>NW_028280841.1:1370000-1700000 GCF_059751285.1 Brachycentrus maculatus
AACCACGACAAGGTCAAGATAGACATGATGACCGAGTTCGGGGAGCTGAGGAGTTTCCTCACGGACAAGTATCCCGAGGCGCCCCTTCCGCCCAAGGAATAAAATTACCGCTTTGACCGTTTCCTTAAAATCAAAAGTATAATTGGCACGCTCAAATTTGTACTGCTCGCAGAAACTATAGTGCAATAAGAGTGTACACCACACCATAGTAGATACGCAGAAGACGAATAATGCAAAGGGTTCCACAAACCACTATAATGTGAAGTATCAATATTCCATTTTTGGTTATTATTAGAATACGGATTTGTGGTCTTCTAGCCATTAACTGCACCCAATGGTGCATAGGGCACTGCATCATATTGACGCAGCGTTATCTCTGCTACTCCTGCGCTTCAGGGGCTAGTCCAGGGTATCAAATTTTGTAGTGTAAAATCACTAATACTTATTTTAACCCCCCCTGGGAATCGAACCCGGGACCTCCAGCACGGTAGCTGAATACGCTACCCATTATACAATGTACCTACAATGCATCTGCAATAACAATAATAACTTTTTTTTCATTTGATAATACAGTAGAATCGCGATATAACGAATCGCGAAATAGCGAAAAATGACGTATATTGAAAAAAATTGGGTTTTTGCATTCTACCATAAGTGCTCTCATTATACTTTTAACATTGACGGAACACATAGAATAGCAGTCCACATGTGGCCAGATGAAATGTTATTGTATTAGTGATAAAATGTTATTAAGAGTGAATGATATTGTAATATAGGTTTGTTAATAGTTTTTGTAGAATGAAATGAATTTATGAAAAAACTGTGTTGTTATTAATGGAATCATTACAATGTTAATGAAATCTACTACTACTACTACCATCACACCGTTTCCCGCAGTGGTAGGCTGAAAGGATGGAACGCCACACTTCTGTCCTGACAGAACACTCCTCGCCTCCTTCACATCCATACATCTAGTCATACATGCCCTCTGTTTACGCAGACTTTTGACACCACCAGATTTTAGGTTCTTATTGATCTGATTGTGCAAGTCTTTTTTGGTCGTCCTCGTTCTGTTTTCCCTCTCACATTCCCCACATATATTTTCTTAGTCATTCTCTCGTAATTCATTCGCTCCACATGTCCATACCACCGTAAAAACTTCCTAATCTTTTCAAAAATTAAATATAAATATAAATAAAACACATTTTTGTTTGATTTCTTTATTTTATAAATATGTATTGCACACACAGTATAAAAATACAACTCTCAAACAATCAAATTTGTTATATACACAATATGAATGTAAATTTATATATATACAGCGGAACCTCTTATTACGAGCATTATTCGTTCCAGAATCTTACTCGTTAAACGAAACATTATTTGTTTTGACTGGCACAGAAGTCCCGGCTCACAAGTGAATGTGAAAAAGGGACTTGCCCTTCCTCTGTAACTCGTTATGCAAAATGTCGCTAGTTAAGGGAACAACTTTTTACTTTTTTCTGCTTGTTACGCGAATTACTCATTATGAGAAACCTCTCATAATGACTACCGCTG
This sequence comes from Brachycentrus maculatus, assembly GCF_059751285.1. Taxonomy (NCBI): domain Eukaryota; kingdom Metazoa; phylum Arthropoda; class Insecta; order Trichoptera; family Brachycentridae; genus Brachycentrus; species Brachycentrus maculatus. The sequence continues at coordinate 1,371,558 of NW_028280841.1, forward strand.
TATAAATATATATATACAAGAAAATTAAATATTGCAAATAATAAAAAATGCATCATTCACACTAAGTATTCACTAATGACACAAAGATTGCAAACATTAATATTTGTACAACATATTGATGCGATATTTTTTTACAGGGAGAGACTATTTGAGTATCGGATACTCGAGGATTTCTTAAAATATAAAATAATGAATAGATTGGCACTATATTTGCTTATAAGATATTCAAAAAATATTATTAGTTAGTGCCGAACTATGCGTACGCATTGCGTAGCTTTTGTCTTTGATAAAATCATTTAAAATTTAAATACAATTAAAATCCTAACTACATTACTAATAAATCACTTTTTCAAATATTTAAAAACTATCCACATAAAAATATAGCACAAAAATTATTTTACATAAAAATTACAATTATACTTATGTATTATGCATACATACACATTTTGATCAAAAATAATTTAAAAGTTATTTTAAGAAAAAAATCTTCATTTGAAATCTGCCATGAGCATGCTGTATACAAAGCTATACATATTTTCATTTAGAACTGACGACAATCTAATCACACATTTAAAGACTTTAATGAATCACAAAAGGCGTCAAATGTAAACAGTGAAACCTCTATTTGACATTTATATACAATAAATTAGTAAAGCGATCACTTAAGCCAGCTGATGATGGGTCGCGAGGCCAGTAAGTACCCGTACTTCCATATTCCCTTTGAATAAAAAGTCTAGATATTTTTTTACTCCTATCTGGCCTGGATGGTGCATGATGGCACCACATCATATTGATGCAGTGTCAACTTGATCATTAATAATATGAAGGCAAGGTGATCAGTCTTACACTCCAGATTCTTGGATTTAGGGAATATATTTGATTATCTGTTGTTTTGTATAAGTTTAATAAATAAATATATTCATTGGTATACTAAAGCGAAGGAGCTCAGCCCAGCGTTAAACCATTACTGCTATATGGAAAGCGAAACGAGATAGGAAAAGAGAAAAACAGCAATCACTTAGACACTCGGGGTTGCATACCCGTGTTTGTCCACAAGCTGTACAAATATGCTGCTAATTAAGTTTCTTGAGGAAAGGTGCCAAATTGTTTGTTTTTTATTATTTTTTTAAATAGAGAGCTACAGTTAAAGAAGCACACCATAATTGGTGGTATTTTTAATACAAAAAAATATTAAAATAATTAAAAAAAAAAACATGTTTAAAAAAAATGTATCTAGGTTTTGAGTTCATTAAGTAGAGGCTATATTTGAATGAAGTACACGGTATTCCCAAATAATAGGAGACCTGTGAAATGGCGTTGAATGGAGGTTTCACTGTATTACACTTAAAACCGGTAAATAAGGCAGACAAGCGTACAATAGGATATGTTTATCACATGTCGCTCACTCCTTTCAAGAACGTCATAAATAAAAAAACTTGATTTTTCAGGACAACGTTTTTAAAGTTTAAAAATATAAGACAATGTATTAAAAATAAATATCAAGCCACTTATTGAACTTTTTACTGTGCATCATATCTTTTTAGGTAAAACCTGAAGGTTTTTTCTCCATTTGAAAAATATTAAGTTTATTTAAAAAATTCATTCAAACCCTTATCCGCACCCCAATGGTGCATAGGGCACTGCATCATATAAACGCAGTGTTATCTCGATCGTTAACACTTGAAGGAAAGGTGATCAGCCCTCCGCTTCCGGTACCAGTCCAAGGTAATATTGAATAAATATATGAGTGAAAAAATCACTTATATTTATTTGACCCCCCCTGGGAATCGAATTTAAAAAAATAATTAAACAATACCTTTTCATCAAAATGCAAAACAACATTTTCTGCCCTGTAGCGGGTAAATACTAAGTTAAAAAAATGCCTCTCTTGCTGGGGGATATAGTACATTTTCTGGGCATTCCGAAAACATGCACAACTGAAAATTGGCAATTTTTGATTTATGACGTTCTTGAAAGGAGTGAGCGATGTATGCAAGTTCAATCTTAACTATACATTAACTTTAATATCTATTTACAGAGTATTTTATATGCTTCAATCACCAACTTCCCACCTACATACAGATGTCACCTGAGCTGGACAATATTGGTAGTCGAGAGAACACGATAGCGATGCAAGTATAATTAAAAAAAAAAAAACAGAGCATTTGTCTTTTTTAAGCACTTGCATCTAAAAGCTTACAAATCCTCCAGGCTCTGAATAGCCTTAAATAAAATAACTAACTTAAAGCACCTATCAGTATAAAAATAAGTTTTTCGATAATAATGACACATTAGCTCGGTCTGAGAAAAAAAGAAGTAGAGAGTTTTTGTTCTGGACAGTGTGAATTGGGTGTGATGGCTTCATATGTGGGTATGGTGTTTGTAACATTGGGTGTGATGCCTTTACTTGTGGGTTTGGTCTTTGTTACTTTGGGTTTGGTGCTTTACTTCTAGGTGTGGTCTTGGTTATATTTGGTTTGGTTCCTTACTTATGGATGTGGTCTTTGTTACATGGGGTTTGGTGCCTAACTTGTAGATGTAGTTTTTGTTACATTGGGTTTGGTGCCTTCACTTGCGGGTGTAGTCTTTGTTACAATAGGTTTGTTGCATTCAGTTGCGGGTGTTGTCTTTGTTACATGGGTTTGTTGCCTTCACTTGCAGGTGTGGACTTTGTTACATTGAGCTTGGTGCCTTCCCTTGTGGGTGTGGCCTTTGCTACATTGGGTGTGGTGCCTAAAATTACAGGTGTGGCAGTTATTGCATCAGGTGTATGTCTCCCGAGCTGGCTTTCACCGGTGGGGGTGGTGTGGAGAGGAGCTACTGGTGGCGCCACTTGTCGGTGTGGTCCTCGGGCGGGCGCAGGGAGGCGCGCACGCCGCCCAGTACGCGCGCGGCGGCCGCCGAGACCAGCAGCAGGGGGGCCAGCGCTGTGGGGGGCAGCTGCCGGAGCACCCCGCCCACGGCGCCCGTATAGCCGCGCGCTGCGCGCTCCGACACCGCCACCTGCGTCAGCGCCGTCGCCGTCTCGTTCAGACCCTGTCAAACACGTCAAAACTTCGTTAATAACCTTTCCACCAATTAGAGAGCTCAGCTCAGATGGGCGGGGCCCGTCATTCACATGGATGACTTGCGCCTGCCCAAAGATATTTTGTTTGTGAGCTTCTCGAAGGAAGACCAAAGCGAGGAGGGCAGTACAGGAGGTACAAGGACCAACTGAACGCCACATTGAGGTTGGCCGGGATTGATGGTGACTGGGAGTCGCGGGCTAGAGACAGGTGGATGGAGAACTGTGTTCACGAGGTCTCTGCGTGCGGCTACCGGCACGACACAATATAAGAGGATACGGAATGCGCAGTGTGTGCTCAAATCATTTGGTCCAAAATTGGCAAGTTCAGTCACATTTGCATTCATAGATAGCCCCACATGCTGAAGACATATACTCGGGCGCGAGTTGGGAGCTGTTAATGTAATGTCTCGCGCCAATTGCACAAGGAATGCGACGAACCTCCCTGACGATGTGGTAGGCATTGGTGACCCCCTCCCGGATGTCCTGAGGCTGGCGCGGGCGCTCCCGCCGCCGCCGCCGCACGCCTCGCAGCCCCGGGTGCGGAGACACCATGTCGTACGCCGTCTCCGCAGTTGCCTGGAATTGTAACACAAACATTAAAGCACAAACATCCAGCCCCAAGATAGATGAATGATGGATTGACTATTGGGAATCCTCAAAACATATTGGGATCTAGATAGACAGCCGAACTCTTCGTACCTGTATGAGGTGGATGATCCTGGCCGTGATGTCTAAAGCGGCCATGGCCGTGGAGGTGGTGAAGGAGCTGGCCCCGCGCTGCAGCCCGCGCACCAGTCTGCCGTCCCTCTGGTACTGCTCGATGGGCAGCCAAAACAGGTCACGGATGCCCTGGACTGAAGGACACACATCGATAACAATCATTAAGATCTGTAGAACAGTACGCCGGTGGAGAAGTTAGCGGTTGGAAACTTACAGAGCTGCAGCAGAGAGTGCATGGGCCCCACTCCACCCAGCAGCCCCGGGAGCTGGTGTCTCTTGATGTCGGCCAGCCACTCTTGGAGAGCCCAGCGGACCAGGCGATCGAATCCCAGCAAGCCGTGCCTGCGGAAATATCAAACGGCTATTCAAAAGATGAAGGTTTAATCAGGCGATAAGAATAAAAAAGAACAAGAAATAAAGCTTAGCGCGCGTCGGAGAGGTACTAGGCTAAATCCACATTTGCTTTATCTGTACACAATGCAAATTATGCCATGTTCTCTCCGATTCCGCGGCTTCACATGTTAGCCAATGTTTTTGAGATTATAGATTTATTTAATATATTTGTTTTCCACCTTGAAATCTGTACTTTCTCAGCATTTTTTCTCCGTGTTATAATGGATAAATTTAAATGTTGTGTTTCACTCTCTCGCTGGTCGCTGATAGTGTGTGTGGGAGACAGGTATTATCGGTGCTTGCGACAAAAGGTTACAATTTGTCATTTCATTTTATATTATTTTCTTTTGAGTCTTTTTACTGGTGTATCTTTATTGGATATTGTATTCATATTAATCTTGTTAAAGGCATTAGCCGTTTTAAACAAAAAAAAATAAATAAAAGAGATTGAGGCTTCATTGAAACTAGTGACAACTATTGAAGCTAGCTATAATTGTCCGCGTCCGTAGTGTAATTGTCAGCATGCTCGGCTACCGTACTAGAGGTCCCGGGTTCGATTCCCAGGGGGGTCAAATAAATATAAGTGATTTTTTTCACTCTTATATAATACATATTTATTCAATATTACCTTGGACTGATATCGGAAGCGGAGGGCTGATCACCTTTCCTTCATATGTTAACAACTATCAAGATAACACTGCGTTTATATGATGCAGTGCCCTATGCACCATTGGGGTGCGGATAAGGGTTTGAATGAATGAAAAAAATGAATAATTTCTCAAATCCTTCTATCCAGTAGATCTGCATACTGGTGATGCGAGTTGAAAGCTTGCGATGGGAGCTCCGTCCGGCAGTTACCTGAAGGACAGCTTCTTGAGGCGCAGCTCGGAGCAGTTGAGCTGAGCCAGCCCCATGAGCAGCCCCGCCAGCGGCCCGTGAGTGAGGTCCACCCGCTTGCCCTGGTAGTCCAGCCGGATGGGCACCTCGGGGCTGAACACCACATTCCTATAATAGACAAAACCCACCAATAATAATAATAATAATAGTCCATTCACAATCCAACAACAATAGAGATGCCAACACTCTTGGCCATATTTAAGTAACTTTTTGATGAATAAATATTATTCAAATGTGAATGTTGAATCGCTAAAGCAGATGCAATTTTTCTGCATTATTTTCTTCATTCCTAAGAAGTGTAGGTTTTTTACTAAAAATGTAAACAGAATGACATATGAATGATCATTCATTTACAACATTTTAAGTGTGTCCAAACACTTCTTCAAAAATCTGGATTATCTCCGCTTAGTTTTTTTTTTCAAAATATTTGAGTAGTGTGGTTGTCAATCATGGGTAGAATTGGTGAATGTTACACATGTGTAAAGTGATCACTTAACCAAGCCTATGACAGTCGTGAGCCCTGTAAATGCCCAACTACACCACAATGGGTGCTGCGGCGTAGTTGGGTAGAAGCTCGACTGCGAAATTGGCGTTGCGGGTTCGATTCCTGCCAATTGCAAAGTAAATTCAAGAAAGATTTGTTTTCGATTAGTCTGCATGTTTGTGATGAATTTTTCACATCTACCTTCCCTATTATTACTTTCCTACTTGAAGATAAGACTGTAAAAGTAGAGGCTTAGCGGGTTATTCCTTAAAATAATAAAATTTAAAAAAAAGTTACTTATCAATGAATAAAAATTAACCTAATAGGAATGTTGACTCCCTAAAGCAGATGCAATTTTTATATATGTATTTTTTGCTAAGGCGGACTTTTCTTCATTCCTTAGATACTTAGGTATTTGACTAAAAATGTAGATAGAGCGATCTAATTACACATTATAGATTGATGGAAAAAGTATAAGTCATTATGTTTATCTACAGTTCCTCTCGCTAACCTGAAGTAGATGGGGGCGTCGTCAGACGGTTCCGGGGTGCTCCGAGGCAGGCTGCTGGAGCCTCGCCGCCCCCCTCCCACGCTGCCCCCCCGGCTGCCCGCCGCGCCCCCCCTCCAGTCCTCCTCCAGCAGGATCAGGTTCTCGGAGACTAGCTTCTCCGCCTCGTACGAGCGTAGCATCGGGTTCAAGTCGTCTGGGGAGAAAACAATCATCATAACGTAACAATCATCATTTGTGGTCAGTAATTGTTGAAAAAATAAGAGAATTATTAGCGCATCTTGCCTTGATATTGCGGTTCATCTCTCAGTTCAGCATGTCTAAAGGTGGAGACTGACCGGAGCATTTCGTCGTAACGTGTTACGTTACTATGCGGGCATTCAGGCAGTCAGTACACCGAGCCGAGCACTCCATCCATAGTTTTCGGATGCTCGCTGATGCTCGCCGCGAGCGACGTTACGACGTTATGTTACGACGAAATGCTCCGGCCAGTCTCCACCTTAATGTCTCACTATATACTTAGTGACTGGTGAGGTTAACCGAGATTGTGAATAAGTCTATAAGGGGAATGTACTTGATAACCTTGAGATTATGTACATGATAACCTTGAGAGTATGTACTTGATGACCTTGAGAGTATGTACTTGATGACCTTGAGATTATGTGCTTGATGATATTGAAAGAGGTGTTACCGTCGTCCCTGACAGACATGTCGTCCTCGCTGGGGCAGTCACTGGTGGCCATGAGATCGGGGTCCCGGGGGCCCAGCCCCATGACGGGCGGCGCGGGCGGATGGCGCGGGGAGCCTCCCCCGCTGTGCAGGGACTGGCTGGAGCCCCACTGCCCGGAGCTCGGGGAACCCTCTGGAAACATTACTAGAATAAAGACGGGAGTCGGAAACTGATCACAAAAGAAAAAAAAAATCTGATATATTTTGTACAATGGTAACTCTTTCTATGATTATGAACCCTGGATGCCAACAGTTTGTTTTTCTCTGCGTATATAGACAGGAGTGTGCTAAGAGTGTCAGAAATGAAGACTCTAAGGAGCATATCTGGCAAGAGTCTACGAGATAGAATAAGGAACACCAGGATAAGAGAAATATGTGAGATCGAAGATGTCGTAAGGTGGGGAAGGCAACGAAGAGACAATGGTATACAAGGAGAATGGAACCATCCAGACTCCCCCGCATTGCACTGCACAGCCAACCCCAAGGTGACAACTCCCAGGCAGACCACCAAAGAGATGGATTGACAGCTGGGAATCGACATCGCAGGAGGTTAACCCCTCTTAAAAACAGGCCACAAGGCCTTCACCAAGCAGAAGAAGAGAAGAAGATATAGATAGGGTTTTGCATGATAGACCGGAATAGCGAAGGACGTGTCATTTGTTGCTGCAGACCAATCCACAGGATTGAGGCCGCAGAGGGAGAATATAGATTCTTCATCATAAATCATTTGTTCAAACTTTTTTGTCCAAAGGTAAGTGTATGAATTTTCCGTATGACCATCTCTCTCGCATGGTACTGGTGACGGGGTGTGTAGTGATTTACCGGCAGAGGGGTCGCCGTCCGACAGGCTGGTGAAGAAGGACAGCAGGAAGAGCAGCGCGTCCTGGTCGATGTGGAAGCGCAGGGGCAGCAGGGACACCTTGAGGCAGCACTCGGGGGCCGCGCCGCTCTCCGGGCGCAGGTGCACGGCCTTCACCACCACCTAGACAACACAACGTCAACTAACTACAAACCTTCTCTCGCAACTTCTTAATATGTTGCAGTGTCACAAATTAGTCTTCACTGGGTGCACGAGGGCACACTTTACAATGATTGTATATCATTTTTAACACATTTTGGATGGGTGTTTCTTACACCTGTGGATTGCTGGCAATGGGATTTGATAATTATGTACAAATGGTGAAGACTTTACGCACCTTCCAGCGGGCGCGTTGAGAAATTTCCAGGCGCGTGTCATAAATTTTATGTCATTAAGTTTTCTGTATGAGAATTGGGTTTGCTTTATACAAATGTTATGAAATTGCTGTTATGTAATAAAAAATGATAAATGTACCTAAAAAAATATATATATACATATGTCTTTCACCATTGTGTAAATTTATTTTTTCTAATTAAAAATTCTTCCATTGTTTTCTCCTCTCTTCAGTTGGTCTGACGTGTTTTCCTGTTGAAACACGTCAAAAATAAATAAAAAATACATTTAGCTATAAAGGAAACGATTTAAATGAAAAACATTATATTATTTCCATATACTTCTTAGCACATGTGTGAAGTTTAGAGAGACACTGACACTCAAATAGCTGGGAGCTGGATGCTTGCAATTAAGTGGTAAGGGTGGAGGAAGCGATAAGGTGCATTTGTCAAAAAATTTATGACAACGCGCCCGCTGGAAGGTTAACAAAGAGATTGGTATATAATATTCATTTAAAAACATGCATAATTCTTTCTTTTCTGCATTTCAAATGAGGCTGGCGCAGAAGGTAAAAACAAATACCCTTTTCGTCCTTAAGCATCAATCGACCGACTTACTTACTTCAGCATTCTTTATGTGTCCAGTATTGAAAGGCCTCCCTTTTAGACTTCGATAGTTCTCTGTTGAACGTGACTCTTCCAGTGCAGGCCCGCCACTTTCCTAATGTCATCGGACCATCTTGTCTGGGGCCTATCCACGCTTCTAGGCCTCCAGTCAAGCACCTTTTTCGTCCAGCTATCTTCAGTCATGCGTGCCACATGACCTGCTTAGTTTTAGCCACGGAACTAAAGTTGAACTGGGCAATCGACCGAAAGGGAAGAGATACCTTTCAGTATTCCAAAAGTTCTTTCCATGTTCGCTCCCTAGGTGGAGCATATGGCCAACACAAGACGTGTCCAAGTCGCTCTGTCACGCACCATCTCCTTGGCTCCCTCCCAGGTCAGTCCGGCGTCTCGAAGTTCCGCTGAGTATAGTTGGTGAATGGACGTCAGCGACCTTCGGGGGCGCCGGAATCCTCGGGGTTGGAAGAAGAGACACGAGGGGTTGATGCTCTCAGGTGGCATTCTAAGGACATGTCCCAACCATGTCCACCTTCTCCTCTTTAGGACTTCCAGTTATAATTTATTGCAAAAGTAGTTACAATTTATTCAAACCATCTTCACTGGGTACCGAGGGCACAATTTAAATGATCATATCATTTTTAAGTTCTTAATTTGTCACATAAGATTAAAAAAAGAAAATAAAGTTGTTATAGAATGGATGGATGGGTCAGAATGGCAAGAGGAGCTGGGAATGTGGGTGGGTGGCTACTGACCATGTTGGCGTGCTTCCTCTTGGGGCGCTGCTCCGAGGTGAACTGGTAGAGGAACTTGTTGATCTGGCTGGACTCCAGGCGGTCCCGGATCTCCAGCGAGGACACCAGCAGCACCTGCCGCGAGGCCTCCCGCGCCGCCGCCGGGTACGTCTCGTGCAGGAAGCGGACCTGCCACACACATACACCCACCCCAGGTTACACGACCATACAGCAGGTGGGCAACGTCACACACATACACACCCTCACACCCTCACACCCTCACACACACCGACCCTCTCTTCTCTTCTCTCTCTTTATGTACAGCAGTATTTTATGTATGAAATGTTACAGATTATGAAATGTTCGCGGGTTCGTTTCCCGTCAATTGCAAAATAAATTCAAGATATATTTATTTTCAATTTGTCTGGGTGTTTGTGATGTATTTTTCACATTTACCTTCCCTATCCTTACTATCCTACCTGCAGACAAGACTCTAATAGAGGCTCTGCGGGTTATTTCTTTTAAAAAAAAAAAAAAATCAAACACTGATTTTGAGTCTACTAAGTTGTAATTTCTTGTTAAAAAAACACATAAAAATCGATTTTGTGACTATTATTTCGCCTAGTTATAGCATTTTCAAACGAACGACATTCATTTGAAAATGCCATAACTAGGCGAAACAATTGGCACAAATTGATTTTTATGTGTTTTTTAACAATAAAATACAACTTAGTAGAATAAAAAATCAGTGTTTGATCTAACATCAATTACATAAATTAAAATGGAGTTCTACCAAGTTTTTTTCAGTCTTCCTCCACTTCATTCACCTCGTCAATTTCTTAACATTACGACTCTTCAAGATGTTCTCTTTTATAATAACTTGGTGTGATGCGTGTCACAGCACAGCAGTGTGACGTCACCACCCCCTTGTAAGCGAGAGCGAGCTAAGTACATTTCTCTTCCGTCACCGAAACTGCAACTGAACTGTCGCCACATCCTACACCCGTGCCTCGTCGTGACAAAAATTTGTAACATTGAAATACTATTTTTGTGAATATGTATAAGTTTAGAGTAAAACCTGTAAACCTTAAGTTATTTGTAAACAAAACATCTTTTGTGAAAATAAACGCGGATATTTCAAGTAAGATCAATTATTATTTTTTTTTTTTTTCATTTAATATAAAAATGCAACTTCTGAGGAGATAGTGCACATGGGTGCCCGTAATCAGTGCAATTGGGTAAAAACGCTTCCACATTGGTAACATTAGGTCGGATACGGGCGACACTCTACCTCTTTCACTATGGTTCTCAGTTCATATTATGGCGTAGGCAGAGATAACAGACGGTGCACTCTCTCACCTTGTTGAGCTGCAGCTCCATGAGTATGTCGTGGCGCCTGCCGCTGCCTGGGGCGTGCGAGCGCGAGGCGCGGGCGTGCACCGAGTCGCTGCCCTTGCTGTAGGACACCCCCCAGGAGCTGGCCCGGCCCGGGGACTGGGGAATCACGCTGTACGGGTCGCGCTCCCCCCTAACAGAGACCGACAAAAGGAACACTTTAGTGCGAGTGGGTCATGATCAGACAAAAATTTTTAAATACTTCCTCTTCTCTCTACGGTTTAAATATTTACTAATTTAATTTTGCATAATATTATAATTCTATAATTATAATTCTTCTTCTTCTTTTGACCCTTATCCGCACCCATGGTGCATAGGGCACTGCATCATGGCGACGCAGTGTTATCTTGATCGTTAATTGCTTGAAGGCGAGGTGATCAGCCCTGCGCTTCTTGTACCAGTCCAGGGTGATATTAAATAAATATCGGGGTGAAAATCGGCCATATTTATTTTGACCCCCCCTGGGAATTGAACCCGGGACCTCCAGCACGGTAGCCAAACGCGCTGACCGCTGCGCTACAGAGGTGGACATATAATAAGAAAGACAAAAATTCAGTGGAACCTCTCATAACGAGCATAATTCGTTCCAGAATGGTACTTACTCGTTAAGCGAAACATTTTCTGTTTTGACTGGCGCGGATGTCCCGGTTCACGAGTGAATGTCGTGAAAAAAGGACTTGCCCTTTCTTTTTAACTCATTATGTGAAATGTTGCTCATTAACCGGATCCACGCGGCTCGCATAAGCGTATGTGTTTTAACAAGACATGCCCCATACGCGGCTGACATAAGCGTTTGTGTTTTCACTTTGCTCCAAGTTTCGCACCTCAGTTCAACTTGGAGGGATTTTTTCATGGTGTGGAACTTTGAATAAAATAATACGTCAATCCTCGGCCTTATGACATCTGTTGAAATATCTGACTAATAATTTGTAACATCACAAGGATAAATACAATTATAAACAACAGATCCCTGATTTTTCTTGCGGTCGGTAATTAGTCCGCGCCATAATCATGCTCTATATCTGTCTCACTCTCGACGCTACGCATCGCCAGTGGGTAAGAGTGACACACGATGCTGATTTATTTATGTTACGATCTAATTTGTTTATATTACGATATATTTCAAGAATAATGTGACACACGTGTATTATAGAGTACCAAAAAGGCACAATGAATCCCACTGAACGTTTTTGTTTAGGAAAACAAATCGTTTCATAACTAAATACATGATAAAAGTAATCATTTAAAAAACGGCGAAATACAGCCGCGCACGAGCGTCTCTTAGGAACAAAGTTAACGCGTTTAAAAGGTTAAGGGAGCGACTTTTTCACATTTTTCACTCGTTATGAGACATTTCATTGTATTCTATTATATTAATACAAAAAAAGATCCCGAAGGGACCCGTGCAATATCACACGATTTGTTTCTGATGTTGATTGTCGATTGAAGATTATCACTTTGCGCAAAGTACATGTTATAGTAATGGTGGTTATTTTACCTGTGAGCAAAGGTGGGGGAATGCGGAGTGTCCTCGCTGATGGTCACCTTCCGGGCGGGCCCCGCGGACGCGCCCCGCGAGGGGGGCTCCTTGCTCCTGTCCCGCGGGGGAGCGAAGTCGTGCCCCCCGTACATGTGCCACACGATAGTCATCTCGCGCAGAGTGTACCTTAAAAAATATGTTATGTCAAGGTTAGGTTACATATTGTGATTGTGTTTTAGCTGTGCAATTCTCAACTATATGGTAGCCATGATAGGAACCGTGGCATAGTTGGGTAGTCGGTCGACTGCGAGTCTACAAGCCTCTTAAAGTAGGGGCTTTATGGGTTATTCCTTAAAAATTTAAAGAATAACCCACAAACTCCACACAAAGGGCCGAGGTCTGACATGCATTATACATGTTGTTCTGCAGTCACAAGTGAACGTTGGTCCTCGGGTCAACCAATATTGCATATGATGAACATTTTGTGTAGTCATAAGTGTGTGAATAGTACAATAGTAGTGACGTGTAATATTGTTTGCATGCTCTTGTAGCGATTGTCCTGACAAAGAGACGGGTACGTCTCGAAACTGGGAGACAAAAACTCTCGGTGAGTGATTATGTACTAAAAATCACTAACATTTTTGTAATTTTTTAAAATATTAAACTAAAATATATTTTATGATATTCAGGGTGACAAGGGTACCTCAGTACAGGAACGGGGAAGTTCTTGGGCGGCTTGAGCAGGTCGGTCTTGGCGAGCGGCACGCTGAAGTGGTTCTCCACGATGTGCGGGGGATCCCTGGTCAGCCAGCGCACCTGCGGCTCCGAGCTCGCGCCCGCCGCCACCTCCTCGCCCAGCATGCAGAACTCCTCGTCCGTGTTCTCCCCGGAGCTCTTGCGACACTGCAACACCGCTGGCATTGCAGACAAATTGCCAAACATTCTCTACAATTGTGACGCACTCGCTCGCAAACAGAGTCACATCCTCGGAGGACCACTACTAGACTCCGAGAAGGTGAAGCTCTTACCACCGAGACAGGTTGTAAGCTTCATGACTCATGTAGGTCTTGAAAGTGAGCTAAGATACAGAGGGAGGTCACTTTAGACCTAATATGGTCGCAGTGACATAAGCAGGATGCAAATCCCTTAACCTCATATTAAAAAAATGGAGACAAACAATAAAAAAGATTCATTCATTCAAACCCTTATCTGCACCCCAATGGTGCATAGGGAACTGCATTATATAAACAGTGTTATCTTGATCGTTAACACACGAAGGAAAGGTGATCAGCCCTGTATTTCATGTACCAGTCCAGGGTAGTATTGAATAAATATTAGAGTGAAAAAATCACTTATATTTAGTTTACCCCCCCTGGGAATCGAACTCGGGACCTCCAGAACGGTAGCCGAGCGTGCTGACCATTACACTATGGAGGCGGACTGGCGAATAAAGATTAGATGAAATATATATCTTATTTTATCCCAGAATTCAAACGCACTACACAAGCAGTCAGATAGAACTCACCCTGGTGGTGTCCGCCTTGCCGGGCTGCCGCTCCTCGGGGGCGCTGTAGTCGCCGAGCTCGCGTGCCACGAGCGCGGAGGGCGGGGTGGGCGCCCCCCACAGCCCCTCCACGCCTTCGTCGCTCAGGTAGTCGCCCGAGCAGGGCTCGCAGCCGGCACAGTTGGCGCCCGTGAGGTCGGTGCAGGAGCTGCTGGCCGAGGGGGCCCGCTGCCCCTTCCCCTCGTCGGGGAAGAAGAACACTTCCACACCCTCCGCCTCTTCCCAGTTCTTCTCCTGGTTCGAGGCTGGGAACAAAACATTCATCTTCGTTCTGACTAATGGCTCTCATACATCTGCACCCATAGCGCTTAGAATTCTGCTTCCGATAATGTGGTATTAACACATTTCAGACGGGTGTTTTTTTATGCCTGCGGACCGCTGGCAACGGAATTTGATAATTGTGAACATATAGTTTAGACCTTAACCTGTTAACCAGGCGGTCCGCTGTCCAATTACGCAACTTGTAACGGGCGCGAAAATAGGTAAGTAAGTGTAAGTACATACCCATCACTGCTCATGCAGAACACGTCTACCACTCTCAATAGCCAAATGATACTGATTCACTCCGTGTCTTAAATTCATGTGGAGTATCTAATACCTTTGTTGTTGGAAAAATATACGTCCCGCCCGTTCCAGGGCGCGAACATATATTTCAAGGACGTATTCATATGTCCTACCCGTACCCAATATAGTTTACATTTGACGTATTTATGCGTCCCGCCCGGTTAGCAGAATAATCCTTTCTTTTCACCGGTAAAATACCTATCAAGGTATTTTTTACACCATATGAAAATGTGATTAAAAAACGGGAAAAATGTAAATATTGCTAAATCTTGCTTTTATTGACCATAGTTGAAGTTGAAATGTATCAACTTTGTAATGTTAGCTATGGTTAGTACCTAATAAAGAGAAAAAAATACATTGCAAGTAGCCGCCCTAGCTAGCATAGCGACACGACCACCCTGAACGACGACTTGTGCGCAACTAAAATTAGATCGTCGGAAACAGTTTGAAGCCGCGTGCGCCACACATACATACTCTGAGAAACTTTTGTGTATTGGTGATTCTATCCCCAATTTTTTTTACAATTTATTTCAATATATTTGCTGCAAATGAATAACATTATATTATAATACTTTTAGGTAACACGTTAAAGTATTACGGAGGAATACAAAAATTCTGAGCCCGTATCTATTATATTTTATATTGATATTCTCATTTTTCAAGTTGTAGTAAATATACCCCCGGAAGGGGAAGGTTAACGAAGAGGTTGGTACATAATATTTATATAAAAACATTAAATAATTCCTTCTTTTCTGACTTTGAAATTAGTCCTTAAGCATCAATCAACTGAACGGATAGAAATATCTTTCCCGTCTTTGGTATTTCAACTTGATCTTAAACTGCTCATCCCCCTTTGTAGTGTAGTGGCTACACCGGGGCACTTCTACAAAATTTGGTGGTGGTTTTACAAACTTGTACCGTACAACGGGTACTTGAACTTTGATGTGTTACTTGAGCCCAATACAAAAAAAAAATTAGATCTGTATTTTGTCTACAATAATGAACGTATCGACATGATTCATTGTTTCCCTGACAGGTGACACTTATTGTCATATACGTTCAGTATTGTAGACCGAATACAGATTTAATTTTTTTTTGTACTGGGCTCAGTAACACATCAAAGTTCAAGAAGCCCCGTTCTACGGTATTTATTTAGATTGGCAGTGACAGGGATATAGAAAGCTTTTAAATGTAAATTCTAAATTCTATCGCGATGCAATTTTGTTTCACATTTTCTATAAATTTCGCAACTTGGTTCATAAAACAAAAACAAAAAAATTGCTTTACAAGAAAAGATCTGGGAATGCAGTGAGATAGCTTTCGATTGAATGTAGTGTAGTGGCTACGTTGTAGGGGATGTTGGAGGTCGGGCACGAAGATGTTAATGCCTGGCGGCAGCCAAACGGTTAAGAGCGAGTCTGGCGGGTTTTCTAATAAACGGTAATGTGGATCCTCACCGCTAGAACTGACGCTCTCCTTCATCGCTTCCGCCATTAGGTCATTGACTTGCTGAACCTGGCTCTTGGACAGGTCACGAATATCCTCTTGGCGGTCCGAAACACCTATAAAATGTACAATTTTTAGACAATTTAATAATGCAAAGCATTAATAATAATAAAGCATTAATAATAAAGCATTAATAATGCAAAGTTAGTAAATGTCTTTTGACGACAAGGTTCAATCCGGTTGGGTAAAGTGTAGCAATAAAAAGTGGTCAAAACAAAGTTGTTTTATTTTATAGTTAATTTCTGGTTAAATCTAGTTATAGCCAATCTATACCCAACGCGAAAGTGTTCTATCAGATTAGGTTGGCGGTTGTGTTGAGTTGCTAGATAAGGTTTTGCGGGGTAAGGTTGGTGGAGGAGGGCTGGTGTTACCGATGAGCAGGTCCTGCGTGGAGGAGTCCATGGGCAGGCTGTCGGCGTCCCCCTCGGCCAGCAGGTCCCCGTCGGCCGCCAGGTAGTGGATGAGGCGACAGAGCGCCCCAAACGAGTCGGAGCACGTGCGCACGCTCACCTTGTTGTTTGAGGCGCGGAGGTCCACCCGCGGGGCGCTGGACATGTCCTGCAACATGTCATCCAATGACCAAATGTATAACCCCAAATTCATAGCTCATGTTGATCACTAATGAATTCACTATCGGGTCAACACCAAAACGGATATATCGCTCACTCCTTTCAAGAACGTCATAAATCAAAAATCGTCAATTTTCAGTTGTGCATGTTTTCGGAATGCCCAGAAAATGTACTATATCCCAGCAAAAGCGGCATATTTTTAACTTAATATTTACCCGCTGCAGGATAGAAAGTGTTGTTTTTGCATTTCGAAGAAAAGGTATTGTTTAATTTTTTTTTAAATATACTAAATATTTCTCAAATGGAGAAAAAACCTTCAGGTTTTACCTAAAAAAAATCTGTTGCGCAGTAAAAAGTTCAATAAGTGGCTTGACATTTGTTTTTAATACATTGTATTATATTTTTAAACTTTAATAACATTCTCCTGAAAAATCAAGTTTTTTGATTTATGACGTTCTTGAAAGGAGTGAGCGATATGTTTAACCTTTCCCTTACGGCAACGTGCAACGGTGATATGTATTTTGTACACCATATGAAAATGTGATTGAAAAACGGGAAAAAGTGAATATTGCTAAATGTTGCTTTTATTGACCATAGTTAAATTTAAATGTAACAATTTTGTAATGTTAGCTCTGGTAAGTATCTGAAAACGAGAAAAAAATACACCGCAGTAGTACATACATAACAGCTAGCGTAGAGACATGACCGCCGCGTAAGACGATCTTACTGCTCGCTACTGGCGCAACTAAACACGCTACAACATGCACGTGTACGCAAAGGATGGCACACATGCACACACTGAGAAACGTTCTAGATTGGTGATTTTATTTGTACTACTTTTATGTAATATGTAATTATATTACGGAGGAAAAAAAATTTTGAGCCCGTATCTATTATATTTTATAATGATATTCTCATAACTGAACGAGGAATAATTGAAAAGATTAGGAAGAGATCTTTACTGGTGGTATGGACATGTGGAGCGAATGGATAACGAGAGAAAGACTAAGAAAATATATGTGGCGAAGGTGAGAGGGAAAACAGAACGAGGACGACCGAAAAAGACTTGGCACGATCAGATCAATCAGAACCAAAAATCTGGCAGTGTCAAAAGTCTGCGTAATCGGAGGGCATGTGTGACTAGATGTATGGATGTGAAGGAGGCGAGGAATGTATGTCAGGACAGAAAAGTGTGGCGTTCCATCCTCTCTGCCTACGGCGTGATGGTAGTAGTATTAGTAGTATATTCTCATTTTTAAAGTCGAGTTGTACTAAATACATATCACTGGGAGGGGAAGGTTAATCGTCTACTGGTTCCCTGTGCTACGTATTAACACAGTATAGGCAGTCGATGATGTATGCGACAGAGAGAGTAGAAATGTCCTTCGACTAAGGCACAGTCTGAGTGAAGAGGACGCACCGTGTCGTTGAGCCTGAGGGACAGCTCGAAGAGGCCGAGGTCCACCACGCCGACGTAGTCCCTGCGGAGGTCCACGGGCGCGTGGCTGTAGCCCTCCGCCAGGTGCAGCGCGCACTCCTCGGCGATGAAGCGCAGGTTGGAGGCGTTGCTCTGCGCCACCACGTTGCTGGACACGGAGAAGCTGCCCAGCGTGACCACCGTCCGCAGCGGCAAGTGGAGGGGACTAAAGCGGCAAAGCAATCCATGTATTAACGGAAGAACTGCCCACAGTAATGCCGTACCAGCAAAATGGCGCGTTCAACAAATCAGCGGTAAGCGGGGTTAATTTATTCACATATCGCTCACTCCTTTCAACAACGTCATAAATCAAAAATCGTCAATTTTCAGTTGTGCGTGTTTTTGGAATGCCCAGAAAATTTACTATATCCCAGCAAAAGAGGTATATTTTTCACTTAATATTTACCCGCTACAGGGCAGAAAGTGTAGTTTTTGCATTTTGAAGAAAAGGTATTGTTGAATTATTTTTTTAAATAAACTAAATAATTTTCAAATGGAGAAAAAAAAGTGGCTTGATATTTATTTTCAATACATTTCATTATATTCTTAAATTTTAAAAACGGTCTCCTGAAAAATCAAGTTTTTTTATATATGACGTTGTTGAAAGGAGTGAGCGATATATATAAATGATAGTGGTACAGCTAAATAAAAAAACTATTTTCGTCTAGTGTCATTTTTGTACACAGTGTTTAATTATTGCCATTTCATGTATAAAAACTAATGCGATTCAAACAACAAAACAATATTATAGTACAAATGTAAACTTTTTGAGAATGCACACACCTTACACACCACCGAAACGGTATAAACTGATTGGGAGTAGATATATGCGGCAAAATATTGGAAAATCTCCTGAAAAAGGAGTAAAAGAACGCATTATTCGTTTCCTTGGTGAATCACCGAACTGCGCTGTTGACATATTGTTTGCAGGAAACGCTTAAAAGAGTCAGACTTACAAACTGTCCGAGAGAGCGGGAGACGCTTGTAAGCGTTCTATTCATTATTCTCATTTTTGGTAAAGCGCGAGAGATGCTAAAAAATATTGTACATATACATCGGAATCGGGTTTACAGTTACTTGCGATTAGTATACAATCCTAATAAGTAAACTAAGTAGGGTCAGGGTTGACGAAAAAAACCCCCGACAACAATGTGTTAAAACAGCATTATAAAGAGAAAGATTGAGGAAAAAACGCCAGGGATGCACATGCCCCGAATATCTTTGCGACTTCTATGACGACATGGGCTGTTCAACGTATGAAGAGCTGAAGAGGGTTCCGCAAAATAGACCGGAGTGGCGAAGATGTCATTTGTTGCTGCAGACCAATCCACAGGAATGAGACCACAGAAGGGGTGGCGTAAAGCGGGGTATCACAGTATCTAGACTGACCGGTAGTCGACGGCGCAGTCCCACAGGTGCACGTGCAGCTCGGTGATGACGGTGCTGGGCTGGTAGCCCGGCACCGGGTAGTCCAGCACGTCCAGCACATCCAGCACCTGGCTGAGCACGCTGTGCCGCAGCGCCGACATGCTGTGCCGCAGCGTGCAGCGCGACACGCCCGCCGCCACGCGCACGCTCTGGGGACCAAACAACAACTCCGCATCAGTTACAATATGTTATTTGCATTAGGACCATGTAGTAATATGATATATTGAACTTAACCTTTTACACGCGTCTTAGATATACCCATCCTCCCGTCACACGCGGCACTCCATTTGCGTAATCTAAATTACGACTTTAAACAATAATAACGTAAATATTTCAACAACCCGTGTTAAAGAAATCATCACCAACATTATGAAGTACGTTTCTAAATGTAAATAAACTCCTAAAACGTCACTAAATCTTGATAAATCATCGAAGATCGTTTCCCATACAAGGCCGGCGGCGCCATATAGACACTACATAAGTAGATGCATGCATATACACATCACACATACATACCGCACGTAAGAGCCGTGCGCGGGTACCGCACCAGACTGTTGCCGCCGTGAGCCGTTGTGGTTTTTATAGTTAACACTTGAAAAGGTCTTAAGGATTATACACACTAAACTTAAAAAGACATAAATAACGCAACGATTGCTCTTATATCGTCAGATGTTTATTTCTCGTGATCGCGAAAGCTATTTCAATGAAAACATATATTTCCGAAATTGTGGAGTCCACCTATTTATGTATTCTTGCCTTTTCCGTAAAATCGAGAGTGCTCATCTTGTATACTGCATATAAAAAATATTTCATGCTTTAAAAAAATCTTCGAAAAGTCTCGCTCTGTAGAATCTTCGGTTAATATTGTATCAGGATTAATACCTGAAGTGAAATGATCGAATTCATGTACTATTGGTACAAAAGGGACTGCATCCCACGAAATTTCATCCCCTTCTTCGACTTTTATCTCCGTATCGGAATCATAAATAGATTCGGCAGCTTCACTATTACTGTCGCTTCCGCTCATTTCAAAATCCGAGTCTATTGACTCCAGATTTTTAAAAATTTCATCACCGCTAAGACCAGAACCCGCCGTTTTTAAATCACGTAATTGTTACTATATTTTTTCTTGACACAACATAAATTACTTCACGAAATTTTTTTATGAATAAAACAAAAAAAGTTTAAAACACAATAAAGTTCGATTCACTTTCTACAGATATTAAAATATCTCACTATGCATTTTGTACTAAAAACAGCCACCACATGATTACTGTTTGCATATTAAATAATACTTCACGTCCTTAATAAATTAAATCAACTTAATAAGATTAATGATTTTTTTGAGTTTGAATGAGTTTTTCACATTCGCAAAATAATGAGTACTTATGTTTCAAGTCGGTGCAGGTCACCGCTTATCTGAACCAAATACGCGCTTACGTCACACGCTCGCTACGGCGCGGGAACATTTAAATCTGCTGTTGATTTAATTATAATTAGGGCTTGTCTTTAAAGTGTCGTCTGGTTGGCTGGGAACCTTATTTTAGAGTGATGCCAAAAGATGTCAGTAGTGTAATGATTCAAGATTTTTTAGAGTATAAGTTTCACCACCGGCCAGTATATTTTCATTCAAATATCGCGGGAGAAACTTTGCGGCTCCTATATGAGTCGCCCGCGTACGAGGCAAGCATAGGGCGACTCACCCGTGAGTCGCCCGCGGCCGTCGGGTTAACAGATCTATGAGTATTTGTAACCAAAAGTCCACATCAGGCTTCATTATGGGACAATTAGTTTATAAAAATAAAATCCTTCTTCTTATTTCCATGTTCGCTCCCTAGTCGGAGCATATGGCCAACACGAGACGTCTCCAAGTCACTCTGTCATGCGCCATCTCCTTGGCTTCCTCCCAGGTCAGTCCGGAGTCTCGAAGTTCCGCTGAGTATAGTCGGTGAATGGTCATCAGCGGCCTTCCGGGGCGCCGGAATCCTCGGGGTTGGAAGAAGAGACACGAGGGGTTGATGCTCTCAGGTGGCATTCTAAGGACATGTCCCAACCATGTCCACCTTCTCCTCTTCAGGACTTCCAGTATGAGGGGCTGTTGAGTTCTTCTCCTCATATCGTCATTCCCGACGAAGTCATACTAGTTTCTTGTTATAATACTCAAATGGTTAAAAAAAAGTATTTCATTTATAATTTGAAACATAGTCACATTTGCAGTGTGCAAATGCACAATACGAAGTGTGGCATTGCCCACCTTGAAGTTGGGGTAGTCCCGGCTGGGCTGCACGCTGACGGCCACGCTGAGCAGGTCGCGGCGGCCCCCGGCCGGGTCGCGCACGCGCACGCCGGCCCCTGAGGGACTGATGCAGGCACGCAGGTGCGCCGGGCAGGGGCTCCCGTACTCGCGGGGGGCGCTCCTCTCCTGCGGCAGGGGCACCAGGCCTGCCGGGGAGATGTTATTGCAGACATTCAAAAGGGTAATCTCATAAATTTATTTATAGATTTGGCGTTTAATTTGTAGTTCCATTTAAATTTATATATTAAATTTAAAGTTTAAATTAAATTACATTAAATTTAAAGTTTAAATTAAATTATATTAAATTTTAAGTTCCATTTTAATTTGTATATTAAGTTCGAGTTCGGGTTCGATTCCCGCCAAGTGCAAAATAAATTCAAGAAAGATTTATTTTCAATTGGTCTGGATGTTTGTGATGTATTTTTCACATTTACCTTCCCTATCCTTACTATGCTACCTGCAGACAAGCCTCTAATAGAGGCTTTGCGGGTTATTCCTTTTAATATATAAAAAAAAGTATGAAAATCAAACCGATTTTTAGAGTCAGTAGGACAGTAGTTTTAAAATGCTATAACAACGCGAAACAACCGTCCAAAATGTTATTTTTATGTGTTTTTATAATAAAATATAATTTAGAATATTATATTAAAAAACAGTGTTCGATTTTTATGACAAATAACTAACTAACTAGAGAGAGAGAATAGAACGCCACACCACTCTGCGAATATTATTGATCCAGCTGATTATTCTGACTCCTGACCCGACCACTTTCAAGTATTTTACATTGAAATTTGTTTGGTTTGTTTGTTTCTAAACTATTCCCACCCAATAGTGCATGGGGCACTACATCGTATTGAAGCAGTGCTATCCTGATCATAATATACTAATAACAACTCTATATTTTTTTGTTACTTGAATTTTTACTTGTAAAAGCCCTCTAGACATTTGTGTGAATAAATAAATAAATAAATTACTTAAATGAAAGCAAGGTAATCACTCCCCCCTATATTTATTATGCTATCAACCTTTATACATACCTGAATTAGTTTTACTAATCATCTGTCGATGAAAACAACTAGTTATTTTAAACTAGTCGTGTGTAATGAAATAAAATGTGTTAATTATTTCTTAAATAATCCAACTATTACAACTAAAATGTTGAATTATGCTTACAAATGTTGAATAGTTATAAAGTATTTATAACACCTGATATAATCAATATTTTCATTCATCGTTTTCTTGTAGAAAATTCGCCTTCGTAAATACATTGTTTTCACAAGTTGGTAATGAATGACGTCACAGAAACGATGGACTTATTTAAATATTGGTAACATTGCTAAATTATTGGCGGCTCTATTTGTTGATGTCTATGGTCCAACCTCCCCTCATATTTGTAAAACACAAATGCTAGTCTACTATTACAGCTCTATAAATGATAGACAATAAATCATATGACGTGATAAAACATTCATGACGTATGCGAACGCACGTTTTTCGTTTTATTCAAATATCTGAAGTTTAAACCTTAATATATCCCTTAGTTTTCTACAGATTTCAATAAGAATATTATCGATAGTCTTGTGATTTTTCATATTAATTTATTAGCCAATAAACCAACATCGTGACAAAAATTCAACATGTGTGATGCAAGAAAGATTGGGCCTTACCGCAATGATGCAGAAGGGCGTGAGTGGCCTGCACGGAGACCAGGGCTCTCTTGGGGTTCCCTCCCACCCCGCCCACGTGGCACAGGTTGAGCCCGCCCACGGTGAGCGCCGCCTCGCCCTGCTGCCCCGGCACCACCAGGTTCTGGGAGTCCTGATCAAACATATAATGCATCATAAATGAAAAGGATGGCATGCAGCTCTGTATGCCTTGCATCCATCCAATCGTTAATTGTGTCACCACTTGTTATTAGCACACCAAGGTATTTCTACCACCGGATGCTATAGGACGGGGAAGGGTAATTTTACCTTCAGCGCCAGCCTCATTTCGAAGTCAGAAAAGAAGGAATTATTATATGAATATTATGTACCAATCTCTTTATTAAGATCTAAACTATATGTACACATATCGAATCCCGTCGCCAGCGGTCCACAGGCGTAAAAAACACCTGTCCCAAATATGTGAAGTTATCAATCAAATCTTTAAGCTTCACACCACTCGGATATAAAATAACCCCTTTAAGCTTTCAAGATGATATATGTATTGATTTTATTTTTTTGTTAAATATATACACAAATACATCAATTTACAAATTCATAAATAAAGCAGCTTTTTTTGCACCCACAAAGTCACTTATGTAGCTTATCGGTGGAGTTCTTTTTACATATCGCTCACTCCTTTCAACAACGTCATATATAAAAAATTGTCAGTTTTCAGTTGTGCATGTTTTCGGAATGCCCATAAAATTTACTATATCCCAGCAAAAGCGGCATATTTTTAACTTAATATTTACGCGCTTACAGGGCAGAAAGTGTTGTTTTTGCATTTGGAAGAAAAGGTATTGTTTAATTATTTTCTTAAATATATTAAGTAATTTTCAAATGGAGAAATAACATTCAGGTTTTACCTTAAAAGATCTGTTGCACAGTAAAAAGTTCAATAAGTGGCTTGATATTTATTTTCAATACATTTCATTATATTTTAAAACTTTAAAAACAATCTCCTGAAAAATCAAGTTTTTTTATATATATGACGTTGTTGAAAGGAGTGAGCGTTTTGTTACATACATAATTGAATATGTAATTATATAGAAACAACAAAAAATTGGGTGCTTTTCTTTCACTACTCGAATTACAATCGCAATTTGAAATGCAAGTTAAATGCAGACATATTTTGCTGAATAATGGTTGCCAACAAAAAAATTATTAAATCAAAAATATTCTGTAACTATACAAAAGGAGCCGTCCGCCTCCGTAGTGTAATGGTCAGCACGCTCGGCTACCGTTCTGGAGGTCCCGGGTTCGATTCCCAAGGGGGGCCAAATAAATATAAGTGATTTTTTCACTGTCATATTTATTCAATATTACCCTGGACTGGTACCTGAAGCGGAGGGCTGATCACCTTTCCTTCATGTGTAAACCATCAAGATGACACTGCGTTTATATGACGCAGTGCCCTATGCACCATTGGGGCGCGGATAAGGGTTTTATTATTATTATTATTATACAAAAAGATACAATATTTTGGATTATTTCCATTTATTTTGGTAGTGTGAATTAGACATTGGCAATCGATTAATACCTCAATTCAAAAAAGCGCCTTTGAGGTAGTATTTTACGTAAATGGCGCTATATAAATTATATATAAGAAATGTTACTACTAACTTAGTTTTAATCATTTAAAGCTTATCATTCTAATTAGTACACAAATTTGGTTGTGTATTTTGTATTTCCAGCTCTTAATATATTTGACAATTTGGTATTAAAAACATAAACTAGAAATAAATATAATTTGAGAAAAAGTGACGAATACCTACTACTTTAATCAATATACTGTGTGGCAAACATATGCCGGGCATTATCCAATGTGACACAGACTGTGTGCCAAATGCGCATTAGGCATTTTCTGATGTCACAGACTGTGTTCCAAATGCGCGCTGGGCATTATCTAAAGTGTCACAGACTGTGTGCTAAATGCGCGCTAGGCATTATCTGATGTGTCAGAGACTGTGTGCCAAATGCGCGCAGGGCATTATCTGATGTGTCACAGACTGTGTGCCAAATGCGCGCTGGTCACTATCTAATGTATCACAGACTGTGTGCCAAATGCGCGCTGGTCACTATCCAATTTATCACAGACTTGTACCAAATGCGCGCTGGGCATTATCTGATGTATCACAGACTGTGTGCCAAATCCGCGCTGGGCATTATCTGATGTGTCACAGACTGTCTGCCTAATGCGCGCTAGTCACTACCCAATGTATCACAGACTTGTGCCGAATGCATGTTGAGTATTATCCGATGTATCACAGACTGTGTGCCAAATGCGCACAGAGTAAACTTACCCGAACAGGAGTGTGTAAGGTGAGTAAGCCCTTCCCGATTTTTAGGTTGAAGCAGATATTGTTTGTCTTCCCCGCTCTCTCCTTCATGTCCACGGTCCTGCCGGAGGACTTGGGTTTGTGCTGCTGTCTGGACTTCTGGTCGTACACCGAGTAAAACACATTGCCGCTGTCTTCCGAGGAGGACACAGAATCGCAGTCCGAATCTAAAAATTTGCAAGACACATTATCGAGTATTTTCATACAATTCTCTGATTTCTATATACAGCGAAACCTCTCATAACGGGTATAATTTGTTCCAGAATCTTACTCCTTAAGCGAAATATTTTTTGTTTTGACTAGAGCGGAAGTCCCGACTCACAAGTGAATGTCATTAAAAAGGGACTTGCCCTTTCTCTGTTACTCGTTATGCGAAATGTCGCTCGTGAAAGGAGTCAATTTTTAAAAAATAATCTATATTACAGCCAGACTCAGTCGGATCGAGTTATTTGACTTTGACATAGAAATTGTTGGTGTAGAACACTCACTGTAGTTGAGGGCGCTCTTGCACATAGTGAAGGTGGTGCCGTGCGCGCTGCTGGGGACGTGGCGGGGGACGGGGCGCGGAGCCGACCCCTCCCACAGCAGCAGATCCGAGTTTATGCGGTTATACAAAACCTCATACAGATGTTTAGAGCTGAAAAATTGATTGATTAAATTTGTCAACATAATTAATTGACAGGTCTTCTTTACTATCAACAAGAAACAACGCATCACCAGCGTACTTCAGTTCATACATTAGTCAGATCTTTTTGTGGTGAATGTCCTGCGCATTTACGAACATAGCAGTGTAACATCACCAAGCCCTTATAAGCGAGAGCGAGACGAGTACATTCTCTCTTTTGTCACCGAAACTGCAATTGAACTGTCGATACATCCTACACCTCTCTTTAAAAAAAAATTGTAACATTTTAATAATATTTTTGTGAATATGAAGTTTAGAATAAAAACCTGTAAATTTTAAGTTAATTGTAAACCAAAATCTTTTGTGCAAATAATCGCGGATTGTCAAGTAAGTTTGATTATTTATTCTTTTTATGTTTTCATTTAATATAAATTGCAACCTCTGAGGAGATAGTGGACGTGTGTGCCCCTGATCAGTGCCATTGGGCCAACCACGTACCCACATTTTGCTCCAACTCCAATATTCTGACCATTTAGTTCTTTCATCCAATTATCCATATATGGTGTTAATTATCCAATAAGGAACAGGATAAGAGAAGCGAGATGGAAGATGTCAGGTGGGAAAAGCAACGAAGAAGACAATAGTATGCGCTTGTGAGGAGAATGGAACCATCCAGACTCCCCAACATTGCACTGCACAGCCAACTCCGATGTAGGTGACTATTAGGCAGACCACCAAAGAGATGGATTGACAGCTGGGCATCACAGGAGGCTAATCCCTCTTAAAAATAGGCCACAAGACTAGGTCTTGTGGCCTATTTTTAAGAGGGATTTTTATGGATAAATCATCTTCTTGGTGTAGGCACCAAGAAGATGATTTATCCATATAAACAGCCAAGATGACATTGCACATCCCTGTTTAACACCTATAAACATGTTAAACCGCAATGCGAATGAACCACATACACAAATGCTATCCTCATACAAAATAGCTGTGCCTCTGATATGCCATCCATAGATTTATTATTTTGAGAAATAAAAAGACTTTGTTTTTTGATCCATTCAAATTTTTATTAACAACCAACTAGTTTCGGCAACAACCTGTTGCCCTCTTCAGGGTTTAATTTATGACAAAAAACAAAGTCTTTTTATTTCTCAAAGTAATATATCAATATGATCGACAAAATTAATGCTTTCAATATTCAAAACACTTCCATAGATTCATTTTATCCCTTCGATCATGACCTTTTTGTAAATCCATAAACGTGCAGGTTTTTTTCTTACACGTTATTCAGTCTTCTTATTGTGTCCAGTATTGAACAAAGGCCTCCCTCTTGGACTTCCAATGTCTGTAGGACGCGTCTCTCCTAATGTCATCGGACCATCTTGTCTGCGGCCTACCCACACTTCTAGGCCTCCAGTCAAGCACCCTTTTCATCCATCTATCTTCAGGCATACATGTCGCGTGACCTAACATGGCATACGATAAATAGTGACACCAGCCAGGCTCTCAAACTGTAGCCTATACTATGTCCAAAGGCATCAGCATGACTCACCTGAGTTGTAAACTAACTACAGGAAGATTGCACTGGATCTGGAGAAGGGAGTTCTTTATAGAGTAGTCCACAAACTCCGCCATCTCCGCCGCGTCGCCGGGTATCACCAGCTCTTCCGTTTCATCTGAAGTAAGAAGAGAGTCAGGTCAGGAAAGTTTTTTCTTCATAAAAAGATTTTTTTTCTTCTTCTTTCAGAAGACAGAGTGACTTGGAGACATCTCCAAGTCACTCTGTCACGCGCCATCTCCTTGGCTTCCTCCCAGGTCAGTCCGCATCTCGAAGTTCCGCTGAGTATAGTCGGTGAATGGTCGTCAGCGGCCTTCCGGGGCGCCGGAATCCTCGGGGTTGGAAGAAGAGACACGAGGGGTTGATGCTCTCAGGTGGCATTCTAAGGACATGTCCTAACCGTGTCCACCTTCTCCTCTTTAGGACTTCCTAAAAGATCCTTTTCATAAAAAGATACTTAAATATAAAAACTTTCAGCATAGTAATGAAATAAAACTCATCTTCAAACCTCTATCCGCACCCGATGGTACGTAGGGCACTGCGTCATATAAACACAGTGTTATCTTGATCGTTAATACATGAAGGAAAGGTGGATCAGCCCTCCGCTTCAGGTACCAGTCCAGGGCAATATTGAATAAATATTAGAGTGAAAAAAAACACTAATATTTATCTCCCCGGGGAATCGAACCTGGGACCTCCAATACGGTAGCCGAGCACGCAGACAATTACAATACGGAGGCGGATACTATACAAGTGATATTATACAAGTATTCTTTTTTTTTTAAATAATCAACATGTCATTCCACAAAGTTAATACCGAATCAATAAATAATAAATTGGTGAATGTTACACGTATGTAAAGTGATCAATTAAACGGCCTGTGACAGATCGTGAGCCCTGTAAATGCCCAGACTTTCGTATTCTTCTTCGTCTATATTGAGATTTAAAAAAGTAGGTGATATCTCAAAAAATTGACCTTCGTCTCCCTTCCCGTGCGGCGTGTCGCTCTCGTGGACCATCTTCTTGTGGCTGAAGGGGCCGGGCGGCGCGGCCAGCTGCTCCGCCAGCATGGCCGAGGACTGCCCCATGGCCCCCGGCTCCAGCCAGGACTCCAGCAGCGCGCCCGGCAGCTGCTCCGCCCCCGGGCTGCTGATGCTGACCCTGGAGAAGGAGACATGACCATCATAATAATCATAATAAATTAATAAAAATAGATTTTAGTATTACAAATATGTGGATATTACATGGGCCAATCCGTAGCCAGTTCGCCAGAAGTGCTCTCATCCGGTCCCGCCGTGCCCAGGTGGATTTCATTCTCCCCCTCTGATTCCTGAAAAAAGAAGAAGAAAAACTATCTGTAATGTAATGTTATGTAAGATTTTGATTAAAGTTGTTACATAATAGAGAAACCTCTATAACATATATTGTTTCTCAAATAATCATTTTCCCGGATGTGTCGTTTATTTCCCCCAAATTTATATCATACAAAAATAGATTGATGCCGAAAAATAAATACTACTAATATGGAAATAAATTATTTGCAAAGCCGAAAACATGCTGTTGGTTAACAAAAAGAAAACAAATGTCGATCACAGATTATTTACAATGCAATAAACTCTTATATTTTTTTGGTTCTGTTCACCTTTGTATTTTTTTTCAATAAATATTTTTTTTTACATCTAAAACTCGTATTCTTTTTAGAATGTTCACCTACTAATGGTTATGCAGATTGGGAGAATGGTATCTTTCATCTTCTTCAAACCCTCATCCGTACCCCAATGATGCATAGGGCACTGCATTATATTAATGCAGTATTATCTTGACTATTAATACATGAAGGAAAGGTGATCAGCCCTGCACTTCAGGAACCAGTCCAGGGTGATATTGAATAAATATTAGAGTGAAAAATCACTTATATTTATTTGATCCCCCCTGGGAATCGAACCCGGGACCTCCAGTACGGTAGCCGAGCACGCTTACCATTACAATACAGAGGCAGATATGATTTTATCTTTACTCTATTGTATCTCCTTGTGTATTGACTTCTTAATCCCGCATTCATAGATTATTATAATGGGTCCCTTAAAAATGTAAAATAGGGGTTTCACTGTGCATATATATTTAGTTAAATGGAATGACAGTTACCGAGTAGCAGAGTTTGAGTTGTCGGCAGCGCACTTGGTAGGTTCCGGCCTGCACGCGCAGCGAGGCCTCGGACAGGTGCGCGAGCAGCAGGTCGCGGTGCACGCGGCGCTGCCACCACGCCGCGCGCTCCATGTCGTGCGGCGGCCGCAGGTCCGCCACCGGGAACCTGACAACCACACGCATACAGCACTTCAGAAACCGGACAAGTACGCACACTGAACATTGTGGTTCCTGGTGGGAATACATACTGGGCACCTGACAAGAACACACATTGCACAGTGCAGTTCCTAGTGGAAACCCTGGGAATCTGACTGGCGCACACATTGCACACTGCGGTTCTTGGTGGGAAAATTGAGCAATCTGACAAGCACACATGTTGCACAGTGCGGTTCCTAGTGAGAGCACTGGGAATCTGACAAGCACACACCATTGCACACTGTGCTTCCCTGATGAGAATGCTAGAAACCGGACTAGTGCGCATAATACGCAGTGCGGTTTCCGGAGGATATAGTGAGATTTTACTCAAAAACTATAGAAATATATGTATTATTTTAAAATATTGACACACTAAACCCTTAAAATGAGTGATTTTTATATTTTTTTAATTAAAAAAAAAACTCTGACAACAATAACTAAATGTCAAGAAAGTACTCACAGCGCCATCTAATTTTAAAAGGCTGACATAATTCTAACACCTAGATGTATGGCAGTGTGAATTATAACAATTTCAGGCGACGAAAGGATGTTTCAACTGATGTGAAATTGTTATTGCGGAATAGTATGCATTTAAAGGTAAAAAAGTTTTTGCACCTAATCATAAAAGGCTAAATAGAGTGTCGACGAGGTGTGGGCAGATGGCAGATCTCCTGGCTCCGGAATATACCAGGTTGGACGGGGATCAGGACTGTCTAGAGCTGCCCGAGACAAGGACAATTACTCTTAAGTGATAGTCCTGACATGACACACACACAGTAGAAGAAGAAAAAGTAAAATATTAGATTAAATTTGAAAGAAGGAAAATGTATAATATAGTTACCTCAATCTGATGCACACTTGGGGACAAATGACCTTCAGTTGGCAGTTGGAGTCGGCTCCCTTGTCCCGGGGCCCGGCGGGGGCCAGCCCCTCGGGCGGGCTGGCGGCGCGGGGGCAGAGGGGCGGGGGGTTCAGCAGCGCGCACAGCCGGTCCGCTATGGATATGTCCACTTCCACAGTGCACGGCTCCAAGTTGACACTGTTATCAAATCAACAAGGGATTTATTATGTGGTAAATCAGTTTGAATAAATATTTGTGTCTTTTTTTTTACTTATTTATACTAATTCAGTATTAGCCTGGACTGGTACCTGAGCGAAGGGCTGATAACCTTTCCTTCACGTGTTAACGATCAAGATAACACTGCGATTATATGACAGGTGTCGTGGCGTAATTGGGTAGACGTTCGACTGCGAAACTGGCGCCGCGGGTTCGATTCCCGCCAATTGCAAAATAAATTGCTGGGTGTTTGTGATGTATTTTTTATATTTACCTTCCCTATCCTTACTATCCTGCCTGCAGACAAGCCTCTAAATGTAGTGGCTTTGCGGGTTATTCCTTTTTAAAAAATAAAAAATAAAACAAATGCCCATTGGAGTGGGGATAAGGGTTTGAAGAAGATTTATGTACTTGGCGTCAGCTGTTTTCAGTAGACTTTTAATTCCATTTAATTTACCCTCAAACAACAGTGTTTTCTATTTACATATGTATTATTGTTTTGGCATCTTAATGTAGGTGAAGAAGTATATGGAAGTCTGGGCATTTACAGGGCTTACGACCATCATAGGCTAGTTTAAGTGATCATTGTGGGTGCTGATAAGGGTTTGAAAAAGAAGAAATAAGTTTGCCGACTACTACGCTGACTGATCTTTAATATGAATGGAACATGAGCGACTCGGCTGCAAATGGCAATGTTCAAGGATCTTACAGCATGGTATGCTAGTGTCTAGTGACAAGTGTTCTCCCTTACTTGATTTCTGTTTTAGGATTGATATATTTCCTCTCTCCCGAGACTCGTATGGCCCTCTGGGTGTTCTTGAAATGTATCTTGACATCGGGCGTCTTCCCCAGCGCGTTTGCGAACCCGGATTCACAATCATCATCATCATGGCCCTTCTTCTGTTCTGCAGATTAATAATAATAAAAAAAACAAAACGTTAGCATGAAGTTAACACCCATTCGATTCCCAGGGGGGTCAAAATAGATATGAGTGATTTTCACTCACATATTTATTTAATACATCGCTCACTCCTTTCAAGAACGTCATAAATAAAAAAAAACATGATTTTTCAGGAGAACATTTTTAAAGTTTAAAAATATAATACAATGTATTAAAAATAAATATCAAGCCACTGGCAAAATCGGTGTGATATTTAACAACTTTTATTTTATTTGATTTAACGGAATAGACATGTATGGTCATTTATTTATACTTTAAGGTTGAAATTAAATTTAGTAATTTATATGTTTATATGTTTTTTCTTTGTGGCACATTCGCCTTCCTCTTTTCAACAACGTCATATATAAAAAAACTTGATATTTCAGGAGATGGTTTTTAAAGTTTAAAAATATAATACAATGTATTAAAAATAAATATCAAGCCACTTATTAAACTTTTTACTGCGCAACAGATCTTTTTAGGTGAAAATTGAAGGTTTTTTCTCCATTTGAAAAATATTTAGTATATTAAAAAAATAATTAAACAATACCTTTTCTTCAAAATGCAAAAACAACACTTTTTGCCCTGTTGCGGGTAAATATTGAGTTAAAAATATGCCGCTTTTGCTGGGATACAGTACATTTTCTGGGCATTCCGAAAACACACACAACTGAAAATTTACAATTTTTGATATATGACGTTCTTGAAAGGAGTGAGCGACATATCACCCTGAATTGGTACCTGAAGTGCACTACCTTGCTTTCATGCAATTAATAATCAAGATAACTCTGCATGGATATGATGCAGGGCCCTATGTACCGTCGGGTGCGAATAAGGGTTAGAAGAAGAAGAATGTATGAGAAGGTGTACGAATGTGGAATAGGCAAAGATTGTGTAGAATTGGTGTGGCGTTGTATTCTCTCTGCCCGAGACGGCGTGATGGTTAGTTGGTTAGAAAGAAAGAGGACGGTGCCTCACCGGGCGGCGTGAAGGCGAGGACGGGGATGGGCGCCAGTCCAGCCAGGCACTCGGTCAGCTGCAGGCGCGGCGCGGTTAGGTGGCCCGCCAGGCAGCTCCCGGAGCAGGTGCTGCGCTCGCTGGCCTCCAGCACCAGGGGGGCCGCTAGCGCCCTGCGGACAGAGCCACAACCCATCATCACCTAACCCTCATTTTTATATTTTTTTTATTGATTTGGCGTTTAATTTGTAAAACTCCATTTTAATTTATGTATTAATTTTAAACCAAACAGATTTTTTGAGTCTACTCAGTTGTATTTTACTAACAAAAACACATAAAAAAAATTATTGCGACAATTGTTTCGCCTTGTTAGGGCATTATCAAACGAATGATTTTCGAATGACATTCGTTTGATGATGCCCTAACAAGGCGAAACAATTGACAGAATTTTTTTATTTTTTTAAATGTGTTTTTGTTAGTAAAATACAACTTAGTAGACTCAAAAAATCTGTGTTTGATTTAAAATTAATACATAAACCTAACCCTCATATAGTCTATTTAGATAGCGCTTGCGGTTTCTCAGTATGTGCAATGCGCTACTTGTACTCACTCAATTTAATTTACCAACATTAAATTTTAACATCTAGTGTAAGAGACGCCTACGTTCGCACAAGACTGTATAAACTGCACAGGGGGCGGTCTCTTCTGAGAAGTTTTTATTTAAATACTACTATTTTAGTTGGGTAATATATCCAAAACAAAACAAGAGAACATTATCAAACACTCGAGTGTTTGATAATGTCCTAAGAAGACGAAACGCGTCACGTATTGACATATACATAAATAAATGTAGAATTCAATTCAACAAACCTTGTTTTATTTTGGATATATTACCCAACAATTCAATATGGAATTCTACCAACTGTCTGCAGTTTCAATAAACTACTATTTTTGTCACTGCCCTCCTCTGCTCAATAGTCCAAATTAAACACCTTAACGACCGCATGTAAATGTAAGAGATATATGCCTATAATCGCATGCATTGACGATTTTGTCCAAAAACTCATCTGTAATAAACATAGAGGCAAAACCATTTACATTTTCAGAGTTTTCTGGAAATTATTAAACTCCTGGAGTTCCACAAAAGCTCCGATTGTTTCGTGGAGTGTCGGCGTCTGACCAGTCCATCTCATCAACATCCCCGGCAGAATCATCTTCAGAATCACTCAAAACCATTTGCATAAAACCCGAGGACCTCTTATAACTTAATTATTTCAGAACCACTATCAGAATCACTATCAACTTCACTGTCACTTCTCTCAATTAATCTTCTCTTTAATATCTAGGATCTTCTGAAAAATATCAAAACAAATTCAGTCGACCCATAAAAATTTAAAATTTTAGAAATGAGATACAAACACAACTCAACTGAAATCAACTCATAGCCATGACACAAACCTTTTTAAGTAGCGTGAATTTATTTTTAATGAACAAATGTCTTGATTTACTCAATAGATGTCATTGAGTTCGACTGCTTATAAACTCGCGAAAACGCGGGACCGGTCCTTAGCGATCAGTGCAAAACTCGCACAAACGCGGGTGGTCATTTAGCTATTAAGATATAATGTCACAGCTGATTCTCATCATTTCAGGCAAGTTACGCATTTGTTGACTTATAATCAGTATCTGAACTCTACGACTATCGAATAAATTTAAAGTCCGATTGTTACCTCAGGTGATTCAAGGTGACGGCCTCTTGTAAGAGTTTGCCGGTTTCCTCCAAGTCTCTGGTGAGAGCGGAGAGCCCCATCTTGCTGAAGAACTCTTCGGCGACCGACTTCATCTGTTTCACGCTGGAAGCCGCCAAGCATTCGCCATTCCCGGAGGCGGAAAGAGTTAGGATATCCTACAAATACAGTTGCATTGAACAAGATTTTATTTTAGAAATCATACAAACCTAGTTTTTGGGTTAGAACTGAAATATGTATACATAATACTGAATTATCTAATAAGATTTAAGTTTCGTACTGACGATTCTTGGTGTAACAGTATTTTATATAATAAAACAAAAACTTTTCAGTTTTTTCCACATTTATTTTATTTGACTAGAGAACGGGTTTCGTCGTTACCGACATCATAGGGCTGGTGGGAGGCTAGACAAAATTTTATATTATATACACAATAAAGCAGGGGTTGAAAACGATGATTTTATACACATTTTCTGACAAAAATTCTTTATTTCAAAATTATATGAAATTATCGTTTTCAACCACTACCTTGTTGTATTAATAATAAATAATTTTGTACAGCCTCCCACTAGTCTGATTATGTCGGTAATAACAAAACCCGGTCACTAGTCAAATAAAATAAAAGTGGAAAAGACTATATCGTAGTCATACAGGAGGATCATTGACTATTTGATTATTATTACTAGCTTAAAATTGCCCTGAAAAAAATCCCAAAGGATTTTAAACTTGGAAGTATAATATATTGACTTGTTAAAAATGACTAACTGCATTGATGTTTATTTTCTCCCCAAGCAAAAGTGACTTAAATGGCCCTCCTGAACATTTTACGTTTTGTTAGTTGGTCTCCTGTATGACTACGATTTAATTGTTGTTTTATCATATGATTTATTTTAAATTGGTCTGGGTGTTTGTGATGTATTTTTCACATTTACCTTCCCTATCCTTACTATCCTACCTGTAGTCGACTCTCTTAAAGTAAGGGCTTTGCAGGTTATTCGTTCAAAAAATTATTGTTTAATGTTTATAATACTTACCTCGTGTAATAATATGCAGGCGAGGGAAGCAACGCGAATATGGAGTTGGGATACTTCCGCTGATGGATCTCCTTCTGCAGTCTGCGATCCTGTCATCATAAGTATGCTTAAGTGCGCAATATTCAATAAAAAGACAGTTACGATCAAATAAATCAAAGACACTATTTAACCTTTCCCGGAGTATGGACGTAAATTAACGTCAGTGTGAATTATCCTCAAAGGAGTATCGACATTAATGAACGTCAAAGTCCGTCTGTCAGTTGGTATGATGTAACTTGTAGAGCAATGACATCTGTGGATATTTGTATGTAATTTTGTCATAAAATAAAACCTAGAGATAGTGAGTTTTAATTTTTTAATCATTTTAACATAATTTCTATCTTCATAATACATAGATTTCGTGAAAGAAAAAAAATCATGTAAAAAGAACCCACTCCCCAAAGAAGGTCGGACATCAATTATTGTACTCCATGAAAGGATAAATATCACTTTCTTTTTGTTCGACACAATTTTATCATACTACGCACAGTGACACCTTTGATAACGCCAAACTGGCATTCGGGACACAGTTTGTGAAGGTAGGGTTTTTGAGTTTCTATCATGAATCATTTGTTGAAATTAATTTCAATTAAATAACAATGTTCCCACCAACACGTGAATATAATAAACAATTTGTATATATAAGTAAGTTACAAACAATTTAGATAAAAAATTATTTACTTAAGCTTTAAAGAAGATGAAATATTTAATTGAATATGCAATTAAGCCAAAAAAAAAATACAGTGTGCTGTATTTTTTTTTTGTACAAGTATTTGGATACACACAAAATTTTATAGGATAGTTTAGAAGTCACCTTTCTTCTTTGACAAGTTTGGCAAAGAACTTGGCACAATCAGGTATGCCAAGTACTTGAAAGTGGTTAGGTTAGGAGTCATAATAATCGTCGGGTATGTATGAGGAAATGCATGAACGTGGAAGAGGCGAAGAATGTTTGCAAAGACAGAGACGTGTGGCATTCTATTCTCTCCGCGTAGGCATTATACGCACCTCTGGTAGCACTGCGGGAAAGCAGCGTGATGGTTAGTTAGTTACCTTTCTTCTTCTTAGTGGTGGTCGCCAGAGACCCGAGACTGCTGGCGGTGGACCCCACGCTGCTGCTGAAGGAGGACACCATGCTGTCCCACACCCCCGGGCTGGGCTCCTCGCGCCGCTGCAGGGGCAGGAAGCACTCCTCTTCCTCGGGGTCGCTGTCCTCTGCAACACA
Organism: Brachycentrus maculatus; assembly: GCF_059751285.1. NCBI lineage: Eukaryota > Metazoa > Arthropoda > Insecta > Trichoptera > Brachycentridae > Brachycentrus > Brachycentrus maculatus. Next base: position 1,408,752 of record NW_028280841.1, read on the forward strand.
CACTCCATGGAGACTGGCCACCACAAAACTTGAACATACCTACACCCCGGATTGATCTACTACAAACCTCCTACTAGCCTCACACAAAAGAATTATGGCAATTTTTTTCTTCAAACCCCCATCCGCACCTGCATAGGGCACTGCATCAAATAATTGCAGTGTTATCTTGATCGTTTTAACATATGAAAGAAAGGTGATCAGCCCTCCGCTTCAGGTACCGGTCCACGGTAATATATAATAAATATTAGAGTGAGAAAATCACTTTATATTTATTCGAACCCCCCCTGGAAATCGAACCCGGGACCTCCAGAACGGTAGCCGACAGCTGTCTGGCAAGACAAGGAAAATGACAGATAATGACAGCTACTCGTCAACTGACAAGACGAGGTTGGTTTGGAGAATTTCATTTTGTGAAAAGTCAGTTATCAAACACCATTGACTGCAAACATTACTGTCATATAGCAGGATATGCAAAGTGCGGGCCGAAGAATGCATAAATAAGGTGGCGTTAGTTACCCATGTTGGCGTTACTCCAGCCATGGGCGCGGGAGAGACCCCTCCTCCCGCTAGCGGCCGCCAAGCCTCCCAGCAGCTGGGCTTCCACGCGCTCGTAGTCCGCCGGCTTCATGGGCTTGCACTTCATGCCGGAATGTCGGGAAGGCACGTTACTAAACGGCAATGATAACCAATATTATAATGCAAATCTAGCTTTCGCAATATTGCAAATGTCCAAGTAAATATAGTTCATTTTAATTTTGGGATCTTCAATCTCCCTAAAATACCTCGATAATTAGTCATTAATATTTTTTGTAATTTTTATACTTCGGGGATGCTTCGGCATTTTTAATTTTAACACATTGTTGGCGGGCGGTTTTTTCATCAACTCCGACCCTATACTCAGACATTCGGCCGCCTGACCCTCAGTATGCTAATCACATGTAACCGCAAACCCAATTCCAATCTGTACAATGTTTTTTTGTGTCTCTCATGCTCTAAAACAAGGGTGGCCAACCCGCGGCCCGCAGGCCCCATGCGGCCCGCCGGGTGTCTACTTGTGGCCCGCAGAGCAAATCACACATTTTTTTTCCTTTAGTGTACACAAAACCACCAAAAAAACATTCCATCGTGCGTAGTTCGTATAATATCCTATATGTGGGAGAATTTCACCATTCTGGCAATTTCAAGACCCGTAATGGCGTCAAGTAGTATAGACGTTGGACTAAAGAAGCGAAGAGTAACAGAAGAACTGAGAAGTTTTTATGACAGATGGACTATAAACTATTTTTTTGTGGAATTTAAAACAAAGCCAACATGCCTGATATGCAAATGATTCTGTTTCTATTTTGAAAAAGTATAACATTAACGGCATTACGAGGCTAAAGATGCAAATAAGTTTGAAAAGTATCTAGTAAATATGTTTATATATTTTGTATTACGGCCGGGTAGGAAATCTCATTTCTAAAATCTGGCCCGGCTACTGAAAATGTTGGCCACCTATGCTCTAAAGCAAATAGAACGCTTTTAAATGTCTCCCGCTCTCTACCTACAGCATGTAAAAGACGCATTTAAGCGTTGCCCGCAAACAATATGTTAATAACATTCAATATTTCTATGAATACCGCTGGCGCCATTCACATACCACGTAACTTTAAGACACTTTGGGTGAGGTGGGTTTAAACAGGCCACTAGTGTAATACTAGGAGACGAAATTGCCATCTTAAATATTACCTGCTGTCTTCCAAATGAGGAGACGCCAGTCCTTCGGCGAGCTCCACGAGGACGTGGAACTGCCGGGGACTGAGGAAGACTGCCAGGGAGCCCAGGGTGAGCTGGAAGTCCACCTTGGGCCCCGCCGCTTCCTGAGACTGCTTCATGCGAACCCTCACCTCCTGCCGCCCCGCCAGCCTCGCAAACACTATCGGTTCCGGCTCCAGAGACAAGTTGGACTGGTTTCCGAGATCAGGAGAAATATCGGACTTTGGCTCATTCAAGCTCTTGTACATGGTATTGCACGACTCGTACAGGCTCTGGACGTTGATGTTGTCAATATTGCTTCTCTGCAGTTCCTCCGAGAACTCTTCTTTGCCGTGGGACGGTTCTGCGATGACGGAACGAGAAAATGTCCGCGCCTTTGAAGGGAATTCGTCAGTGTGGAAAGTTACTCCTTCAAACGCTATTTTTTTCGTAGTAAAAGTACTGACGATATATGTTTTCGAGTTATCAGAGTCCAAGAACTCAGTCGGCGGGTCAGAACCTGCCTCGTCCAAATAGTCAATACTGAAAATAAACAAATAAAATACATCAATTAAAACAACTCAAGATTTAAGTACAATTAAGAATTAAATTTTTAACATAAAGGGTAACACAGAGAGCAATGGAGAGAAGGATGGTTAACATATCCCTTCGGGGTCGTAAAATTAATGTTGGATGAGGGAAAAGATTAAAAGGCTCAAAGAATCACGGAACTAAAGTGGAACTGGGCAGCTCATGTGGTACGTATATCTGAAGATAGAAAAAGTTGCTTGACTAGAGGTCTAAAACAGAATGCAGAAGCGTGGGTAGGCCCCAGACAAGATGGTCCAATGACATTAGGAAAATGGCGGGCCTGCACTGAAAAAGAGTCGCATCCAACAGTGAACTGCGTAAGTCCAAGAGGGAGGCCTTTGTTCAATACTGGACACAAGAAGAAGGCTGAAGTAAGTCAGTTAAAATTTCATTTATTGATTCGGCAGTCACTTTATGGCAATATTTATCAAGTTTCCACTTGGTAAATACCACTATTTCTTAAAATCTATTGTGATGTCAGTGATTAAGAATTATTTGCGGTGGGTGTTCTTTTTAGTACTAGCCGCATGACGTTTGTCAAGCTTCAAGATAATATGGGTCATTCCAACGTAATGGCCATTACAATGAATGGTATAATTGTATAATGGTATAACATTCCATATAATTTTTATGGCCCATTTTAATCCATTAAATACATGAGCAATTGAAATATAAGAAATTGATTTTACTTAATTATTCACTAATTTGATGATAAATCTTACAAAAAAACCAGCCAGTGAATCTGGGGTTTTTCAATGAGTAAAATGAATGATTTATAAATAATACATAAGATAAACATACTTCTTGATATGAATTTCCAAAGCCACGCCTGTATGACTGTCTTTAGGGACATGCTCCATCCTGATTTTGGTATCGGAAAATCTGACTTTCACTCGACACAAAACTGAAAACAAACCACAAAGCAATTATGTATTGCTATCATATGTTCGCAAGGGAGTGCCTTCCATAGAGGGAGAAAAGCAGTGCCTATCTTAACTTACCTGCGTGACATATAAAAACGCAACCAGTACCTAGCAGACCTTACTAAGTATGTAGTACCTAACTTACCTTACTATCTACCTCTACTGCCTATCCTAGTAAGTAGAACCTAGCTTACCTTATAACCTACCTCTACTGCCTAGCCTAATTAATTATCTGTGCACGCCACTGTATGTTCGTGATTATGTTGATGATTTTGGTAATGACGAAATCCGGTCAATGATCAGATAAAATAAATATGGAAAAAACTAAACAGTTTTGGTTTTATTATATGAAATACAATTCCACCAACAAATTTCAGTACAAAACTCAGATTAAGATGTAGACTATCAGTGAAAGATACATTATAAGCCATTAAATTTAAATTAACAGTAAAATCAGGACACAATTTCAAACATTTTCCACACTTAGTTCTTAAAAAATAAATTACAAATATGGTTTGGCAGAAAGCCTAGAGCTTCCGTATCTGATCCGGGAATGTGGCGAGAAACTCACAAAGACCGTGATCAGTTATATAAAGGGTTATATTCTCGGAAGATTTTTTAAAGATGAAAGTGTTAGAAATATATTTACTGGAGTCAATGGTCTGCGCGAAGAGTTCTATTCCTTCCACGGGCTGCGGCGGGGCGAGGGTATCCCCCTCCTCTTGTCCCTGTTGGAGACACTCGGCAGCCAGCTGCATCGAAGAGGTCATCGAGGACCACATGGACTCCAACATGGATGTGGCTGGACAATAATAACAAATCCATCAAATAAATACACAAACATACTATATTTGTTGACAAACGACATGCGTGGGTAGTGCTCTGCATGCGACTAAATATATTGTGCGTGTGTGTGTGAGGGGGGAGGGGGGTGGGCACCTTTCTTAATTTTATCGATAATGCTTATCTCAGCCTTGCTAGCAAGAATTCCTAATATCACACTTCAAACATCTATCATACAATTTTTTGCCGAACTAAGAGATCCCATTTCAACGCCATTTAGTCTACTTTCACCCTTCTTTAAGATACGGGCGATATATAAGAAGAAAGATATAAAGAACATATAGAAACCTGATTGAGTCCGCTGTCGCGGCTGCACCGTGACGGTGAGTCCCGTGACCTGCACGAAGGAGTCGTCCTTCAGCAGAGTGGCCCACGGAATGGACACGTCCACCCTCCGCAGGAACCCGTCCACGAACTCCAACGGCCATCCTTGCGCCTCTCCTAACTCGTTCAAAGCCTGAAATATCACAATTAGGCATTGTTAAGATACACTTTCTTCTCCGTCTTAGTTCTCATTACTGAGGGTTGTGACCCTTGTCGAAGACTCTTCACTAGTTATCCCTTGACTGCGCTGCACGTAGTGCTCCAACCATCGAGGTGCCTGCTGCTACCTTAACTTGATCGGTCCATCGTGTGTGGGATCTTCCTCTCCTTCTCTCCCCCTCCAGGCTACCGATCACAACCAGTAGTTCCAGACTATCTTCATTGCCACGCAAAATGTGACCAAAGAACTGAAGAATCCGTCGTGTACAGAGATTGGCCAGAGTAAAGCCATCCAAGTGTAACGCCTGACGAATGGACTCGTTGGTGCTTCTAGCTGTCTATGGTATTCAGAGCATGCGCCTCCAACATCACATTTCAAAAGCGTACATTTTTCTCCATTCTGATGCTTTTATGGTCCATGTTTCAGCAGCATAGAGAAAAATGGAGTGGACAAAACTCCGGACTACTGACAAGCTTTATCTTGGTGTTGTTACTCACACCCCGGTCTTTCTCCATTTTGTCTAGCTTAGGCATGGCACTTTTGGCAATGGCGATACAACATCTGATCTCTCCTTCATTGCTAATTTGAGATCCAGTTTAGATACACAAGACAACACAACTATGTTGTGTGCTGTTTTTTTTTTTTTTTTTAAATCATAATTTTTTTAATCATATGTAAATTTTTGTAAATAAACACTTCTTTACAACAAAATATTTTAAACTAATTTCTTAAATTATTACATAAAGTTTGTGTTTTTTCTTAATCTATTATACTAAACTTGTTTTTTTTGTCAATTGAAAGTTGTATAAACTTAAAATAAAACACTTTTAAATTCGCTTTGAAAAAAATCCCAGCTCACATGGGTTCAAATGTAACATTAATGACATGAAAAAAAAAGATGATGCATCCTATGAAGGATGATTTATGCTGTTCCATCGATATATCGCTCACTCCGTTCAACAACGTCATATATATCAAAAGTCATCAATTTTCAGTTGTGCATGTTTTCGGAATGCCCAGAAAATGTACTATATCCCAGCAAAAGCGGCATATTTTTAACTTAATATCTACCCGCTACAGGGCAGAAAGTGTTGTTTTTGCATTTGGAAGAAAAAGTATTGTTTAATTATTTTTTTAAAAATACTAAATATTTTTCAAATAGAGAAAAAAACATTCAGGTTTTAGCTAAAACGATCTGTTGCACAGTAAAAAGTACAATAAGTGGCTTGATATTTATTTTTAATACATTGTATTATATTTTTAAACTTTAAAAACGATCTCCTGAAAAATCAAGTTTTTTTAAATATGACGTTGTTGAAAGGAGTGAGTGATATGTCGCCTCTTTAATTTACAATTTATTTACTCTGGTAAAGTTAAACCAGATGAAGGACACTTACGGATTAAGCCGACAGTATGATTTAAAGATTATGATGCGTATTGGTTTACGTTTTTTAAGATCCATTTAAAATGCATGACAAAGTTATAGAATATTGTAAAATGTCATCACGTATTGGAAAAATATTTTTGATAAAAAAAATCTTGCGTAACATATGAAGGGATGAATATATAAAAGGCAATAAAAACAATAGACGGAAATGAAAACAATATGCATGTTATTAAACCTCGCAGTCAAGGCTGACATCGCTGACGGTTCCCGTTCCATTGTATAGGTCCACACTCAGCTGATCCAATGTCAACTTTTCCTCCAGAAATTGTCCCAGGTATCGTTGCAACAAATATCTGCAGGCACGTTTCTTAATGTTCTCGGACCAAGGAACGTACCAAGGCATTTTGAAACATTAACGCTAAATACTAATTACGCCGCAAAATTCGAATAATCACAAAGAAATGCAATAAAAGCACGTTTCACGAACATTGTTGTGTCAGTTGTGTTGATTTGTTTTTGTACGAATGTGAAGTAAACAGACCTTTGTTCAGAATCAGAAGAGACCTTCATAAATATATCTATCTTTCTTTTTCCTGCTGATAATACGCGACATACGTACGACGTAGGTGTATTATCGTAACGTTAAAAAACTTATAAATGCAATTATTTAAAGATTCTTACCTTATAAAAGTACAATAACTATTGCATAAATTAAAAAAATAAACAGATGAATAATTCGAAGTTACAACCACATTTTAAGGAGTAAATTTAATGTAAGTAAGTACTGTTATTTATTATGGATTATTACTTAGCCGCACATGGGAGTTTTCCGAATTTTTTATACTAAACTCGGAATAGAGTATTACAAGTAAGGATAATTACCGAATTCAATATACTTGATATACCTTTTTTTTGATTTTGTAAATTTATATATTCAAAATAATGATTCATTGCAAAAATCGCTTTCCGAAAAATTTCAACTCTGTGCGATCTCTCGATTTTTTAGTTTGCTCTAGTATATAATCTTTGGCTTTGTCTATGGTAAAATTAAGCATGGCGTGATGTTAGCAGCCGTAGATTTGCTGATGTATTTTGTTTTTGGGACTTCTAAAATCTGCCGAAATTCTTTAGTTTCTAAGAAATTGCATCCCCTGATTCGATGTCTTCAAAATGGAAAATCGGTAAACAACTCGAATTCGGATTCTCTCTCTGTTTTCCTTACCCCGACTGGCGAAGTCGCTTTTTACCTTTCATTGTCTTATTTTCAGGAATGCCAAAAAAGAGACCCGAGTTTTTGGCAATGACACTATACACGGTCACGAACGTTCCATAGTTCATATCGACATCGATTGTTTCTACGCTCAGGTGGAGATGGTGAGGAATCCCGAATTGAGGTCGCGACCTCTGGGGATACAGCAGAAGAATATCATAGTGACCAGCAATTACGAGGCTAGAGCTTTCGGGATCGAAAAGTGCATGCCCGTCGCCGAGGGACTCAGGCTCTGTCCCGGGCTGGTTCTCGTGCGGGGAGAGGACCTGCAGCCCTACCGCAAGATGTCGGCGGAGATCTTCTCCGTGCTGCAGACCTACGGGTGTCCGGTGGAGAAACTCGGGATGGATGAGAACTTCGTCGACGTCACCGAAATCGTCAACGCGAAGGTCGCCGAGGGCGACCCGCAGGAGCCCGCGGGGCACGTGTACGGGGGACGGGAAGAAGAGGACGAGGCCTGCGACTGCGGCTGCCGGGAGCGTCTGGCCGCCGCCTCCCGGCTGGCCGCGGACATGCGCGCGCGCCTCCGCCAGCGGCTGCGCATCACGAGCTGTGCCGGCGTGGCGCACAACAAGTTGCTGGCCAAGCTGGCCACGCCGCTGCACAAGCCCGACCAGCAGACGCTCGTGCCGCCCGCGCGCGCCGCCGCGCTGCTCGCCGCGCTCGGGCCCGTGCGCGCCATCCCCGGCGTGGGCGCCAAGACGGCCGAGGCGCTGGGCGCGCTCGGCTTGCGCACCGTGGCGCAGCTGCAGGCCGCCGAGCCGCGCCTGCTGCGGGACACGTTCAGCGCGGACGTGGCGGCCCGCCTGCGCGCGCTCAGTCTGGGCGAGGACGGCGCCGACGTCAAGACCAGCGGTCCGCCCGGCTCCGTCGGCCTCGAGGACAGCTTCCGCGCGCTCAGCGTGGAGAGCGAGGTGCGCGACAGGTTCGGCGTGCTGCTGCGCCGCCTGCTGGCGCTCGTGGGCGACGAGCGGCGCTCGCCGGGCGGCCTGCGCGTCACGCTACGCCAGCACGCGCCGCCGCGCACGCCCGCGCGCGCGTCGCGTCACGCCAACCTACCGCCCTCGCTGCTGCGCCGGGACCCCGCCACGGGCGCGCTGCGCGTCACGCCCGAGGCGAGCGACAAGCTGGCGGAGCTCGTCATGCGCCTGTTCCGCAAGATGGTGGACCTGGACAGGCCCTTCCACCTCACGCTCATCGGGCTGGCCTTCACCAAGTTCCGCGAGGCGGCGGCCGGGCGCGGCTCGGTGGCGGGCTACCTGATGCGCGACGTGGCCGTGCAGAGCGTGCTGGACCTGGAGCACGCGGCGGAGGGCGGCGCCGCCATGGAGTGCGAGGGGGGCGCGGCGGCCGCGGGCGGCGCCGCGAGCCCCGGCGAGGCGGAGCCGCGGGCCAAAAAGGTGCGGCAGGAGCGCGGCGTGGGGGACCTGCGCCTGTCGCGCCTGCGCCTCAGCGCGCCCGGGGAGCCGCCGCCCGGAGTGGACCCCGTGGTGTTCGGGGAGCTGCCGGAGGAGGTGCGCGAGGAGCTGCGGGCCTCCTGGGCGCGGGGCCTGCCCGCGCAGCCCCCGCGCGCCCCCGCCAAGGACAAGCCTAACTCTATAATGAGATATTTCATTCCCAATAAACAGTGATGTACCGGTACTATGTGATCAAATTTTAAATAGTTATAAAGTCGACCGCGGGTCGACACGTGATGACGTTATTTTTATAAGAGATTTTCAACATCGGGGTGGTAGCCTTCTTTTTAATAATATATTTTGTAATTTTTTAAAAATCTCTTTTCTTTACCCTACATTTCACATACATGCACTCGAATGCGGGATTTAATTTAATCTCGGAGTGAAAAGTAAAATCATGGTGTAATTCAGCCTAGGTTCAATACACCCAGTTTGTTGGCAACTAACGAGCCTCTTCCTCCGCTGGAAGGAATAGAAGTTTATGAAATCTCGAGCCTCGGATTCACTACATTAATGAAAAAGTGGCACTTAATCTGTAATTTGTCCAATGGAGACGTTTTTGCAACGACCATGTGTTTGCTATCGGATCCAATTGAAATAGTGCCAACTGTCTCGCACTCGGAGCATATCTACCCAAGGATTGTAGAGTGTTCTATTCACCAACGTTGTGGGTAGAAACGCAGTTGATGGCTCTGTTCCTGAAAATCGAGTTGAACAGCTTTAAAATATTCTCATTCATACCCATTCGATTGAGTCTCGAATCACTAATGATTCAATAACAATATTTCGAAATTAGTTCATGCGTATTTATAGAACTTCCAAGAATTTGAGTAGCGTGGTTGTCAATAATGGGTAGAATTGGCGAATGTTACATGTGTGTAAAGTGATCACTTAAACCAGCCTATGAGGGTTGTCAGCCCTGCAAATACCCAGACTTCCATATTCTTATTCTCAATATTATTCATATTTAAAGCATTTACTTTGTGGTTAGTCATTTTTACTTATGAATTTTTTTACAAAAATGTTAATATAATTAGTATATAACCACTCAACGAGATTTTTATGTCTACCGGTTTCGAGACGTACCCGTCTCTTCGTCAGGACAATCACTACCGCAGCATGCAAACAATACTACCCTTCACCACCATAGCACTATTTACATGCACTCAGTGCATGTTTAACCTCGGCTCATGTTTGTGCTGAAACCTTAAGTGCATTTTGTGTAGTTTTAAGTGTGTAAATAGTGCTATGGTAGTGAAGGGTAGTATTGTTTGCATGCTGTGGTAGTGAGTGTCCTGACGAAGAGAGGGGTACGTCTTGATACCGGTGCACATAAAAATCTCGGCGAGTGGTTATATACTATTATTATTAACATTTAAAAAAAAAAATAAAAATAAGTTCCATATTCTTAATCTTCCATATTTTAAAATTAGGTTTACAAGATAATTTTGTATGGCCAGCCTAGCGAGCGCAGGATTGGAGAGCGTGTAAACATGCTCAAGGCAGAGAACTGACTTAAATGAAAAAATAGTTTACCGATTCTCTCTGAACTCTATCCATACCTAATTTGTGCGTAGGGCACCGCATCGTGATGACAAGTATGAATTTGATTTTAAATTCCACTGATCAACAAAATTTAACTTTTTGTCTGTTAAATTTATCAGAATATCTGTTTTTTTTGGAAATTTTGCCCTGATAAATTTGCATTTTTTTTTTTGTGACGAGTAACATATTTTTTCTGTCCATCTCCGTAGTGTAGTGGTCAGCGCGTTTGGCTACCGTGCTGGAGGTACCAGGGGGGTGAAAATGAATGATTTTGACTCTCATATTTACTTAATATCATTCTGGACTGGTACAAGAAGTGCAGGGCCGATCACCTTGCATGCAATTAACAATCAAGATAACGCTGGGTAGCTACGATGCAGTGCCCTATGCACCATTGGATGCAGATAAGTGTTAAAAAATAAAAATAAAACTTTTTTTTGTAAAGGACATTCAAAAAATTATACTGTCGTAAAGTGATTAATTCAATTTACCTACGTATAGTAAACTAAATCTAATTTTCATTTAATCAGAGAATAGTTTTATTCTATTCTCTCTGCCTACCCCTGCGATGAGCGGCATGATGGTTAGTTAGTCAGAAATTGACCAATTATCATTCTAGCAAGTAGTTACCCAATAAAACACAATTTATTATTGGAGTACAAAAATATATTTCGTTCCATAGTTACATTGAATTAAATCTACTATCTTCAAATCAAAAGCAATCTACAATCTTTTGGATGGCAGAGTTTCCAACAAGGGAACATGGTTGATCCTCTGTCGGTGGCTAATGACTTTTGAAGAATAAAAAAAATACAATCTCAGGGTGGTGACTGACCGGAGCATTTTGTCATAATGTAACATCGCTCGCGGCGTGCATGTTACGTTACGGCATCGCTGACTGACTGCGATCCGTGCTCGTTTAGAACACAACTGCTCGCTTGCGGTCTTGTGCTCAGTGTTGCCATATGCCAAACCAAAAAATCTTAATTACAGTCTAGAAATCTGCGTAAAATTTGTATAGAATCAATAACCCAAAATCTGTATGAATCTTCGCATTCGTAGTTAAAATGTCGGACGACGAAGGTGTGATTTTTGGTTGTGATTTTAATAAATTACAGCTTACTCCAGATGAAGAAAAAAAGATTCCCCGCAGTTCGGGGAATTTTCCACAGATTGGCAACCTTGGTACTGACCTAAATTGCATCTGACTTCGGATGGAGCATTCGGAAGGAGCGGCGAGCAGCTCGGCTCCCTGTACTGACTGCCTGAATGCTCGCATCGCAACATGTTACGTTACGACGAAATGCTCCGGTCAGTCTCCACATTATAACATTTTCATTAAAATCTATTAAGTACCTTTTATAAAAAATATAAGGTGTATTCTGCACCACCGTGACCTTATCACTGCAACAATATACTTGAAGATAAAAAGGAACAGAGGAGAGGTAAAATAAAGAGTTATTTGGAACAGTTCAAAAGGCAGGTATCGTATAAAGATCTGAAAAATTGGTTTTTGACGGAAAACAGCGGAATGTGCTGCTCGGAAGAGAGCCTCGTATGTAATACATTTATACAACGTAATATAATATGTACAAAACAATATAAAATTCAGAAATGGAGATCGTCAAGTCTTTATAATAGGAACAAGAAAACACGTAGGAATGCAATCACTTTCAAAACAAAACACATGGTGAAATCTTAAATCTAAACTGTATAACTAATTTTTGGGGTTTTCACTATAATTATATGATATTTTACTAATTTCCATATAAGTATGGGTGGGAAATCATCCATATCTTCAGTAGACACCTGATTCGGCGGTAATATGACTAATAAGTATGTCGTGTATTGGACGTACATATTATGAGCCAGTCATAAGGTAGGAGCTAGGTACCTTAAAATTTGAGTGAAGAGTTTTAACTGAGGCTATTTATCTAGGTATAGATAAGTAACATCTCCTGACCCAATAGTGCATGGGGCACTGCATCATATTGTGAATGCTCTTCTAATCATGACAATTTTTACTTTGACCCAGTGCTACAGTGGAACCACCCTCTCAAGTTTAAGCCCGGATATACGTCTTCTATGCTACGTTTACATTCCACTTTTCATTGTAATATAATACATGTTACTTTGTATTTGTCCCCCCCTCGTAAAATTACCAAAGTATTTTTAAATTCTCAAAGCTTTCGCTTCTTGATAGTGTATAACTTATCTCTCTTTTCCCATGTATTTTAAAACATCTTCCTTCGGAACTCTCTCATCTGTGATGTTTTGAGCTATCTTCCATAGCACCAAACGTGAGTAAAAAATATTTTGTATATTTCGTATATTCTCCCGGGATCTCCAGCACGGCACCCAAAGGCTCAACATCAGGGGCCTTGACTGACACTAACTCATGCCGCGTCTTCGGCATTCCACATATCGCTCATTTGGTGCAACAATGACGTAATTACACTTTTTTAAAAAAGTTAAATATGTCAAAATGTATGGAAAGACTATTTACATCGGGAGAAACATCGACATTATTTATTTTGTGGTGAAATGCTGCGAGATGGCGTGAGTGTCATTGTAGATTTGAGTAAAATGGGACCATTTCTGTCGCTTCGTCTGAATGGCATCTCCTGTAATATTTCCAAAATTGTAATTGCACCAAATGAGCGATATATAGTTTACAAGTAAACCAAATTTTGTAAACACAGATTCCTCTATAAATAATAAACTATATAATTTTACCAGAATGAAAGTTTGGGTCTATTTCAAATAAAGCTATAATTGAATGGAGTCTAATAAAGAAAAATAATCCTTTTGGTCAGTCCAAAAAATTTGGTCAGTCAAAAATAAGATTGGGATTTGATCGAGTTGGCGGTATGTACATAATAAAAAACTTAAGAGTGCAAAGGTTAAATATTTTTTTTAAGAATAGTAATAAGGTTCTGTTCAAATTATACTCGAGAGCTCAAAATTCAGTGACGATATTTCAGTTTAAATATACATATTTTATTGTTTATAAATGTTTATGGTGATTTCTGGGCTTCGTTAAAAAAAACATTTTAGTTTGGTTTGGGATTAAACCCCATATTTCAAACTCGTTCTTACTTTAAATAATCCATAGGGTGTAATAATAAAAAATAAATAATACTTTTCACAAGTGGACGGACGATATACTAATACAGGTCAATATAAAATTTGTCATATATAAAAATGTTAATTTACATGAAAAAGACAGGAATTAATCAAATATTATTTATACGAGGGTTGAGGGACATAGAGGCCGTCGTGAATCAAATGCCAGTATTAAAAATAAACCTTTATCTTTAGTTACCCTAAAACCAACATTTGTAGTGCGATACATAAAGTGTTGTTGCTATAGCGAATTTCCCAAGTTATTCCACCAATGGAATCCAACTGAGAAAATTTCAGAAAACCGCGCAATATTTTTGACAAATTTTGAAGACAATTATCTCAACAATAAAGCTTCGCCGAGTTGGTTTCTGTTTTCGGCAATGAAGCATCACACGAATCGAAAATTTCTCGTGGTAAATTCAGACGTGGAAGGCTGAGTCTTAGCAACGACCCGAAGACAGATGCGCCAAAAATGGCACTCAGGAAAATGTTGATGCCATGCGCTTCTCAGGAAAGATTGACATGTCACATATCGCAAGATTGAGGCATCATTAGGGACATCATTATAGTCAAAATTTCCAGTTGCTGGAAAAAGTAGTCCACGCCTTCAAAAAGGCAATTTCAACAGTACCAACAGCGAGTGGAATAACTGCTTTCAGAGTTGGTTCGAGCGCATGCCAAAATATATTAATCTTTGTGGAGAATACTTAACAATAAAGTCTTCAAAACCTCTCTTCCAACCTGTTCATCTACAGTTTTATTCCAACTCTGTGTGCAAAGACAGCCCTCGTATACATTTAAAAAAAAAAAGGTTTCGTTTTCGAAATACTGAGTTCAGTTTAGTCCAGTCTTTTTGCCTTTTTTTTTGGTTCTCCTGTAAAAAAAATGACGTATTCCGGATAAAATTCGTCATCATTATACTTGACTACCACGTGTCCATCGGGTTTTTGAGTTGTGTCAAAGCGAAGATTGTTGACTTGATCAAGGAACGGAGGGACGGTCATATCTTTAGATCCATTGTAAGTATGACAGCGAAGGACTTTAGCGGCAATCATGACCCGAACCTCGGCTTTCGCGCAGTAATTACTGGCGTAATTTGATACATCGGAGAAATTGACACCCCTGCCAAATAGAGAAGGGTTCTTATGAAAACGCCAGTTGAAATTGTTACTGCAAATATTATTTATATTTTCAAAGGACGAACCGTGGAACAGAATCTCTTCCCTGACATTTTCTTTTCCGTAGAGTATTTCGTACTCTTCTTTCTTCAGTAAATAAAATAATCTCAGGAACATATTTTGTATGCGCTCTATTTTGATGACTTGGAAATGAGATTGGGTAGTTCTCATGAATAACTTGTTGATTTGAATAAAGTCGGGCGTTCCTCTTATTAACTCTTCAGTATAAAGGTCAGTCTTAAGAGGAATGTTATAAATGTATGACAATTTGACGTGCAGCGGAGGTCGTTTATAACTTTTACTAAAATATTCTGTTTTTACTACTCCTGGTAACGTCGGTGCGGGTCTCTCGTATCTGAAACATTTTAAGTTATTAGACATAAAAGGAAATATTAATTATTGTAAAGGCAAATAGTAATTTTTCACGCGATGCGGAAATATATTTTTATTCAGTACTCCCAGATGGAACCGTCTCATTACAAAGATACAAACTCGGGGTTCTCATTCATTAAGCGTTCTAGTGAATTCAAAAATTAAATGACTTTAAATTTTTGGTGAATCCGTGTTTTATATTGAAGGCAAAAGTAATTTTATTTTTATTATTAACAAAAATACTTCAATTTCATACTATTTATGTGAGCCTAAGCGTCTCATTATTGAAAATAGGTACCAAATTGTGGTAGAGTGGGTGCGAACCCAGAAACTCTGACTAAAGAGTCCGCGACACTAACCGCAGGACCACAACCCGACATTTATTAATATTAATAACATTCATTAGTTGTCTTAGAAAATTCTCCTTGCCTTTTATGTACATACAAGGATTAATAGCATATTTAGTTGATGTCTTAAAAATTATAATGAATGAGCAAAGAAAAACAAGTCAATGGATTCAATATCTTATATCAATCAAGATTTGTCACATAGCTCATTTATTCGTCTTGTCATATCTTCTAAATAAGACACCACTTAATCTGATAGATCTTTGTGTCCTATTGCCTCATCAAATTTGTCAACTGCATACCTCGGCTGTCCAAGCATAAAACTCAGCAATGGGACTTTTTTTGCATTTTTGTACTAAGTAGAATCTACTTAGTGCAAAAATGCAAAAAAAACTACAAAAAATGTCCCTTACAGTATTTTGAGTTTGGACAGCCGACCTGTCATCTATATTAAAATATCAAAAAATCTTATATTTTAAATTTAAATAATAATAATAATAAAGGTGTACCTACCTGGGTGGCGAGGTTGTCGGAGGCGGCAGTAGAAAACCAGCTGCAGGAACATTTCTAGGGGGTTGTTTGCTGATTACACTTGGTCTAAGAAATAGAAAAAAATAAAATAACACGAGGCAGAGCAGGTGCCTACCATTTCCGAATACTCCATCTGATAGATCTTTATGTCCTATTGCCTCATCAATTTTTTTGAAAAGCAGACCTGTCATCCAGTTAGTTTTTACGTTTATTCAATCATTTGTTTTTTTATTCTGCACATAAACAGAACATTCACATAACAACTGAGAATGCTCTAAATGCTGAAGCGTATATCTTTCACGATATTCTTTTTACTGAGTGCAATAACTTACTTGAATTTTTCCACTATATTTTTTTCATCATTCAATATATTTTTCTCTTCGTGAGGTTCAAATATTTTTACAAGGTGGCGGACCAAGTAAACTGAGCATGCTCCGATACATGATCTCAATAGGAATATTGCGAACCGGATGAATCCCACCACTGCTGTCATCCATATTAAGATTTCATAAAATCTTATTTTTTTCAATTGATATAATAACAATAATAAAGGTGCACCTACCTGGGTGGCAAGGTTGTCGGAGGCGGCAGTAGAAAACCAGCTGAAGGGACATTTCTAGGGGGTTGTTGGCTGATTACACTCGGTCTAAGAAATAGAAAGAAATAAAATAACACGAGGCAGAGCAAGTGCCAACCATTTGCGAAATACTCCATCTGATAGATCTTTATGTCCTATTGCCTCATCAATGTTTGTAAACAGCAGACCTGTCGTCCAGTGATGGGATTAAAAATTTTCAAGAACCAGTTCGCCCTTTAGGTACTACCCCACCTTTAAAATAATAGTTTTTACGTTTATTCAATTATTTGTTTTTTATTCTGCACATAAACAGAACATTCACATAACAACTGAGAATGCTCCAAATGCTGAATCTTCTTCTTATTTTAGGCCTTACGGCCTGTTTTTAAGAGGGATTAGCCTCCTGCGACGTCGATTCCCAGCTATCGACCCATCTCTTTGGTGGTCTGCCCGGGAGTCGTCTACCATAGGGTTGGCCGTACAGTGCGATGTGGGGGGGAGTCTGGATGGTTCCATTCTCTTCACATGCGCATACCATTGTCTCCTCGTTGCCTTCCCCACCTAACGACATCTTTGATCTCGCATATTTCCTTGGTCCTGGCATTTCTGATTCTATCTCGAAGACTCTTGCCTGTTATGCTTCTCAGAGTCTTCATTTCTGACACTCATTTCGCGTTTTTTGTGGCAGCGGTGTCTGCTCTACTTTGGATTCCATACGTCATGATGGGTCGGACACAAGTTTTGTATATCTTGATCTTGCTGCCAATCTTCATCTCAGGGTTTTTCCATTTAGCATTTTTCAGGCATCCTGAGATGGCTGCAGCTTTGTTCACTTGCCCCATCACTTCGCATCGCATATCCGTTTGACCACACAGGTCCACACCCAGGTATTTAAACTTTTCCACCTGCTCTACCAAGACGCCATCCATAGTCACGCTACATCCCACTGGGATCCGAGAGAACACCATGCTCTTGGTTTTTGTAGCAGATATAGTCATATTGGATTTTTGACTAGCAAGGTGGAATGTGTTCAAGAGTAGTTGCAGGTCCCCTTCAGTCTCAGCGAATACAACGGCATCATCCGCATAGCAGACAACATCGATGGTTTTCTCTCCCAGTCTGTATCCTTTATGTAGTCCTTTAATATCCTCCACAATCCCATCCATGATGAGATTGAAGAGGAATGGATTCAGACTGTCACCCTGCCTGATGCCGGTACCGACTCTTACGGGATTTGAGAGATTACCATCTACTTTGATTCTGGTGTTTGTGTTTGAGTTGAGTTGCCTGATTATGTTGACTATTTCCGGGAGCGCTCCTCTTTCAACCAGTATTTGCGTTATATCATTAAGTCTGGCTCGGTCAAACGCCTTTGTGAGGTCAGTCAATAAAGCATACGAATGCCGGCCTATTATATTCAATAGCTTTTTCTTTTATTTGTCTCACTACAAATACTGCATCTGTGATGGAACGATTTTTTCGGAAACCTTGTTGCTCCTCGCTATTTTGAATGGTCACTTCTAGTTTGGACTTCAGGATCTGTGTGAAAAGTTTAAGAGTTGAACATAACAATGATATTCCTCTGTAATTATCCGGGTTACTTTTCTGTCCCTTTTTGAATATAGGGGTTGTGATACTAGTCTTCCAATCGGCTGGTATATGAGATGTTGCTAGTATCTTGTTGAACAGATTATATAGTTCTCGACTCAAACTTTCCTCTGCATATTTCAACAGTTCATTGTTAATATTGTCAACTCCGGGTGCCTTTCGATTTTTAAGTTTTTTGATTGCTGCCATAATTTCCCCTAACTCAATTTCGCTCGCTTCGTTAACACTTGTAATTTCTGATTGATTTTCTCCGTCTGTTTGATAGAGGTTTTGGAAATAGTTCTCCCATTCCCCTAAGGATATTTTCTTTGTTTGCACATATTCGCTTAATGGTTTCTTTTTATTTCTGAGCATTTTCCATACTTTTTTCTGAGCTCCATATAGATCATTTTCCATGTCTTTTGTGAATTTTGTCCAGTAATCCCTTTTTATTTTTCTTATTTCTGAATTTATTCTATTCCTAATTATTATGTATGTCTGGTATGTCTGTGGAGAGACGGCACTTTTGTATGTCAAATATGCTATTCTTTTTTCTGAAGCTAGTTTTTTAACCTCCTCTGTAAACCAAGGTTTTGTATTTTTTCCTCCATTCAGATTTACTTTCCTTTTTCCTAGTGCATTTTCACTAGGGAAAAGAAAAGTAAATCAGAATGGAGGGAAAATACAATATCTTTCACGACATTCTTTTTACTAACTAACTAACTAACTAACCATCACGCCGCTTCCCCGCGGGGGTAGGCAGAGAGAATAGAGCGCCACACCACTCTGTCCTTGCAAACATTCTTCGCCTCTTCCACGTTCATGCATCTCCTCATACATACCCGCCGATTGTTACGACTCCTAACCTGACCACTTTCAAGTATTTGGCATACCTGATCGTGCCATGTTTTTCTCGGTCTACCTCTGCTTATTTTCCCAATAACATTTTAATCATAATTTTGTTTTACCGTTCTTTCCTCACTCATTCGTTCTACATGTCCAAACCATCTCAAAACACCTTTCTTAATTTTATCGATAATGCTTATCTGCATATTTCAACAGTTCATTGTTAATATTGTCAACTCCGGGTGCCTTTCGATTTTTAAGTTTTTTGATTGCTGCCATAATTTCCCCTAACTCAATTTCGCTCGCTTCGTTAACACTTGTAATTTCTGATTGATTTTCTCCGTCTGTTTGATAGAGGTTTTGGAAATAGTTCTCCCATTCCCCTAAGGATATTTTCTTTGTTTGCACATATTCGCTTAATGGTTTCTTTTTATTTCTGAGCATTTTCCATACTTTTTTCTGAGCTCCATATAGATCATTTTCCATGTCTTTTGTGAATTTTGTCCAGTAATCCCTTTTTATTTTTCTTATTTCTGAATTTATTCTATTCCTAATTATTATGTATGTCTGGTATGTCTGTGGAGAGACGGCACTTTTGTATGTCAAATATGCTATTCTTTTTTCTGAAGCTAGTTTTTTAACCTCCTCTGTAAACCAAGGTTTTGTATTTTTTCCTCCATTCAGATTTACTTTCCTTTTTCCTAGTGCATTTTCACTAGGGAAAAGAAAAGTAAATCAGAATGGAGGGAAAATACAATATCTTTCACGACATTCTTTTTACTAACTAACTAACTAACTAACCATCACGCCGCTTCCCCGCGGGGGTAGGCAGAGAGAATAGAGCGCCACACCACTCTGTCCTTGCAAACATTCTTCGCCTCTTCCACGTTCATGCATCTCCTCATACATACCCGCCGATTGTTACGACTCCTAACCTGACCACTTTCAAGTATTTGGCATACCTGATCGTGCCATGTTTTTCTCGGTCTACCTCTGCTTATTTTCCCAATAACATTTTAATCATAATTTTGTTTTACCGTTCTTTCCTCACTCATTCGTTCTACATGTCCAAACCATCTCAAAACACCTTTCTTAATTTTATCGATAATGCTTATCTGCATATTTCAACAGTTCATTGTTAATATTGTCAACTCCGGGTGCCTTTCGATTTTTAAGTTTTTTGATTGCTGCCATAATTTCCCCTAACTCAATTTCGCTCGCTTCGTTAACACTTGTAATTTCTGATTGATTTTCTCCGTCTGTTTGATAGAGGTTTTGGAAATAGTTCTCCCATTCCCCTAAGGATATTTTCTTTGTTTGCACATATTCGCTTAATGGTTTCTTTTTATTTCTGAGCATTTTCCATACTTTTTTCTGAGCTCCATATAGATCATTTTCCATGTCTTTTGTGAATTTTGTCCAGTAATCCCTTTTTATTTTTCTTATTTCTGAATTTATTCTATTCCTAATTATTATGTATGTCTGGTATGTCTGTGGAGAGACGGCACTTTTGTATGTCAAATATGCTATTCTTTTTTCTGAAGCTAGTTTTTTAACCTCCTCTGTAAACCAAGGTTTTGTATTTTTTCCTCCATTCAGATTTACTTTCCTTTTTCCTAGTGCATTTTCACTAGGGAAAAGAAAAGTAAATCAGAATGGAGGGAAAATACAATATCTTTCACGACATTCTTTTTACTAACTAACTAACTAACTAACCATCACGCCGCTTCCCCGCGGGGGTAGGCAGAGAGAATAGAGCGCCACACCACTCTGTCCTTGCAAACATTCTTCGCCTCTTCCACGTTCATGCATCTCCTCATACATACCCGCCGATTGTTACGACTCCTAACCTGACCACTTTCAAGTATTTGGCATACCTGATCGTGCCATGTTTTTCTCGGTCTACCTCTGCTTATTTTCCCAATAACATTTTAATCATAATTTTGTTTTACCGTTCTTTCCTCACTCATTCGTTCTACATGTCCAAACCATCTCAAAACACCTTTCTTAATTTTATCGATAATGCTTATCTCAGCTTTGCATTCCTTGATTTATTTCACTATTCGCACATCTATCATACATCGTTTTGTCGCACATTCTTCTGAGAGATCGCATTTCGACTGCATTCAGTCTACTTTCATCCTTCTTTTGCCAACTCCATGTTTCACTTCCATACATTAGAGTTGGAACCAGGACTCCGTTGTGCACTGCCAGTTTAGCTTCCGCTGATAGGTTTTTATTTGCTATAACTGATTTCAGTGCACCATTCACTTTGTTCCCAGCATTCACTCTCCTTTCTATATCTTTATCAATCTTTCCATCCCTAGAAAACATACTACCCAAATACACGAAATCATCTACCTGTTCCAAAATCTCTCCGTTTACCAAAATTACTATTTTTTTTACTAAGTGCGATAACTTACTTGAATTTTTCCGCTATATTTTTTTCATCATTCAATATATTTTTCTCTTCGTGAGGTTCAAATGTTTTTACAAGGTGGCGGACCAAGTAAACTGAGCATGCTCCGATACATGATCTCAATAGGAATATTGCAACCGGATGAATCCCACCACTGCTGTCATCTATATAAATATTTTAAATTGATATAATAACAATAATAAAGGTGCACCTACCTGGGTGGCGAGGTTGTCGGAGGCGGCAGTAGAAAACCAGCTGAAGGGACATTTCTAGGGGGTTGTTGGCTGATTACACTTGGTCTAAGAAATAGAAAGAAATAAAATAACAGGAGGCAGAGCAAGTGCCAACCATTTGTGAAATACTCCATTTATTCACCCAAGATGCAGTCGATAAGTAACTAATAAGCGCATTAAAATTCATATTTATAAAAATCAAAGAATAAAAAAAAATCATAAATAAATTCTTCTTCTTCTTCAAACCCATATCCTTACCCCAATGGTGCATAAGGCACTACATCATATAAACGCAGTGTTATCTTAATCGTTAACACACGAAGGAAGGGTGACCAGCCCTCCGCTTCAGGTACCAACCAGTTCAGGGTAATATCGAATAAATATTAGAGTGAAAAAAACTTATATTTATTTCAGCCCCCCTTGAGAATCGAACCCGGGACCTCCAGAAGGGTAGCCGAGCGTTCTGACCACAACACTACGGAGGCGGATTTTTCCGCAAACATATCGCTCATTCCTTTCAAGAACGTCATAAATCAAAAATAGTCAATTTTAAGTGTGCATGTTTTCGAAATACCCAAAAAATGTACTATATCCCAGCAAAAGAGACAAATTTTTAACTTAATATTTACGCGCTACAGGGCAAAAAATGTAATTTTTGCATTTTGAAGAAAAGGTACTGTTTAATTAGTTTTTCAAATAAACTAAATATTTTTGAAATGGAGAAGAAACCTTCAGGTTTTACCTAAAAAGATCTGTTGCACAGTAAAAAGTACAATAAGTGGCTTGATATTTATTTTTAATATATTGTGTTATATTTTTAAACTTTAAAAACGTTCTCCTGAAAAATCAAGTTTTTTTTTATTTATGACGTTCTTGAAAGGAGTGAGCGGAAAATGTGTGTGGAAAAAGCTTTATAGTTGTTATTTTAGTCTTAAAATATACGGTTAAACTCACCGTGCATTCTCTTCCTCACACCAACGGCAACAAGTCCACGAGTTGCCCATTTTAAGCTAAACAACTTGGACTTTGCAATAAAACTTAATATTTGTATCATGCAGGGCATCTCTTGATGGTCGGATGACTACAATTTACAACGCAATATACATCACCAAAGATTATATACTAGTTACAACACCAAAACCGACAAAATAAAAGTGCAGCAACGCAATAAACATTATAAAATGACCAAAGACGAACACGTGACCACCAGAGAAAATCACAACTGCAATGTGATTGTAAACAAAATGTCGGTTGATAACGATAATGAACGTTTAGGGATGTCCAGTCGTAGGAGGAAAAGGGTTTGGAAATCGACAAATTATAATAAGTGTTAAACATTATTAGTATTCTATTTTATTACTGTTTACTTATCTGCAAATTATATAGTACGCACCATCTATTGATAAGGTTCAAAGTAAAAATATGTATCTTCACCCTTCAGTAGAAAGTTTTCAATCATTTTAATGTATTCTTAAAATAGTAGAAGTTTTTTTACGTTTTATTTTTTGTTTTTATTTTATGTTACTATTAATTTTTCGCTCTAAAAATAGAATTTCGGAATATTGCTCATGCATGCTTTAATGAAATCACAAAAACGTAAATTCAAATGTGTCCAAATTATATTACGAATGTTTTTACTTTTACTTACGCTTTTATTACTATATCAGCCAACAGTTGTGGAGGTTTTTTTGTTGTTGTTTTTTTTACTGTGTTAAAAAAAAACAAACGCTGATACTAATAAAAAAAATATGTACTAATTATTTTTGTATTTCAATGTAATAATCTATCGATTTCCAATCGACCAAGATAATGAAGTACGATTTGCCACTTAATAATTAGTCGATTTGAGCAAAAAATCCGTAATTTTTAATTATATTTATCTTACATTATTAAATTGCGATAATTAAAAAAATATGAGCGATGATTTGATTGGTAGGTGCAATAAGTACCTATATACAAATAAATATTGTTGAAACCCCTTTCTCAAATCAAAAAAATAAAACAAACTGGAATGACGTAGCGAAAAATGTACCATAGACATGAAAACCCATAAGGGGATTCCTTTACCCGTGAGGAGATTCATAGGGATGGGCATGAACGAAATGTTTGGTTCGATTTCGAAGTGCAATTAAATGCAAAAATGTATGATGAAAAAAAGGTCTGAGTAGGTCAAAAAACTGCAAAAGGCATAAAATGTGTGGAGCGCGAATACTTATCAATTATTGTCGATAAATTTGAGTAAAACCAATAAAGTTGAGTTGATTATGTATCGGCCACGAGATATTAAGATTCTATCTATTATAAATAAATAATTTTATCGTTGATTAAAGTAATTTGATATTAATGAAATAATGACTTTGGATTTGAAATAATATTTTATGTTTTTAATTGAATCTTTATGTACTCGTGATGGTATTCGGTAATGCTGTTAAAAGTTTGACCTTGGAACGAAACCTACGCAGACAAAGATGAATCGGGTCCTCTCCCCTGTGTCCTGTGTGGGCAGGCTCTCGTTATTTTAAATCATCATTTTTCCAGTAGAACAAAGTCGTTCGCAATCCCATGTGCTTAAAATCGATAAAAACGGAACCAGTTTTGTTTTGTTTGGCAAAAAATCAAGGACAATAAGTAAAAATTGCCCAAATCTCCATAAATGCCAGACATTCTCGATGATTTCGTTTGTTTTGTCGATTGTGTGATTTTTTAATAGTTTTGCCGACATGTTTATTAAATAATATCTAAGTATGAAAGTTTTAATTAAATTCACGTCTTTTTTATATTTTGAAGTAGTTAAGTTTAATTTTAACTAAACTTCTTTAAAACATAAAAGATGTAAATTTAATAAAAACTTGTAAACTTAGATACATCACTGTCACCTCCTTTTCTCTTTATCCCATCCTTGTCTCATGTCTCTTCTTATATAAAGACTTTTCTTATGCATAGTTGTGAAGAACTGTAATTGGTACTCATGATTTTTTTTTGTATTCTGATTTATCATATATTGTAACTGTTGTTTTTCCTTCCAATAAAATAAAAAAATAAAAAATAAAAATACATATTACTTAATAAACATGTTTGGTTTTTAATTCAATTTTCTTCATTGGCTGGGTGTGATTAATAACGGAAAGATTAATAAAAAACTAAAGTCATCTGCAATCATCATCATCATCATGTTTTGATCAGCTAAAATACACAAAGAGATGCGAGTATTTTTTTTTTTCTTTACCGAAAACTCGTAAATTACGAAAGATATATTTATAAAGACAGGCCCAAAAATGCATTACCGCCTTATCAGATTTTACTAACACATCATTGATAAAAACCCATATTTTGATGTTTTCAAAGTTATTGCCAATTATTGGCTTGTTAGCAGTTATTAGCTTGATCATGCCTTACGAAATTATGCAATATGCGATAACTTGTATAGAATTGTACTTAAAGCCCGTTAGTGCAATAGTGATAAACAGGTTTTTTTAACCTCTACAATAATAAATATCATTGATCTACTTTAAACGAACAACAGGTATTTTTGAAAAAAATTAAATTATATAAAAATGGGTATAAGTATTCAAAGTGTCATCAGCAAAACATTAGAAAAACAAACTCATTTTTGCTGGCAATGCGAGCTTCTTATTTAAAATGGTGCCAACCTCGATAATTCTTCGAAATCTCCATTTTTTATATTTTCGGTAAAAAATCTAATATATAAATATATTTGGCATTTAGATTATGATTAATGAGCACGAGTCTTGCCATTTCTCGGAGAGCGAGAAATTTCTCCGGGGGAGAAAAATTGTGACGTGTTACAGTAGGATACCTTAATTTGAATAACTGAAGATGTTATACACCCTCGAAAATGAAAGTGAATGTACGCGTCAATATTCTACACATTTTTTTACTATAGATTTTGCGAAACATGCCTAATTCATATTTTATAATATTTGTTATAACAGTGATAATGCAATTTTCCCGCCATTATTATTATTATAGATTTTCTTGAGAACGCATTAGTATAAATTGAATTAATAAATAGTATTTAAGTAAAAACATTATCTCTATAAACCTTGTCGATTAAATAACCATTTAGAATAGCGAATAAAGAAATAATATGGTAAACGATTCCAGATTCCATTCGTCACTCGACAACCAGCGTCGACGGACGTCGTCGCGCGCGAATTTGAAATGGCATACCTCCAACTTTCGGTTTTAGCGAATTTGTGTCTGTGTACAGTGTTGCTGGGATGTCTGGTATTTTTTTGGTATTTCTACAAATTCCAGTACTGGAAGAATAAAGGAGTTCCTGGACCGAAGCCTACTTTCCCGTTCGGAAATATAAGGCGAATGGCATTACAAAAGTGTCATTTTGGTCAAGTGTTAAAAGATGTATACGAAGAAACGAAACATCACCCGTTCGCCGGAGTGTATCTGCTGTACCGCGAAGGACTCGTCATAAATGACTTGGAGCTGATCAAGACCATATTGGTCAAGGACTTCTCCCACTTCACGGATCACGGCATCAGGTACAACCACAAGGTGGATCCGATAGTCGGCGGGATCTTCAACAAGAACGGGAAGGAGTGGAAGCAGATCCGAGCGAAGATGACTCCAGCCTTCACGTCTAAAAGAATCAGAGAAATCTTCGAGACCGTCGCTTCCTGCGGCACAGAAATGACTAAATACTTGGAGGAAGAAGCGGCCATCGGAGGAACGGTGGACGCGAAGGATTTAGTTTCTAAATTTACCGCGGACGTTATGGTGTCTGTCGCTTTCGGTCTGGATAGCAATAGTTTCACGTCTCCGGATGCGGTTTTCAAGGAAATGGGAAGAAAAGTGTTCGATATGGATGTAAGAAAAAGTATTTCGCAGTTTCTGAGCTTTTTCGCTCCGAGTGTTCTAAAAGCTCTCGGCTTTAGAATGATAGACAAAACCGTGAGTGATTTCTTTTATGACATTACTAAGAAAAATATTAATTTTAGAGAAGAAAATAACATCAATCGGCTCGATATGATGCAATTACTCATAAAGTTGAAGAACAACCAGTCCATAGAACAAGGAAACCAAGGTAATGTTCAGTTTATTGAGCTAAATAATGAAAACAGAAATTCGATATATCCATAAACTTTACAAAGAAAATAAGCGGAGTTAGCTAAGATGCGATCATTTAGAAGATCTGTGATAAAAACCGTAAAAAACGTACCAAATCTATAACTGTACCGTCAATTTTTGAAAATTTAACATACATAGATATCGCGTGTTTGATATTGCGACTAATTAGTCGGAATCTAAATAAGTCAAAATTAACTAACCATCACGCGCTTACCGCGGGGGTAGCCAGAGAAAATAGAACGCCACACATTAATCTGTCTTTGTAAACAATCTGCGCTTATTTCGCATTCATGAATCTTCTCACACATACAGTAAAAAAAGGTTGGAGACCACTATTTTAAGAGATGTAACGTCAATTTTTACAGTTAAAAAATATGTGTTAATTTGTCAGTGCAATTAATTAAATAAATTACAATAATGACGTATACTGCGACGCAACTTTCAAAGTCAACCGCTAAAAACAAACTAAGGCTAGTGTCGCAAATTCATCCCTCTGTAATTTTATTTTATATTATTTGGAAAATTTACAGAACAGTTACATAAATACATTTACATTAACGAGTAACAAAAAACAGGTATTTGTACCTTTCCAGTTACAAAATTTCACATTTGTAATTTAATATATCCGGAAGAGGGACGGGAGGGAGGAAAAGGGGAAAAATCAAAGCTCAAGACAAATTATGCGAAAATAGGGACACATCACGATACGAATATCGACTTACTATGTAAGCTTGAATGTTCGATGTTAGTGTTTGAAGTAGGATTACAAAGCCTCGACTCTAAGCACTACAGCGGGTCATAATTGTAAGTAATTTTTCAGAAGAAAAACCGGCTCCAAACCCGGAGGGTGAGCCATCTCTGACTGCGGATGAGCTCTGCGCTCAAATCTTCGGTTTCTTCGTTGCCGGCTACGAGACGTCTTCAACTCTGATGAGCTGCGCCCTCTACGAGTTGGCGAGGCAGCCCGCCCTGCAGCGGAAACTGCACCTCGAGATAGACCAAGTTCTCGAGAGACACAACGGAAGGATAAGCAGTGAAGCGCTGGAAGAAATGGGCTACATGACGCAGGTTATATACGGTAACAGAAAGTTTTTTGCTTATACTTTGTGGCGGATTTTATAAACTTTGCAAAATAAAACTCCAATTTTGTTTTTAAGGAATTTTATTATTGATTATTTTTTTCTAACCGGTTACAACAAGCACATTGTCATTTTAAAAGATGGATATGTATTAAACTTAAAAATTCATATATTTATGATAAAAACCTGTAAGGTCCAAAAGTTCCAGAAACTTGCTTACAGCCAGGACATACAAATTACATATACTTCCCTACTTATATGTTAAAAATCTGTTCATCAATTTTTTTCTTCGTCTGATTTTTACTGATAAATTTTTACAAACATCATTTCGTGGGTATACTGGCAAAAACGTTAACTCTAAAATCGTTGTTTGAATAATCCCTGTTATTTAAAGCTTTTAGCCTGAATAAAACACCCGCTATTAAACTTGAAGTTGAATTTACTTTTAAAACCACACGAAAACGACATTTCAAACTTCTTAGTGTATTTCGCCAGTTTATAGCACGTTGAAAACATTATAATACTGCATCATTCAGTCAAAATTGAATTGTTTCGAGTTGACGTTTTTTTGCCAGTACACCTACGATTTTATGTGTACATAAGAAATTGAACATTGATAAAAAACCATTAAAATTAGAATTTTTAATTTAAAAGAGTAGTGAAAATGGAAATCGATGATATATTGTTAATGTTACTGAATGACGTGTGTTTTTTCCATTACAGAGGCCCTTCGCCTTTACCCGACTCTTCCAGTCCTTTTAAGGATATGCACTAAGCGCTATGTGATTCCTGGAACAGAAGTGGTCATAGAAAAGGATACTCCGACATTGATTCCCATATGGGGAATCCACAAGGACCCGTCAATATATCCAAATCCTGAAAAGTTCGATCCTAGCAGATTCTCTCCAGAAAATAAGGCCCAGAGACATCCCTACTCCCTTCTGTCGTTCGGGGAGGGTCCTAGAATTTGTCTAGGTAAAAAGCATATTCACCTGTAATCTATGAATTTCTATTGTTTCAAAATGTTGCAGTTTATGGCTTTTCGTATGAATTATTTTTAGGTTTTTTCCGTTATTGTGGTTAAATTTGTGATCATTATCTATTAAATAGTTAGCGAATACAGAAAATATAAATGAAAATAAACCCATAATTAACAATATGACAATGACTAAAGCCTCCCCGCTATGTTCCCACTAATATGAAATAAAAAATAAAAAAATAAATAAAAATAAGAAACAGCTTCTACCCCCTTTTCAACCTTCAACGTCCCAAGGACACAACTCTAAAATTTAGAATTAGCTTCAAACATACGGTGTTTGAGAATGATGCGGAATGCATCGAAATACGTGTCACAGTAGATTTTAAGAAAAATTGGTATTTACTAAGTGAAACTTGAATTTAAATGATATATTTTAAACACTCCTTATCATTCATCGTTCACTTTGCGTAATACCACTTTAAAAAACACTAATTCGCGTCTACCGGTTTTGGAATATCATTCCACAATCAGGTCATTAAATGAAATTGTTACGGTCTGACATTTATATTTACAAAAATAAAAATATGAAAGATAGTAAGAAGACAGATGAATCACAGTGGGAATATTTTTAAAAGTGGACTCGACCTTAAAAATATTCCCGTTGTGATTCATTTGTCTTTTTTCTCTTTCAAAATTTTGTTTATTAACTATTCCATCTTAATGAGCTGATGATGGAATGATTATTCCGAAAACGGTAGTCACGAATTAGTGTTTTTTAAAAGTGTTATTACACAAAGAAACGATAATTGATATGGAGAGTGTTATATTACCATACCACAAAATAAACAGTGCTTTTAATATACAAAATATATTTGAAATACGTTGAATTGTTTCAGGAAAACGTTTGGCCATGTTGCAAATACGAATTGGATTGATATCTGTGCTAAGGTATTACAAAGTCAGTTGTGCCGACAACCATGTTCCGGAGTTCGATAATATGACATTCTTTTTGGTACCGAAAAATGGAATTAACCTGAAAATCGAGAAGAGATAACCGAGTCCAATTCTTCTGGATTGTGTAATATATGGATGTCACAATTATATAAATAACTTATGTATGATCTTAATATTTTATAATTTGTATTCATCAAGAAGATAGATAAAAACACCTTTAAAAAAAGAGAATTGTATTAAGTTTATAAACAAACATAAAAATTCAAGGTTCCATTGCTATTTATAATCGTAAGTATGTATTGTAAAAGTGTTTGTGTTTTTAAAATTAAATTTACGTATCAATTTGACATTATCACTATCGCGACATTGACATTGACATGACATTGACACTATCATTTCTAGGCTGCAGCAGTCTGTATCTCTCTTTTTCTCTCCCCCCCCCTCTCTCTCTCTTTCTTTATACGACACGATGCCTGCCTCTTTTAGCTGCTTGAAATAGCTACTTCTCAGTCTTCCTCTTCCACTCTATCTTATATTTACCCATATATTATGGTAGCATTATATATCGCTCACTCCATTCAACAACGTCATTTATCAAAAAACTTGATTTTTCAGGAGATCGTTTTTAATGTTTAAGAATATAATAAAATGTATTAAAAATAAATATCAAGCCACTAATTGAACTTTTTACCGTGCAACAGAACTTTTTAGGTAAAACCAGAAGGTTTTTTCTCCATTTGAAAAATATTTAGTAAATTGAAAAAAAATTAAACAATACATTTTCTTCAAAATGCAAAAACAACACTTTCTGCCCTGTAGCGGGTAAATATTAAGCTAAAAATATGCCGCTTTTGCTGGGATATAGTACATTTTCTGGGCATTCCGAAAACATGCACAACTGATAATTGACGATTTTTTTATATATGACGTTGTTGAAAGGAATGAGTGATTTTCAGTTGTGAATGTTTTTGGAATGCCCAGAAAATGTACTATATTTCAGCAAAAGAGGCATATTTTTAACTTAATATTTGACCGCTATAGGGCAGAAAGTATTGTTTTTGCATTTTGAAGAAAAGGTATTGTTTAATTTTTTTTTTTTAATATACTAAATATTTTTCAAATGGAGAAAAAACTTTCAGGTTGTACCTAAAAATATCTGTTGGACAGTAAATAGTTCAGTAAGTGGCTTGATGTTTATTTTTAATACATTGTGTTATATTTTTAAACTTTAAAAACGTTCTCCTGAAAAATCAAGTTTTTTTGATTTATGACGTTCTTGAAAGGAGTGAGCGATATATTTCATATGGGTTTCCGTTAAGTAAAAAGTTTATTCGACTTTTTTACGCAGCTTATAATTTGACAAGCTATTTTTATTCATAATATTTTGAGTGTTTCCAAATACTTGTTCACAAATCTGGGTTTTCAACACTTGGCAGTTATTTTTACTTTATTTTTTACTTTCACTAAAAACCGACAAAAATTATTCATTAAATGTTGTTTTGCCATCATTATCTTCACACAAACAACACAGATTGAAAACCAGTTTGAAAATGTCAAAGTCGTTAGAAATTAAAGTACAGAAGTATACGGTTGGAGTTGTTTACACTACGCAGTTATCTTTTCATTGTTATTGATCAAAATTTTATACACACTGAAAATTTGGCAAACACAAAGAAACATTAAATTGCGCCTGCAGCACTGTACAGTGTACAGTAGGTAAGAGAAAATTATTAAAAAATAATGAATAAGAATGATTTAGTATAAAAATCCGTAGAGAAACAGAGAGAGAGAGAGCATCTGAAAGAAATACAATTATGAAATAAAATTTGCATAAAAAAATTTTTTTTACTTACTTAATATTTTACTTACATGGTCATTGATTAATGCTTGAATTGGTAATACTGATATTAATGGTTTGTGGCGTTCTATCCTCTCTGCCTACCCCTCCGGGAAATGGCGTGATGGTAGTAGTAGTAGTAGTAATATGAGATTTATGTCTGTTATTCGATATTTTCGAGATAATGAGAAAAATTGCATCTATTGTAGAGTCGAATTTTGTTGTTGATTCGTTAGTTCTGTTAAAACACAATGATAAATTCTACTTACACAACGCATGGTATCTCACTTGTTCATATATGGTGTCTGAGGTGTACATCTACAACGCGCACATCTATCGCTTTGTATCGTTGCTCTCTTTCGCTCCACTCCCGTGGCATCGGAATATATAGTAGTCTTTCTCCTTCTCTCTATGTAATATCTTTCTTCTCTCTCATGTAACGTGATATGCCTAATAAACGTGACGCGTCCTTGAAATTTCACTCTCGATTATCGATTATCGGATCACCGCCAAAGTTTCACGTGACCTGCCATAAGCCCTGTAAATACCCAGACTTCCATACCAGAGAGTGAAGAGACATCTACCTGTATGTTGAGATGTCAAATGTCAAATGTATAAATATAGTATATTCGCTTTTATTCTGTTTTCTACAAAGAGTACTTTATTTTTTTCGGTTGAGAGCGTTGGAATAAATTTTGCTGCTCGTTATCTCATGGTCATGACCAATTTCAGTAATAATACAATAACAAGGATCTATATATACACGAATGATCTAACCCACGGGTCGGTGAAGTGTGGCTCCGGAGCCGCATTGACCTTTTAAGTGCGGCTCCAGCACAAATATCCGCGAGAAGGCTCTTCAAATCTACGTATTCATGCCAACAATATTTTTGAAGTATAAACCTTATTGAAAGCAAACTGGGAAATCGTCTTACTGTCGAGAACCTGGAAACGTGCTACAAATAACGACATGCAAACCTGACTGATCAAACATTCAAAATAAATGTAAGGATATTATTCGCAATAAGTAGTTTTCTTATGGATACATTACTTCTAAAAGATTTTTAATATATTTTAATATATTTTTAATATATTTGGGTAGTATGTTTTCTAGGGATGGAAAGATTGATAAAGACATAGAAAGGAGAGTGAATGCTGGGAACAGAGTGAATGGTGCACTAAAATCAGTTTTAGCAAATAAAAATCTATCAGCGGAAGCTAAACTGGCAGTACACAATGGAGTTCTGGTTCCAACCCTTATGTATGGAAGCGAAGCATGGAGTTGGCAAAAGAAGGATGAAAGCAGACTGAATGCAGTCGAAATGCGATCCCTCAGACGAATGTGTGGCAAAACGATGTTTGATAGATGTTCGAATGATGGAATAAGGAAAGAATGTAAGGCTGAGATAAGCATTATCGATAAAATTAAGAAAGGTGTGTTGAGATGGTTTGGACATGTGGAGCGTATGAGTGAAGAAAGAACGGTTAAACAAATTTATGAGGCGAATGTAGTTGGAAAAAGAAGCAGAGGACGAGTGAGGAAAACTTGGCACAATCGGGTATGTCAAATACTTGAAAGCGGCCGGGTCAGGAGTCGTAATGAATGCATGAATGTAGAAGAGGCAAAGAATGTTTGCAAGGACAGAGTGGTGTGGCGTTCGATTCTCTCTGCCTACCCCTGCGGGGAAGCGGCGTGATGGTTAGTTAGTTAGTTAGTTAGATTTTTAATCAATGAATAAAGTCCTTATTAAGTGTTGAATCAAGTTTTATCGAGTGTCTCCGTAATTTAATAAAGGTCTAAAATTATAATAAAGGTGTGCTAGAATTGAAAACAGATTTGGCTTTCATTTTTTTTTAAATCGTCGTAATGTGCATATTTGGCTCTTTGGTTAATAAGTTTGCCGAGCACTGACCTAACCAAATGATATTTTATGGTACATAAATGCTTCCATTTTATCCAGTGCTTCGTTGACCTCGCTTGGGTCGAGATACGAGTCAAATTAAACGAAATTGTTTGCATTGTAATTTACAACTTGTTATTTTGCTAATTATTAATTAACGAACTGAAAACCATAGAAATTCAGGTGATATTTTGGTGATTTAGGAAAGTGTTGTGCCACACATTAGTGAAAATAATAATTTATTGAGAAAGGTTTGTTCAGATGTTTTGGACATGTGGAACGAATGAGTGAGGAAAGAACGGTAAGAGGCGAATGTAGTTGGAAAAAGGCGCAGAAGAAGACCGAGGAAAACTAAGCATGATCAGATACGTTAAATACTTGAAAGAGGTCAGGTTAGGATTCGAAAGAACCGTCGGGTATGTGTGAGGAGATGAATGTGGAAGAGACAAATAATGCTTACAAAGACAGAGTAGTGTTGGGTTCTATTCTCTCTGCCTACCTCTGATGGTTAGTTAGTTAGTTAGTTACTTATAAACACATGGCATGGTTTTTAATCGAATCTCTTAGATTTTATCTCTCAGCTAATGACAGTTCGTAAGCCCTGTAAGTGTTTAGACTTCCATATTACATTGACATGACACAGTAGTGTATTATTATATTTGGGTGCAATAAGTATGAGGTAAAAATAAACTGTGGGAATTTTATTGTTACAGATTAGATTTTCCACAACCCCAAAAAAAAAGTAAACAGACAAAATCGAAATGAATTTCATTTGGATTTTTATCCTCAGCCTGTTATTTTTACTGGCTTTGTTTTATGCCTGGTCATCGTGGTACTTCAGTTATTGGTCAAGAAAGGGTATCGAGGGACCAACACCCGAATTATTTTTCGGTAACATCAAAGAGTCGGTGCTCCTCCGAAAACAAATCGGCCTCGTCATCCACGACATCTACTCGAAGACGAGACACCTTCCTTTCATCGGAATCTTCACGCTGTACCGCAAGACCTTGGAAGTCCACGATCTAGAACTGATCAAATCCATACTCGTCAAAGATTTCGCACAGTTCACGGATAGAAGCTTCAAGGTGAACCCTAATACCGATCCTCTCGCTTTGCATTTGGTGAATTTGACTGGAAATGCGTGGAAAAACATGAGACATAAACTGACACCTACATTCACAACTTCGAAAATGAAGTTCATGTATGAGACTGTCACCAGGTGCAATGTAGAAATGGTAGACTTTTTAGCCAGAGAATTAAAAAAAGACAACATTTTCAATGTAAAAGAATTGCTAGCAAACCTAAACACAAACGTGATCGCCTCTTGCGCTTTTGGAATTGAATGCAACACTTTCGACAACTCGGAACAGACGTTTAGGAATGTAGGATTTAACATCTTAAATCCGAATCTGTTCAGAAATTTTCTGAGAACAATGGTTTTCTTCATGCCGGACTTTAGCAATCTATTGAGAATCAGTATCATGGAAAAGAAAGACGCAGATTATATTTACAATACTGTTAAAAAAACTGTCCAATACAGAGAAGATAATAAAATAACGAGGAATGATTTTATGCAATTGTTGATCGACCTTAAAGATGACGGGTCGGTGTCTGGCGAGACAGGTGAGTTGTTTAAGTTATTAACGGGTCTTTAAAATACATTTAAAATTTTCGTGAGATGATGTTTGATGGGCATATAGGGATGCGGTGAACTTTCAGCCAAAATATATACATCACATGTCCTTTTACTCCTATTTTTCTTTTACTGATCTAGGAATCTATTTATTTGATAAGCTGTTTAAATTTCACCATATTACTATTACTAAAAATCTATTATAACTCGTGTTTCGATACATCCCTCAAAATGTTGCAGAATGTATCGAAACACGTGTCACAATAGATTTTATATTAAATATTAACGTGTGTAAAGGGAAATTAAAATTTAAAAGGGTAGGTATATATTACTGCAAAGTAAGAAAACGCAAGACTTCGATCTATCATCGCATCTTCAATTTTGGAATTAAAAGCATAGCGTTTTACCATAAAAGTGTTTGACCTTTTAAGACATCAAAACGAAATCATTTCTTCAGGTCAGGAATAGATTTTTTCAAATAAATATCGAGCTTTAACGCTAATAACGCAACCGAAATTTTATGAATGAATGAAACCACAGAGAAATTGCAAAAATACAAAGGGTTATTAATTTTTTTCCTTATCGTCGAATATATCGTAGTCATATAGGAGAAATTGACCAGCTGCATTTTTTACAAAAACGTGATCATTGACTATTTGATATTTTACTAGCTTAATATTGCCCTGAAAAAAATCTCAAAGGATTTTAAACTTGGAAGTATAACTTGTTAAAAATGACTAACTGCATTGATGTTTATTTTTTTGCCAAGCAAAAGAGGCTTAAATGGCCCTCCTGAACATTTTACGTTTTGTTAGTTGGTCACTTTCTCCTGTACGACTACGATATGTATATCGTAATTATTTTTAAAAAAAAATTACCTAAAAAATAATTTTTAATTATGTTTTTTAACTTCTAACCTTCGATAACTCTTCTTTTTAAAGCCATATAAGTATTTATTTTAATTTTTTTTAAATACAAAAACGGTATTATAAGAAAAAAATTCAGCTTCGTCTAATGTAACCTGGGTTAAGAGAAAATTAAGTTGCATTAAACGTATATTGGCATTAATAATTCATTTTTAAAAATTGGTGGATTTTTCTAAGAATGCTTCTCATACCCCGATAGGAAATTAAAACGTTTTTTGTTATTGTTGCACATAATATGTAACACCTTTTTTGCAAGTAATCTGCTAGATTCGCGGAAAAAATGTAAGTAAATAACTAAAAGCCATAGAAATTGCTAAAACAAACTAATTTTTATATTGACAAACCCATCTAATCCAATTGTAAATATTCGACCGCGTTATCGGTTATACGATTTCGTCATTTAGTAATCTAAGAGTAACTGTGTCGACGGGGCGCTCACATCACTCACCAATTTCTCAGAAACCTTGGAGTTCAATAAGTAGTATGGGATAATAAGATAATATTGTAATAAATTAAAGGATTGCAGGTGTAACATGATCGGTACATTGGAAGATTAAGCAAAATATGTCAAATCATTAATTAATTAAAGTCTTCGATGGTCGGGCAATTGGAATTGATTATTCGAATGATTGATTAAACCAAACCGGTTAAAACAGGTTCATTTACGCAATTTTTTATTTTTCTTTGTGACAAATCGATATGTTCCCGTGTTGGTCTACGGGAGTATATGTTTCATCAACCATTTTTGGAGTTTTGTATTTATTAATGCGACGGAATTATAATTATTGGAATTGTAAAGGCGTCGAAGGACCGACACCTACTTTGATTTTTGGTAACATCGGAGATAATATACTCCAAAGAAGGTGCATCGGGGAGAACTTCCAAGACCTGTACTTTCGGACGAAAAGTCTCAAGTATGCCGGGGTCTTCATGATGTTCAGGAGAACGCTCATCGTCAACGACTTGGATATGATCAAAACGATTCTAGTCAAAGATTTTTACCATTTTGCTGACCATAGCGTGAAGTTTAGCGAGACAGTAGAACCGCTTTCGGCGAATTTGTTCAACCTCACCGGAGAAAAGTGGAAAAAACTGAGAAATAAGCTGACGTCGACTTTTACCACGCGCAAGATCACTCGCATGTTTGAAACGGTGGTGAAGTATGGTGCGGAGATGATAACGTACCTTGAAAACCAAGTAACCGCGAACTATTCCTTCGACGTGAAGGACCTGATGGGTAGATTTAACACGGACGTCATCGGGTCTTG
Organism: Brachycentrus maculatus; assembly: GCF_059751285.1. Taxonomy (NCBI): domain Eukaryota; kingdom Metazoa; phylum Arthropoda; class Insecta; order Trichoptera; family Brachycentridae; genus Brachycentrus; species Brachycentrus maculatus. Next base: position 1,445,885 of record NW_028280841.1, read on the forward strand.
CGCCTTCGGTCTGGAATGCAACAGTTTCAAGCACCCCGATACAGAGTTCACGAGGATGGAGAGGAGAGTCTTCAAATTGAGTTTCATCGGGTGTTTCATTCAGTTTCTGATGTTCTTCATACCGAAAATGGTAAACGTGTGTAAATTTAGCCTTTTGGGGGACGAAGTTAACGCATTCTTCCATAACACTGTGGAAAAAACGATAAAGTACAGAGAGGAGAACAATGTAGTCCGACATGACATCATGCAACAATTAATTCAGCTGAAGAATAAAGGATTTGTGGCTGACGATGATACAGGTATATTTTTTCATTTGAATACAAACCGATGCGATGGGCGAAATATCCCACATGTTTACTTGTTAAATTAATTTGTACGATGATTAAAGAGTCACCGTATAAGTCTCTTAAACATACTTATGGATGTATTTCAGAGGATTTTTTTATAGTAGTTGCTTCGTTTGTCAGATCATACTGACTGAAACTGGGCAAAGTTTGCAATTTTATTGTTATTGTTAATTTTTTGGCGTAAATGACATTTTTAAGATATTTCAATTAAGATTTTTTTTATTTGAATTATACCACCTTTTTTTAATATTGGTATTTACCAAATAATATCTAAATTACTAATAAATTTATATTACCTTTTTTCCTTTTTCCTTTCAAAAAAAAAAAGAAAAAAATGAGGCGAGGCAAGGAAATGGCGCTCACAGATGGTGACGATTTATTTAAAAAATCATAGCATATTGAAAAATACTAAGTCTTCTTCGATCCATCATCGCACCTTTCGATTTTTGTTATTTTTAGCAATAAGTATTGCGTGTTTGATAGAAAGTAAAACTATGTATTATTATTTAATCTAATATTGGCCAGGAATTGTATTTCTACGTTACACTAATTATACATAAATATCCTGGCATTATAAAATATTTTTAATTAATGTTTTACTTAGTAAATACCACTATTTCTTAAAATCTACTGTGACACGTGTTTCGATGCATTCCGCATCATTTTCAAACACCGTATCGAAAATGATGCGGAATGCATCGAAACACGTGTCACAGTAGATTTTAAGAAATAGTGGTATTTACTAAGTAAAACATTAATTAAAAATGGATAGATTTTACCACAAAGTGACTGCCGAATCAATTAATGAAATTATAAAATATTGTTATCATGATTTGATAAAAAATATTTTATTCGCTACATATTACTAAAAACATAAATTTGGGTGTATATTTTTATTTTATTTATTTAATTGTAAGATAAGCAAACGATATGCCAAAAATAAACATAGATATTTTTAAACACGAACATCACCGCATCGAATGTGGCGCCCGCACCTTATGGTTACTAATGTTGGGAATGCCGCAGTGTGATGCGATTTTTGAAGCGTTATCGATTTTGTTAAGAAAATAGAAAATATATAGAAAAGCATTGAGGATTTTTTTCTAAAACTATGTTCACGCACATATCAACAGCACTATATATTATATGACTTTGGAATCTTTGAAATTTTCCTAACACCTGATTTTTTAAAATTTCACATAAGTGGTGAAACTTACTGATAAACATTATTGATAAATGAAAATATGCATTATTGAAAACAAAAATATATAAAAAAACTCATTATTTGGGTAGTTGACATTCTTAAAATTGATAACGGTAACGATTAGGCCGAAAAAAATGGGCTAAGTGGAATGAAATCCGAATAATAAACGTATTAAGAGAAAACTTTTTTCTGGTACTGATAAGTAGCCGTTTTTTTTAATCGTTTATTTCGTATATCTAGAGGTAATTCGGATTAATATCAACCAGATAGTCGCAATTTTATGACGAGATGGTTTTGCCGTATTCAACATTCCAAAATGTAAACACTCACACTGGTGATGCGAGTGGCTTTGTCTCCAATAGCCTTTTGGTTTCTTTTTTTTAATTTTTTTTTAAAAATATTTACAATACTACGAGCCGTTAGAGAATTCAAACAACCCATCAATATTATGATTAAGTACAAGGAATAACGCACCATACACATTAAAAAAACACTTACACAAGTGACTAAGCAGACGAAGCTTGTATCGTGACTCGAAGAAAATAAAAATCATAACGCTGTTAAAACGGGAATCGTTACGCTTGATAAAATTGGTCTAACCGCCGAAATATCAATTTGAAATTGATGAGATACTAAAACGACATAGTCACCGAATAATAAGTATTTATTATACACGCCGTACTGATGTCAGTACTATAGACGGCTTGAGCGCATATCATTTCTCTACCTTTATACAACAACAAAAAACTACGTATGGTTTACATGCATTCAAGATTCTAAATGCGGAAAACACCGGATTACGTTTTCGTAAATTAAAACCCATTTCTATTCACCCCATGTAATGGCTAAAATTTAAAAATCGGTAACGAGAATAAGAGAAACAAACTGCCCATCACTATTTCCAAACTGTAAAAACGCTTTGCTAAGCCGCTTGTGCACTACACGGAATTTTACCTTCCGGCAGTCTGGTTTTGAAAAATGAAAGCGATTACGACAGTTTAGCGTTATCAAATTTACAATTACACTGATCAAGAGCACCGATCTGAAAAAAGATGGACAAAAGCACAAGTCAATCCAAGCCAATCATCCGTTTTATACGCTAACTGACGTGCCGGACGGCAAAATTTCGTTTAATTCCGTGTAGTGCACAAACGCTCTTATTGTAGTAATGGGTAGTATACTACAGTATCTACTCAATGAATTAGGGCCACCCATTATTTTTTTGAATACTCTGAAATCTTTTGGATTGAGTTCTGGTTGTTGTTTTGTTCAGAGAGGTTATACAGTTATCGTGTCTTGTGAAAAAAACTTAATTTTCAATGTTAGTTCATAAAGTATAATTTTTTTTTGTAAACACAAGTGTTTTTTTTGAAAAGGACAAAATGGGAAAAAGTAAAGACATTTCTGAGGAAAAAAAGTCCAGTGTTATAGTGCTACTAAAATTAGGAATACTATCTAATAGAGAAATTTCAAAAAAAGAAAATGTTTCTCGTCAAACAGTGGACAGAATTTCAAAATCAATAAAAAATCAGTCACCCGCCACCAGCAATCGGCGAAAGAACTGTCGTAGGATTAGAAAAACAACACCGAGGACTGACCGAAAAAACGTTAAAAGTGCCTTAGAAAACCGTAGTGCATCAGCAAAAACATTAAAAATAAAATTGGAAGAAGAGGGTATAAATATATCTGTATCAACACTGAGGCGACGTCTTTACGAAGTAAATCTGAAATGCAGGCGCCCTGTAAAAGTACCAAAATTGACACCACGAATGAAAGCGGATCGATCAAAATGGGCCAGGCTACATCGAAATTACTCGGTGGATGATTGGAAAAAGGTATTTATTTAAATTGAATTTTCAACATATCATTTTAGTAAATAAACTTTTATATTTGAATTAAACTTAAATTTTAATTATTTTTCAGGTCATCTTTAGTGATGAGTGCCGGTTAGAAGCCGTGACAGAGAGCCGTCGATTCGTCAGGAGAACACCAATGGAACGTTACAATGAGGCCTGTGTGGTAAAAGTTATCAAACACCCCCCTGCAACAATGATATGGTCATGTATTATTAACAATTTACCTGGGCCGTTGTTTTTCGTGGAAGGAACAATGAACCAAAATTCCTATAAGCAGGTCCTCGAACGAATTTTATTGCCCTTCTACCATACACTCGACCCAACAGAAGGTCCATACACCTTCATACAGGATGGGGCACCTTGCCACCGGGCTAAATCAATAATAAAATTTTTGTCTAACAAAAATCTGCCTTTGCTCCCCTGGCCTGGAAATTCTCCGGACCTTAATCCTATAGAAAACGTATGGAGCATGTTAAAAAATAAGGTATACTCATTTCCAAATCTGACAGTAGACTGTTAAAAAAAATATTCAAAAAATTTGGTCAGAAGACGAAGAAATAAATAACATGATAAAACAGTGCATTTTAAGTATGCCAAAAAGAATTAAGGCAGTTATTTCTGCCAAAGGTGGAAATACTAAATACTAACTATATTTATATGAAAATATATGCATAATTTAAGCGTAATAAAGTGTTCATGTGTAAATAAAATTCAATGTTGTTTTATTCAAGGTTTTCTCTGAGTTATTCCTGTTTGAATTGAGAAATTGCGCGAAATTCTGCGTGGCCCTAATTCATTGAGTAGATACTGTAGATAGAGTTAGATAATATATTAGAGTATGTGATAGATATATTCCAGTGTAATCTGTGACGGCGAGTGTGATCAACATTTTTTCGGTAGTTGCTTTACACTTTTATGTGTATAGTATTCAAGTTTTTCCAACCTTATAATCTTCGCGATTGTTGTACCGATCGTGTGACAGAAGGACTTACTATGAATTGAATTTCTTGAAGTATAATTTTATTATGTAAATAAACAGCGAAAAATAGCCGCAGTCTTGAACTTCCGCCATCTATAGCGCGTTAAAACGTTTTGTTTGAATACAGAACAGGTTTTCTTTTGTATATTTTTCACATGACCACTATTATAAATGACGTTCCTACTGTTTCGCGGGAAAAATGCTCTCGGCCAATAGGAATTAAGAACTAGAGACATAAACAATTTACAAAGCATAAACAATATTGTTTTTCTATAATTCCTATAAGTTTGTACTGTTGGAAAGTCTCTATGTTTGAATCTGTTTATTGTACAAATTACGGAGAATCTTATTGGAATTTTGCGTAGTATTATAAAATTGAATATTTAATGAGAATAATTTAAACTGAAGTTTTGAAAAAAAAAATTAAGAATTGACACAACTTGAATTCGGTTATTCCATTACAACATATTTAATAGTAAAAAACTTTTAAAAAAATTCAGTACAAAATAAATTTATATTAAAAAAAAAATCGTTACATAAAATAAAAATAATATATATGGATATTTTATTGATATCTCAACAAAGATGAAGAAGATCATGGAAGTCTGGGCATTTACAGGGCTAACGACCTATCCATGGTAGACATGGACACAGTATCACATGATCACAGTGACCATGTAAGCATAAATACAACAATTGAAGCATGCATACAATTTTCGAAATTCGAGTAGTGTTGTTGTCAATCATGAGTAGAATGTTACACGCGTATAAAGTGATCGCTCAAACCAGTCTATGACAGGTCGTAAGCTCTGTTAATGCCTAGACTTCCATATTCTTTAAGCTTTGTTGAGATGGATAAAAAAATTGTATAAATTAAAAAAAAAAATCCTGAGTATGTAAACAAAAATTGCACAAACTCAAATTATGTACTGCGAACAAATAATATGAATGAATATTGAAATACGGTATCAATAATGTATTTATTAAAAAATAATTTGCGTACATCCTTGCCTTCATATAAGTAACGATCAAGATAACACTGCGTCAATATGATGCAGTGCCCTGTGCACCATTAGGTGCGGTAAGGGTTAGAAGAAGAAGACTTCTTATTGTGCCGTTCCACACTGGAGGTTTGCCAATCATCACGGCAATTTTTAGTAGCAGCACTTGATAGTGGTTCTACTGTAGCTGTTTGAAAGTGCATCAGTAGAAACACTATCGAGTACTTAAGCCAGGATATACGTCTTCTTACTATGCAGCGAGTGTTTTTGCCTAGAATTTTCACTCATGAATTACTTGAAATTATAGTAACTTTAAACATAAAGAGTAAATCCACTCACAAGTAGGCATAGGCTATGAAACTTATAAAGTTGAAGCCTGAGTAGGGACTTGATAAACGGTGTTGCATAAGCCGTAGCTAGATTTCAGAGTCACTTGGACGCTAACGTCCAATTACCTAAGTAATTCAAAAAATTCTTACTATGCTACGTTTATTTTTACTGCCTCGTGATATATTACCTACTTTTTTGTATTTCTCTTCCCCAATCAAATAGCTAATCGACTCTAGCATTATTTTCTTTACACTGTCTGTAACTTCTCTCTCTTTTCCCATGTGGCTTAAATTAATATAATTAAGTTTTTTTTTTAAATTTCATCACAGCAACATTTCTTTTAAATAATTTTATACATATCGCGTGTCGTGTCTCCAAAAGTAACAATCATGTTTTCGTTTTGGTGTACCGTACTGTATGTTATACTACCAACCTTTGGAGTGTTGTATCTGTTGATGTAATGGAATTATAACTACTGGAATAGGAAAGGCGTTAAAAGGCCGAAACCTACCTTGGTTCTTGGAAACACCGGAGATAATATACTGCGGAGAAAGAACATAGGGGAGAACATATGCAACCTATATTTCCAGACCAAAGGGCTCAAATATGCTGGAATCTTCATGCTTTTTAGAAGAACCCTCATCGCAAACGACTTGGACATGATTAAAACGATCTTGGTAAAAGATTTTGCTCACTTCACCGCTCATACTCAAAAAATGTTCGATAAAAAAGTAGAGCCCCTCTCGGCGCACTTGTTCAATCTCAACCAGGAAAAGTGGAAGAATCTGAGAATCAAACTGTCCCCGACATTCACGTCGAGCAAGATCAGGTACATGTTCGAAACGGTGGCGAAGTGCGGGCGAGAGATGACGGCGTACCTGGAAAACCACGAGTCCAACATGGCGTCCATGGACGTGAAGGATCTGTTGGCTAAGTTCAACACGGACGTGATAGGGTCTTGCGCCTTCGGTCTGGAATGCAACAGCTTCAACGACCAAGATTCGGAGTTCAGAAGGATGGGAAGAAATCTCTTCGATGTAGGGCTATTAAATGTTCTCCTCCAGACCCTTATGTTTTTAATACCGCAGACAATACACGTTGTCAACTTTAGCGCCTTGGGAAAGGAATTGAACGATTTCTTTTATAACACCGTCGATAAAACTATCAAGTACAGAGAGGAGAACAAAGTATAGAGAGGAGAACAACATAGTCCGAAATGATTTCATGCAACTATTATACAATTAAATAATGATGGATTTGTTGCCGATGACGATGCAGGTAAGATTTAATGCTTTTGTTTTTATAAAGTTAACGTGACTTTCGAACGGTGACCATCTACATCTACAGCTACCCTTATCTGGATATATTTATAGTATTAACATTTTAATTAAATTAAACACTTAAATAATCCACTGAATTGAGTTAACTCAATTCAGTGGATTATTCAAGTGTTTAATTTAATTAAAATAATCATGTCATTCCACAAAGTTAATGCCGAATCAATAAATAATACTATTTACATAATTACCATCATAATAAATATTTTATTAAAGGAAGGAATGTAAGGCTGAGATAAGCGTGATCGATGAAATTACGAAAGGTGTGTTGAGATGGTTTGGCTATGTGGATCGAATGAGTGAAGAAAGAACAAAAAAAACTAATGTATTAAGGTGGAGACTGAACTGAAATTTGTCTCTGGAATTTTTCTATATTTTAGCATGATTTAGTAAATTTGAGATGTTTTTAAAACGTTAAAAAAATGCATTTTATAGCCATGTATGATGATTCATTCGTCCTTAAGTAAAGAACAAACAGGTTCCTTATTTATTCACAAGTCTTTTGTGTTTACTTTAGTGTTTATTGTATAGGTTGCTACATAAGTTTTGAGAAACTGTGTTTTAAAAAAAATATTATTTAAAAAAAAATGTTTTATTTTCACTTTTATTTTATTCGACCAGTGACCGGATTTCGTCGTAACCATCATCTCGATTAGACCCGGATTAAATTGGTGAATGTTACACGCGTGTAAAGTGATCACTTAAACCAGCCTCTGACGGTCGTCAGCTCCGTAATTGCCCAGACTTCCATATTCTCCTTCATCTTCCATGAGATGTAAAATAATAAAATAAAATAAACAAATAAAATGAAACGAATAAGTGTATAATGTGTGCAAGGAAAGTGATTTATTGATGAATGTTAGCAAATCCAAAATGATGGTTTTTGAAAGAGAAGAATGCAGATCTGAATGTGAAATATTGGTAAACGGAGAGATTTTGGAACAGGTAGATGATTTCGTGTATTTGGGTAGTATGTTTTCTAGGGATGGAAAGATTGATAAAGACATAGAAAGGAGAGTGAATGCTGGGAACAAAGTGAATGGTGCACTGAAATCAGTTATAGCAAATAAAAACCTATCAGCGGAAGCTAAACTGGCAGTGCACAACGGAGTCCTGGTTCCAACTCTAATGTATGGAAGTGAAACATGGAGTTGGCAAAAGAAGGATGAAAGTAGACTGAATGCAGTCGAAATGCGATCTCTCAGAAGAATATGCGACAAAACGATGTATGATAGATGTTCGAATAGTGAAATAAGGTAGGAATGCAAAGCTGAGATAAGCATTATCGATAAAATTAAGAAAGGTGTGTTGAGATGGTTTGGACACGTAGAACGAATGAGTGAGGAAAGAACGGTAAAACAAATTTATGAGGCGAATTTTATTGGGAAAAGAAGCAGAGGAAGACCGAGAAAAACATGGCACGATCAGGTATGCCAAATACTTGAAAGTGATCAGGTTAGGAGTCGTAACAATCGGCGGGTGTGTATGAGGAGATGCATGAACGTGGAAGAGGCGAAGAATGTTTGCAAGGACAGAGTAGTGTGGCGCTCTATTCTCTCCGCCTACCCCTGCGAAGAAGCGGCGTGATGGTTTGTTAGTTAGTTTTTTTTTTAATTAAACGAGTTGAGAGAGCACAAATAAGGTCTTGATATGATAAATGTTTGGGTAAAATAACTAAAAACATTCATCTTCGCGTGATATGTTGAAGGGCAATAAGACAAACGTCCATTATAAATTATGTAAATAAAAAAAAATGGTATCGAGAATCATAATCATAATGACCATTTTTGTAGCTTTTCCTGAAACTTATTCAGCATCCCACGTACCGCTACGTATAAATACATAGTCCTCACGATCAATTGGCTTAGTGCTTTCATATCCAGTTAGTTCGTTTCCCCTCCCATTGCGGGGCGGTCGTGTGTTCGTGACCTACCGATAGTAATAATACGGAATATATTTGTTATTCTATACCAGTCGTGTCTGAAGTTAATCATTTTATAGTAATAAAAAAAAGTGATATAAACAGTGAATGTTAAAAATATCTCTCCTTATCGTTTCTTATGTTACCGACGTGTTTATACTTGTTAAGACTTTTTATCGGGCAGATATATTGTACTCAGGGGCGTGCATTCCATATAGGCAGAAAAGCAGTGCCTATCCTAACTTACTCGCGTGACATATAAAAACGCAACCAGTACCTACCCTACCTTACTAAGTGATACCTAGCACACCATACTACCTACCTCTACTGCTTACCTAATTATGTGTGCTCGCCACTGGTTGTACTTTATACGAATACAATGAGTAACTTATGAAAATAATATGATCTCATATGATATAAAATAATGAACGCGTTACTTCTTCATTGTAATTCCCAACTAAGACTTCGATTTCAATAGGAAACAGGTTAAAAACGTAGTATAGATAACTTCCACGTTACTTTTATTCGGTAAAAAACAAATGTTCATCTAACCTTTATCCGCACCCATGAATATATATCGTAAAGCATCGCATCGACGCAGTGTTATCTTGATCGTTAATTACAAAAACGGTGATCTGTGTCACGTTACAGGTAATGAGAAATATATATCGGAGACTTAAATTTATTATGAGTCCCTTGGGAATCGAACGCGGGACCTCCAGCACGGTAGCCAAACGCGTTCAACATTACACAGACGAATTTTTTACGACAAAAATTCAAAACTCATATAGAGTAGTGGTATATAATATTCTAATGTCCTAACGAACTAACTAACATCGCGCCACCTCTCCGCAGAGGTAGGCAGAGAGAATAGAACGCCACATCAATCTGTCTTCGCAAACAATCTTTGCCTCTTTCATATTCATGTACATATCCGCCAATTATTCCGACTCCTGACCTGACCACGCCCAATTATTTGGAATCATGCCCCAAAATGCCGTGAAACCAGTTTTATTTGATCTTCCTCTGCTTCTATTTTCAACTACGTTAGCCTCATAAATTTTTAATTTTTTTTCTCTTTTCGCATTGGATTCACATGCCCAAACCTAAACACATTTATTAGCTTTATCGATAATGCTTATCTCAGCTTTGCATTATTTCCTTATGCCTTATCGTTTGGCGTCATTTATCTATGGAGTTACTATATTGAAAGCTGTCCCACCGCATTCCCAGATCTGATACAGGAGTATCTAGGCTTCCCGACAGACCTGCTCTTGCAAGGCAATTTTTTAAATGAACTAAGCTGCGCAATTTATAGAAAATAAGTAGCAAAATTTGGATCGCAATTTTACTGTGAATTTACATTTAAAAGCTTTCAATATCCCTGTCACTGCCAATGTAAATAAATACAAGTTTGTAAAACCACCACCAACAAGATAACACTGTGTAAACGAACACACAGTGTTATCTTGTTGGTGGTGGATATAACACCTGTTAACGAACAAGATAACACTGTGTTTAAATGATGCAGTGCCCTAAGCACCATTGGGGTGCGGATAAGGGTTTGAAGAAGAAGAAGAAGAAGTAGGTAGTGAGAGGGATTAGTAGTTATTTAGTTCATCGTCAGCTAGATCCGATTCCGACCCGACACTGGGCGGCACACATACGCCCACAACCCCGACGAGCACAGCTGACAGACACGGAACAGTGCAAAGACATTTGCTGAAAATGCTCAGTCATCGCATTTCCAATTCTACTATTATCCATCGACAATCCATTACGGGTCCCTTGCACAAGTTACTATAATTTGACCCTACTTCACAGATTATTAGGAAGCCCTTATCCGCACCCCAATGGTGCATAGGGCACTGCATCATATAAATGCAGAGTTATCTTGATCGTTTACACATGAAGGAAATGTGATCAGCCCTCCGTTTCAGTTACCAGTCCAGGGTAATATTGAATAAATATTACAGTGAAAAAATCACTTATATTTATTTTATTTTCACCCCACTTGGGAATCGAACCCGGGACCTCCAGAACGGTAGCCGAGCGTGCTGACCATTACACTACGGAGATGGACAGATTATAGTATGTTATTATTATGCGGGCTGCAGAAGAGTGTGCTGTACGAGTGTGTCTCCTCGAATGCATATGGCGGACGAACCATTTTATCTCTATCTTTTAATTTTGTCGTTACCCGTCAGCCGTGCATTGTTCGTTTTTGTGCGCACATCAAAGTACCTAACGTCCAAGTGACTCCGAAATCTATCGACGGCTTATGCAACACCGCTTATCACGTTCCTACTTAGTCTCCAACTTTATTTGTTTTTAAAGCATATTCCTACTTATGGGTGGGTTTACTCTCTATTTTTAAAATTACTATAATATCTTGTAATTCATGAGTGAAAATTCTAGGCAAAAACACTCGCTATCTCGCTTAAGGCACGAGTTTATATAATTCAATGAAACTAAGTTAGCAATGAAGTGACTTAGGTGTCTGATTTTAGTTGTGTGTTTACAAAGAATATGAGTTAATAATTAAACATCTCAACATAGATGAAGAAGAATATCGTATTTTCAGGGCTTATTTTTTTATATATTTTTTATTTCTTTAATTAGCTTATATTACACTAATATAAACTATTATTTACACTTAATTTACATCATATATATATATATATATATATATATATATATATATATATTTACATCTTCTTACAGTAAAAAATACATTTATTTTTGAATTCTTTCAGACTCTTTTCATTCTTCATACATTCAGGCATCTCATCATACATTTTCAAACCCTTATACATTAAACAATTTTGTGACTCTTTTTTTTCAACAATGGCAGTCTTATTTTATTCTTATTTCTAGTAATATGTTCATGAAAATTTTTTTTCAACACTTTTTTATCCTTAAAATATTTGGGTAATTTATCTTTAAAAATGTATGTATAAAGATCAGCATATTTAATTTTAGTCTCTTTTTTATAGATAACCAGTTGAGTTCTTCTCTCATTTTTTCTAAATTATTATATATTTTTCTTGAGTACTATTCTCATAGCTTTATTTTTTATAATTTCTAATTTATTTAAATTTATGACTTCTCATTGGCTGGTTAAGTGCTTACTATACACAGATGCAACATTCACCATTGGTGAAATCCAGATCTGTGAATAAAGAATTTAGACTCACCCAAAATGTTCAATACATATATACAAAAATAAACCATATTACCAACAAACATAAACAACCAATAATAAGTGTAAGTCCCTCTCCAAGCACAAGAGCTTAGCCTATTTATTGGAGAGAACTGAGTTATTAATTTTAAGATTATAAAAGTAGAAATGTCTAGAAAATTAATTAAAATTATAAAAAAATTTTTTTTTGCTGTCTGTTGCCATATTAAATAATAGTAATAAAAAATATATAGAACGCTATCCCCAAAGTTTGAAAATACCCTATTATACAATATTAATATAAACACCAAGTAACTAATCTTCACGACGTTTCCCCGCCGGGGTAGGCAGAGAGAATAGAGTGCAACACGAACCTGCCTTTGTAAACAGCCTTCGCCTACTCTATGTACATTCATGCATCTCCTCATACATATCCGCCGATTGAATATGTTTATATGTGTTTACCATCGGGTATAATGGCGCCAGCTGCTGGCTAGCTCCGCTGTTACTAGCCGTGCTGTGTCAAAAATAAACTAATATTACATCACTCTCTAAATAGGGTCATAGTATCAATCACACGGCTACCATATAGCCACCATCGTAACTCTATATGGACGATTTTAAAAGATTATGTATTAAATGTCAAATCAAATACCGATTTTTTGAGTCTACTAATAATAAATAATAATAAAACCCTTATCCGCACCCCATTGGTGCATAGGGCACTGTGTCATATAAACGCAGTGTTATCTTGATCGTTTACACATGAAGGAAAGGTGATCAGCCCTCCGCTTCAGGTACCAGTCCATGGTAATATTGAATAAATATTACAGTGAAAAAATCACTTACATTTATTTTACCCCCCTTGGGAATCGAACCCAGAACGGTAGCCGAGCGTGCTGACCATTACACTACGGAGGCGGACATACGGAGTCTACTAAATTGTATTTTATTTTCATTAATTGATTCGGCAGTCACTTTGTGGAAGTTTTACTTAGTAAATACCACTACTTCTTAAAATCAAGTGTGATAATGATGCGGAATGATTTTAAGAGATAGTGGTATTTAATTAATAAAACTTTAATATTTTATTTTATTTTATAATTTAAAAAACGCTTAAGAATAAATTTTGTAACAATTTTCGCCTAGTTATGGCATTTTCAAACGAATGACATTGTTCAACGCGAAAGTTATTTATCTCAACAAAATATGGAACAAAGGCAAAATAAAGGAATGGGTCCAGAGTTAATTCTATGAAAATTGTAAAATAGTTTTTCTTTCTTTTTTGTATATATTAGGTTAAAATAGATAAAAACAATAAAAAAGTTGTACTTAAATAAAAAGAACTCCACCGACAAGACACACAAGGTGGCTTGGTCGGTTTCTGCAACAACAAAAAAAGTAAATTATATTTATATTTTTTTTAAATGAATATATACACAATGCATTATTTATATGTATGTATATAGTTATTAAATAAATAAAATATAAAAAAATCTTTTGGGGGTTTACTGTATTTTGAAAAACGCTTTATTAATTAGGAATAAAAACGCGCTATACGCAACACATAGATGGCGATAAATTATCTATTACTTATAGCATCCGTAATGGAATTGTCTGATTTACATAATAAATCGGTGGTTTACTGGCAAAAAACGTTAACTCTAAAATACCTGTTTGAATAATCGCTGTTATTTAAAGCTTTTGAACTGAATAAAATACCCGCTATTAAACTTTAAGTTGAATTCACTTTTAAAACCACATAAATATGACATTTTAAACTACGTAGTGTAGTTTGCCAGTTTATAGAACGTTGAAAACTTTAAAATATACATCATTAACCACTTCTGTGGTCAACCTCTTGGAAAATAGTGAGTCAAAAAAAGCCAACCATTTTTTCACTATTATGTTTGTGATTTCGATGAGTGTTGGCATTGTACGTCGAATTGTCATACTTTGTACGTTGAATACCTACCCGAATTGTATTCGGGCAAATCACACAAGCGGTTAAGTCAAATTTTCATATTTTCGAGTTAACGTTTTTTTCCAGTACACCCACGATATGTACTATGCCTGTAGTCCCGGTCATTCGCGAGACTTTGTGGGCGTATCTACCTATGTGTATTGTGAAACCCACGCCGGATCTGTACCGAGAAGTACCAAGAAACTGCGTAGTAGCGATGGTGAAGAGAAATATGTATATATGTACCACTATAAAGTGTAGCGTCCGCAAATCGTTCGTACATAATATTATGATTGTAGTGCTAAAATTGTAAAGTTCATACTACGAAAATGTCGAATCGTGAATTGCAGTTTGAAACAATTGACTAGCGAACACTACAGTGTCGCTAGACTCAGAAAAAATTTGCTATCATGAAATTTTTAAGGACGAAGCTATTGGCATTGAAATCGGTCTAGATTACATTTAAATTATATATATATATATATATATATATATATATATATATATATATATATATATATATATATATATATATATATATATATATATATATATATATATATATATATATATATATATATATATATATATATATATATATATATATATATATATATTATATTTAAATTGTCTGGTAAAATTATAAGCAATTATAAGCTTAAATAATAAAAATGAAAATGGTATTTTCTGGCGTTTCTCATGTGTGTGATTATAATCCAGGATTCGGATCTCACATACTAATATAAGAGTTTCTGCTAAGTAAAAAGCTTCTTTACATCTCACCAATAGATGTCTCTAGTGAAGTTCTAGTGATTCAAGAACAAGGTTTCTAAATTGGTTCATAATTTTAATGGTTTTACCAGGGTTTTCAAGTACATAAATATTTTATACAATAAAAACCAAAATTGGCATTCCGATAAGAGTATTTAATTATGATCTTATAAAATTGGATCTGGCGGATTTTGAGAGTAGGCGACACATATGTGATGATTTTTTTAAATTGATTTTATAGCCGTTGTTTGTGTGACTAAAAAACATGTTTTCGAGTTTGTGCTCGGGACTCTGCGTGTTACTACCAATCGTCGCAATTCTTTACTTACTAACGCGATGGAATCATAGTTATTGGAATAAAAAAGGCGTCCAAGGACCCAAACCAACTTTGGTTTTTGGAAATACCGGTGGTATATTTTTGGAGAAGAAATCCTTAGGACGCGTCTTCTACGACCTGTACTTCCAGACTAAAAGCCATAAATATGTAGGAATATTTATGATCTTCAGAAGAACGCTCATGGTCAACGACTTGGATATGATTAAAACTCTTCTGGTCAAAGATTTTTCTCATTTCACAGATCATAATCTTAAACCGAACTTTAAAGCAGCACCACTTTCGGAGCATTTGTTTAGCATCACCGGAGAAAAATGGAAGAACTTGAGAAATAAACTGTCTCCAACTTTTACGTCGAGCAAGATCAAGTACATGTTTGAAACGGTGGCAAAGTGCGGGCAAGAGATGACAGAGTTCCTGGAGAACTCAGAGTCGCATAAGACTCCTATGGACATGAAGGATCTGATAGCCAAGTTCAACACGGACGTGATAGGGTCCTGCGCCTTCGGTCTGGAGTGCAATAGCTTCAAGTACCCCGACACGGAGTTCAGGAGGATGGGAAGAAGGCTGTTTGAGCTCGGTTTCTTCAAATCTTTTGTCCAGTTTATGATTTTCTTCGTACCCATCTTGAAGAAAATCGTTAAGTTTAGTATATTAGGGGACGATGTAATTGGATTCTTCTATAACACTGTTAAAAATACAATGAAGTACAGAGAGGAGAACAACATAGTCCGAAATGATTTCATGCAACTATTAATTCAGCTGAAGAATGATGGATTTGTTGCTGATGATGAGACAGGTATGATTTTTTTCGTAAAATTTGTGGGAGGTTCATTACAGAACAAGAGATGTGTTCATCATACTCATAATCATTTTCGATCAACCTTCACGATAAATCTCTACAGCTCGCTTAAAACAGACATTACTGTAGAAGATGCCCTAAACTAAAATATGAAGTAGAAGTTATTTGGAATTTGCAGATAAATCTGAAAACAGAAAAGCGTATGAATTTCTCAAAAAAAAGTAAAATAACAGTAAAATAAATTGGAACAAAAATGATCTCTGTCGATAATTTTTCCAGTTCTAAAATAAACTGAAAAAAACTTGGCCTTTTTCTTTTGCTTTTTCAACGCAGACACAATGACTGGGTCGAACGCTTTAATTATCATTTTAGGTTATTCAAAGGATATACATTTTTTAAATTATCTTAAAATTTGAATACCTTATATAGTGTTAATGTGATAGCAAGAAAATACATTTTCCTTGACACATTAAAAGTGTCAAACAAGAATAATTAAAAAAAAAAATATATATATATATATATATATATATATATATATATATATATATATATATATATATATATATATATATATATTATACACGATATACATATATTTAATAATCATGTACGAGACGTCTCCCTTTGCACAAGACTGTAGAAAACTTCACGGGGTTGGTCTGTTCTGCTGCGCGGGAAGAGCAAGTCCAGACGGTAGTGGTATCGTAAATACTTGATTCGGCGAAGATTGAGTTTGAAGCGTAAAACAGTTGTGATGATGCAAACAGAACTCAGTTTATTCGAAAGTGTTCGCCATTAGAGACCGGTATTGGCATTAGCTCCGAAGTTCTTTGGATTTTACTCCTCAAAGACCAGTACTGCGCTGGTTCCTTAGTGCTTACGAACTTGATTTAAAAAAATCCCTATCGTGACTCTGAAATCTAGCTACGGCTTATGCAACAACTTTTATCATGGCCTTACTTAGGCTTCAACTTTGTACGTTTTATAGCCTATTCCTATGTGTAGTGCGTTTGTTTACTCTTTATCTTTAAAGTTACTGTGATTTCATGTAATTCATGAGCGTAAACTCTAGGCGAAAGCACTCGCTTTGATTTACTTTTTTTTTCACGATGAGCCGGTACTCTATGAGCCAAGTCAAGTCAAGTCAAGTGGTCTCAAGCGGTTACTCGGGAAACAGGTCCCGTACTGTAGTGTTATTCGGTGACTAGGTAGATGCTCGCGGCGAACATGATAAATAAATTATCAATTACGTATCTTGGCGGCTACCCCCGAAACCAAAATTGTTGAGGGGGCACCGTTTTTTATTAATCCCTCAATAACATTTCCAACAATTTATGTGTGTAAACAATAACAACTTTTTCTTTTTCAAGAAATCGTTTTAAACATTTTTTATTTTTTTTGAAAGAAATTGTGATATATCGTGTCTTAAAAAAATTGTTATAAGTATACTCGAAAGTTAATTTGGTGAGAAAACACAATGTTTTCGTGTTGGTGTACGGTTCTATATGTTTTACTTCCAATCCTCGGAGTTTTATACCTACTTATTCGACGGAATTATAACTACTGGAATAGGAAAGGCGTCGAAGGGCCAAAACCTACGTTCATTCTTGGAAACATCGGTGATGCCTTATTCGGCAGGAGCACCTTGGGACAAAACTACTGCGACTTGTATTTCCAGACAAAAAACTTAAAATATGCCGGGATCTTCACGATGTTCAGGAAAACTCTCATCGTCAACGACTTGGATATGATCAAAACTATTCTAGTCAAAGATTTTTCTCATTTCACTGATCATAGTCACGATATGCTCGATGAGAAACTAGAACCACTTTCGAAGCATTTGTTTAACCTCACCGGAGAAAAATGGAAGAACTTGAGAAATAAACTATCTCCAACTTTTACGTCGAGCAAGATCAAGTACATGTTTGAAACGGTGGCAAAGTGCGGGCAAGAGATGACGGCGTTCTTGGAAAACTCAGAGTCGCTTAAGGCTCCTATGGACATGAAGGATCTAATAGCCAAGTTCAACACGGACGTGATAGGGTCCTGCGCCTTCGGTCTGGAGTGCAATAGCTTCAAGTACCCCGACACAGAGTTCAGGAGGATGGGAAGAAGAGTGTTCGAGCTCGGTTTCTTCAAAAATTTCATCCAGTTATTGGTTGTCTTCGTACCCAAGTTAGACAAATTAATCACATTTAGTCTGTTGGGAGATGACGTGAACTCTTTCTTCTATAACACCGTTGAAAAGACGATGAAATATCGAGCGGAGAATAATGTGGTCAGAAATGATTTCATGCAACTGTTAATACAGCTGAAGAATGATGGATTTGTTGCTGAAGATGAGACAGGTATGATTTTCCCTTCAAATTACTTAACATCGCAGGGGGTTACGGAATACGTCGAAACATGTAGACATATCGTTAGTTAAATAGTTCATTAAACGTGTCAAATTATTATAATGCTTCATGTGATAAAACAAGGTGACGGATAAAATAGCTATTATTTTGCAAAACTTTTCTCTGTATCTTACTTCTGCTTTATCTGTAGACCAGGGGTGGGGATCCTGGAGCCTCTTGGCTACCTGTGACGGCCTTTTGACTTGTGCTAATTAAAGAAAAAAGAAAATGAATTTGTTCTAATCTTTATTCACAAATCTGATTTTTTCCACAAAAAGAATTATTAATATTTAAAAAATATATTTTTTTATATACCTTTATAGGTTAATTTATTCGATTTTTTTGGGCAGTAAATCGGTAAATGAGTTCTGCTGAAATTCGAATTTACCTTGTTCATCTTTGAATCAATATATCTTTATGACATTACAAATAATGAAAATTGTAACGTTACAAATCATATTTGATAATTTTAGCTAAGATTATTCTTACTATCTATAGTAAATGTGGAAAATAAAGATAACATTATTAAAAATATGGTAAAATCCAAATAAAGGTACAATCGAATTATATATTAATATAAATAATATTTTTAACATAATGGAGAATATAAATAAACCCGGGAATAATACTCGGGAAGTATGTTTTCTAGGCATGGAAAGATTGTCAGGTTAGGAGTCGAAATAATCGGCGGGTATGTGTGAGGAGATGCAAAAACGTGGAAGAGGCAAAGAATGTTTGAAAAGACAGAGTGGTGTGGCGTTATATTCTCTCTGCCTAACTCTGCGGGGAAACGGCGTGATGGTTCGTTAGTTAGTTACACATAAGCCCAACCCTGTTATGTCACTCGTGTTCAAGCTATCATAGCAATTTTTAGCGTACGTATCGCGTGTTTTTGAGTGCGTGTTTTTGAGTGTTTTTCATTTAATATTGGTAAGGAATCGAAAAAAGTTAAAGATGTATGATGAATTATTTGCACTTATAACTAAGTTAAACTGAAGATCTTCAAACGAAAAAAGCATGGACAAAGTGCAAGAAATTTTCTAAATTACCTATTCCTAATTTCTACTTATCGCCGTTGGAATTTTGGCTGTTATGTCTGTCCAAACTGTAAAAGCAAGCCCTATCCTTCTTGGCTAGACTTCCATATTCCTATCTCAATAGACTTGACTCAATAGACATACCTTTCCCTCCCGGTGATATGTTTTTACTACAACTCGACTTGAGATTATGAGAAAGTCAATATAAAATATAATAGGTACGGGCTCAGAATTTTTGTTTTCCTCCGTAATTTAATTACGTATTACATAAAAGTATTATAATATACAGTTATTCGTTTGCAGCGACGGAAATTAATAGTTTGTGAAAAAGTCGGGGAAAAAAATAATTAATACACAAACGTTTCTCAGTGCGTGCGTACGTGCGTGCGTGCCGTGCTTTGCGTATACGCGCATGTTCTAGCGTGTTTAGTAGCGCCAGTAGCCCACGGTCCGCGGATCGTCGTACGCGACGGTCGTGTCGCTACGCCAGCTATTGCGGCTACTTGCGATGTATTATTTTCTCGTTTTCAGATACTTACCAGAGCTAACATCACGAAATTGTCACATTTCAACTATAGTCAATAAAACCAACATTAAGGAATATTCACATTTTCCCCGTTTTTAATCACATTTTCATATCACCGTTGAACGCGGTATTTTTTTTAGCACCATTAGGGAAATGTTAATACATCAGTATAAATATTTATTAAAATATCGATTCGAAGGATTTACTTATGTATTATTATAGCTTGACTTGAGATTAAGCACTGCAAATATTAATTTATTATACTAAAACGTACAAGTCATTTATTTGATGATGAAATTTCTGTTCAAATTGTGTAAACATGTTGATTTTAGTTCTTCAGTTGTAATCATAAGTGATTTTGAACGCATTATCACAGTGAGATAGTCGAAGCTGAAACTTATCAAGTAATAAATAAATATAAAGTAGTTATAAATAGTGTATACAAATTTTTAAAAAAGTGATATGAATGTTTTATAATAGATACGTACAATTAGTGAATTCTCGTTTGGAGCGTGCAACAGTTGGCGCTCCACAGCGATCCATTTCAAATAGATCTAACAGCGAATAAATCTGTGAAATACAGCGTTACATACAGAAATCTGTGAAATACAGGAGCATCGGTGTTATTGCACGTACAACGTCTGCATTGAGTAATTTGCACAAATGCTACATGTCCGTTGTTGAAGTGGATACGATATCAATATTTTATTTCATGGATGAAATTACAGTGAAAAAATGAAAGCCGCCCTAATAATTGCATAATAATGCAGTGTCACATACATACTTACAAAATGTTAAACTTATCTACATTACTTGGCAAGTTCTTTAACTTTTCACTGTAATTCCAGTCCAGGATTCCATACGGAAATTATCATTTTAACTATCTAATGTAGATAACAAAGACATTCAATGGTAATTGGAAAAAATCGGCAAAACTTTCTGACACTACGTATCGAAAAATGGTTTTGAATTGCCAAAAAAATCGAAATTAAAAGTTCAGAAGTAAAGTTATAATCATCTACGCAAATTAAAAAAATGACTTTCGTATGTAATCGATGCACCGATTTTATCATGAATTAATTATTTTATCTACTGAGCTAATTTTAGTATATATATATATATATATATATATATATATATATATATATATATATATATATATATATATATATATATATATATATATATATATATATATATATATATATATATATATATATATATATATATATATATATATATATATATATATATATATATATATATATATATATATATATATATATATATATATATATATATATATATATATATATATATATATATATATTTATATATATATATATATATATATATATATATATATATATATATATATATATATATATATATATATATATATATATATATATATATATATATATATATTAATATATTTTTTTTAAATACCACAAGGTTAATGACAGTTCTTGGACCAATTATTGATATTTGAGTAAACAGTGTGTGTTTGTGTCGGGAAGAGTTAAGTGAAAAAAAACAATCATGTCTTCGTGTTGGTGTACGGGCTTATACATTTTACTGCCGATTCTCGGAGTTCTGTACTATTTAATACGGCGGAACTATACCTACTGGAATAAAAAAGGTGTCGAAGGACCAAAACCTACATTCCTTTTGGGAAATATTAGTGATACTCTATTCCAGAGGAAGTCTTTAGGAGAGAACTTCTACGACCTGTACTTGCAGACGAAAAGTCTACCGTACGCCGGTGCCTTCATGGTGTTCAGGAGGACGCTCATCGTCAACGATTTGGAACTGATCAAAACACTTCTCGTTAAGGATTTTTCCCATTTTACCGATCACAATCCGAAGTTAAACGATAAAGCAGAACCACTGGCAGCGCATCTGTTTAACCTCACCGGAGAAAAATGGAAGAACTTGAGGAATAAACTATCTCCAACTTTTACGTCGAGCAAGATCAAGTACATGTTTGAAACGGTGGCAAAGTGCGGGCAAGAGATGACAACGTTCTTGGAAAACACAGAGTCGCATAAGACTCCTATGGATATGAAGGATCTGATAGCCAAGTTCAACACGGACGTGATAGGGTCCTGCGCCTTCGGTCTGGAGTGCAATAGTTTCACAGACCCCAATTCGGAGTTCAGACGAATGGGCAAAAGGGTATTCGAGCTTGGCTTTTTTAAAGCTTTCCTCCAGTTTTTGTTGTTCTTCGTTCCAAAATTAGAAAAAATGATGACATTTAGTCTGATGGGAGACGACGTGAATAATTTCTTCCAGAATGCCGTGGAGAAGACGATAAAGTACAGAGAGGAGAACAAGATCGTCCGAAATGATTTCATGCAACTATTGATTCAGCTGAAGAATGATGGATTCATCGCTGACGACGATTCAGGTACGATTGTCCCGTCATATGGGGTATGTAAAAATAATTATTATATTACTAATAAAAAATATTGTAAAAATAATTTTTCAATATTAATTCTAAAAAACAAAAACAAAATCCAATATTTATTCTAAAAAAAAGCGTGAACTGACGTCCGGTTCCCAGCGCATCCGGACGCTTAATGAATTCTATTATTGCGAGTAAGGCCGATTAGAATATTATTAGTAGAATATTGTTGGTACGTCTGATGGATGATTTCATAAGGATGAAATTCCGCCGTAATTACAAATTAAAGGTGTTACTCAAAGATGCAACTTTTTTCGTCATTCTGAGATGTACATTTCGGCCATGTTGTGCAAACAGGCTTGATCATCATTCGACGGCAGGTATCGAGTAGATATCTATATATATATAATAATCTTTGCAGTGGACGGGCTTAGTTCAATTCCTACCGTGGGACAGTCGTGTGGTTAAATCGTAGCAATAAATTTCGTCGCGATTTAAAAATAATACGGTGTTATATTTATTTTATGTATAATAAGTGAGGTATATATATATATATATATATATATATATATATATATATATATATATATATATATATATATATATATATATATATATATATATATATATATATATATATATATATATATATATATATATATATATATATATATATATATATATATATATATATATATATATATATATATATATATATATATATATATATATATATATATATATATATATATATATATATATATATATATATATATATATATATATATATATATATATATATATATATATATATATATATATATATATATATATATATATATATATATATATATATATACATATATTTACATATATAAATTACACATTGATAATATTATCTGTTCATATTCATATCATATTATTTCAGATAATGATTTTTCTTTATTTTTTATAATTACTTCGTGGACTGAGTACTTTTTCGGTAATTTAATCAATATGCTATATTCAATTCAATTAATATTTATATTTTATATAAATGTGAAAATAACTCATTAGTGGTGAAAACCCAGATTTGTGAACACACTCAAAATGTTGTGAATAATACAAACACTTTTATTGTGTAAAACATTTTTATTTATTTTGCCACACCCCTGGGAATCGAACCCGGGACCTTCAGCATGGCAGTCAAATGAGCTAACCACTAGAGTTGGTAAAACACAGCTATTAGATAAGCCAGATGACCGGAAGCGTGCGGACAGTTTTCGGACGTCATTATTGACCGCAATTCGCTAATGAAAGGATACGAGTAATTTGGTTTTAAAATTTACATTTTTAGTGTCGTGCGTTTAAATGGAACATTTTAATGCCACAGAGATTACAAAAAAGCGACATATTTATGTTTTGTAGCGACATTTCATGTTTTGTTAGTACATGACATGGTGGATCTGCATTTTATTGAAATAAAACGACAACTATATTTCGTTTTCCACTTTAGTTTTATTAGACTGCGAGTCGGATATTATTTTTAAAGGAATAACTTCTTATTCTACTTTTAGAGGCTTGTATGTATCTGTAGGTAGGATAAATAATATACATAAATGCCCAGACCAATTGAAAATAAATCTTTCCCGAATTTATTTTGCAAAATGGTGGGAATCGAACCCGCGACGCCCGTTTCGTTTCGAGGGTCTAACCAGCTTTGCCACGGCACCTGTGATGATGTCGGTAACGACGAAACTCAATAACCGGTCAATTAAAATAAAAGTGGAAAAGCTGTCGTTTTATTTATATTATGAAACATTGTTTAGGTCACGAAAAATTCATCAAGTGAAAGTGATTTGAAAGTAAACATGTTTAGTTTGTGTGCGGCATTATACGTTATTTTACCAATTTTTGGAGTTCTTTATTTATTGATACGATGGAATTATACCTACTGGAATAAGAAAGGTGTTGAAGGACCGAAGCCTACCTTTATTCTGGGAAATATTGGCGATACTTTACTCCAGAGAAAGTCATTAGGGGAGAACTTTTACGACCTGTACTTGCGGACCAAAAATCTCAAATATGCTGGAATATTCATGGTGTTCAGGAGAACGTTCGTCGTTAATGACCTAGATATGATCAGAACACTTTTGGTAAAGGATTTTTCACACTTTACTGACCACAGTCTAAAATTCAACGAAAAAGTTGAACCACTTTCCCAGCATTTGTTTAACCTCACCGGAGAAAAATGGAAGAACTTGAGAAATAAACTATCTCCAACTTTTACGTCGAGCAAGATCAAGTACATGTTTGAAACGGTGGCAAAGTGCGGGCAAGAGATGACGACATACCTGGAAAGCCAAGATTTAAATAAAACCCCCATGAATATGAAAGACTTGATGGCTAAGTTTAACACGGACGTGATAGGGTCTTGCGCCTTCGGTCTGGAATGCAACAGCTTCGAGTACCCCGACACGAAGTTCAGAAGGATGGGAAGAAGGGTGTTCGAGCTAGGTATCTTCAAAACCGTTCTCCAGCTACTGATGTTCTTCGTCCCAAAATTGATAGATGTTGTAAATATTAGTCTGCTGGGAGAAGACGTGAAAGATTTTTTCCATAGCACTGTGGAAAAAACAATAAAATATAGAGAAGAAAACAACATAGTCCGAAATGATTTCATGCAACTGTTGATTCAGCTGAAGAATGATGGCTTTGTGGCTGATGACGAGACAGGTATGATTTTCTTTCAAGTTCACTGGTAGAGGTTGCGGATCATGAGATCTTTAAGAAGAGACTCTATGATGGGTTATTTGGATATACCATGTGATATTTTATTTTAAAAATCAGGTGGTGGTTATTTTGCTTTTGTTATTTATAACATCTTGTTTGTTCTTCATTGTCTGCGTCATTGTCCTCATTGCTGAAGGTTGTGACCATCTTCTCTTTTTGCCCTCAATGCACTTTATGTAACTGTCCTCCACCTTTCCGACAACCTCAATCCGCATCGCTCCAACTACTGATGAACTTGTGGCAGTTTTGATTCAGCAAGTCCATCTCGCTGGAGATCTTCTAATATCTTGTATGTAGAGAAGGAATAAAAAATAAAATACGATAACTCTAAATTAATTGATAATACTTCCATTAGCGAATCACTTTAAGGATAATGGGAGTGAGTTATCAAAGTTCCTTTGGCCAAATGTGGTGTGTGTTTGATTATGCTCTGCTTTTTCGATATTGTGGTGCTATGAATATTTTTCCTGTGATGCGTGTGGATATTTTTGAATGCATATGTAAATTTGCCATATCGTATAGTTGACAATCGTCACGAATTGAATAAATATGATTCTGGTAGGTAAAAAGTGGCGAGATATCTATCAGCATCACGTAAGTCTGTTGGACTTACTTTTTTTAAATAATTTATTTTGCAACTCATTCAATTAGGTCTGTAAAAGGTATGGGGGATTTGCTATCAAAATAACACGATAATGAAAATTATCGTTTTAATCTCGCCTCAGTACGATTTAATCGGCATTTCATATTGAATTTGATGTAGATACCTAACTACGACTAAGCGTTCGTAATTTTAGTATCTACGTAATTTTCTTCGCGTTTTCGTCACTATCCGCTATCGTTTCGTAGTTTCTGCGAGTGAACAGTGAAAATAAATTACGATGTCTTGTTCGGGTTGTGAGGGGTGGATTCTGTATTTAGCGCTCTTCATCGGCGCGATATACGCGCTCCTACGCTGGAACTACGCCTATTGGAAGCGAAGAGGAGTCGAAGGACCGGCGCCGGTGTTCGGGTTAGGGAATTCGTGGAGGTCTCTGCTCATGCGGACGACCTTCGGGGAAGACTTCCGCAACATTTACCGGCAGACCGAGACCCTCCCGTTTGCCGGAGTCTTTATGATGTACAGAAAGACTTTACTCGTCAACGATCTCGACCTTATTAAAAGCGTCCTGGTGAAAGATTTCGCGCACTTTACCGATCACACCGAGAAGTTCAACGAGAAAAATGATCCATTAGCCGGACACTTGTTCAACTCATCCGGGGAAAAATGGAAGAATTTGAGAAACAAATTGACGCCCACTTTTACATCCAGCAAAATCAGATACATGTTCGATACGGTAGCGCAGTGCAGTATCGAGATGCTCAAATACCTCGAGAACACCGCTTCTGACCACACCCCTGTTAACGTTAAAGACTTGTTGGCTAAATTCAACACTGACGTGATCGGGTCTTGCGCTTTCGGCATCGAGTGCAATAGCTTCACCAATCCCGACGCGGAGTTCAGGAAGATGGGCAGAAAGATAGCCGAAGTCGGCTTTGTCGGATTTCTAATAAGATTTTTGGCTTTCTTCGTTCCTCAGCTCGTAACGCACCTGGGATTCAGCCTTATTGGAAACGATATCAACGAGTTCTTCTACAAAACTGTCGATAACACGATCAAGTACCGAGAGAAGAATAACATAAAGAGGAATGATTTCATGCAACTCTTGATACACCTGAAAAATGATGGGTACATCGCTGACGACGATTCAGGTATAGTTTTTGGTTTATACCATTGGAAGCAATGGGTACTGAGGAAATATACATATCTACATGGCTAATTTGTTAGAAGTCAACTTTTGTAAATTTCTGCTTTTGGATATTTTTACTCAATATAATGGGAGCCTAGTGGAAGTATTAATAAAATACATCAAAATTTATATTCCATTTCGGTAAATTTTGATTATTTTGTTTAATCTTCAGGATATTTTATTTATTGCAATCTGGCGTGAACATTGTATTATTTTTCAAGATAAGATCGTGTTTGTAAATTGTAATACAAAAATCATGATAATGTATGGAATAAATATGACTAACGGAGAAAGACAGAGGTTCATATATTATAAGCCTATCACATTCATTCAGGGCTGATGAAATATTTGATAACCGTATTGAAAAAAACAAACCTATTGAAAACGCAATTTGTGAGTTATGTGCATTGTTCGCTAATGTCAGTTGGTTTTGTTGATTTTTTTTTAATCCTGACCAATAAATCATAAAAAAATATATCGTTTTACTCGCTGAAACTGTCAAACACACGCAAAACCTTTGGTGTAAATTTCTAAAAAACCACTAAAAATGTCGAACATATGCAATACCTGTTATAAATAGCTAAACGCTCGCTGAAAATGTCAAATTGATGCAAAAACTATGCTATAAATTTCGAAAAACTCGCTGAAAATGTCAAAAATACGCCAAACCTATGCTACAAATTTCGATAATAAAAGATACGTTGTTAGATCGAAGACGAGTCTATGTTTTTTGTTATGTTAAAACATAGCTGTCGATAACTTTATTGATGACGCCACATGTTTCTATCGCCTCAAGAAGTTTAATTTGTTTTAAAAGACGATTTTACCAACTGCCAGCGGATAAATAGCAGCCCTGCGTTTGTTATAATTCCTATTAATTCTGCCAGTCTATTTTCGGATTCGTAATAAAAATTGTATCCAGCTCTCAGTAGCTCAGCATCCGTCTCTTGCGATCCGTAATTTCTCAATAATTCTACAACATGATAAACTAATCCTACCTAATTCTGCCTTAAGTGCTAATGACCGTTATTGATTTAAAAAAATATCTAAATTAATACCGAGTGTTCTTTAAGTGAATAAATGTTTTATTTTAATTATCAATATCAACTCAAATTTAAGATTGAAAGTTGCTATATATATATATATATATATATATATATATATATATATATATATATATATATATATATATATATATATATATATATATATATATATATATATATATATATATATATATATATATATATATATATATATATATATATATATATATATATATATATATATATATATATATATATATATATATATATATATATATATATAAATAGTAAAATATACATTTTAAGCAATGGAAACACAAGTTAAGTAATTAAATGCAAACCATTATTCATTATTTCCCGAATTATTTAAATTTCTAGTATGTAAAATAATTCAAAACTAACTGCAATATATGTATGCAAAAATAAATAACTATCGAAATTTGTGTAATATGGATTTCAACCATGGGTAGAATGATGAATATTACACAAAGTATATTTTCGACCACTGTCTGCCCCAATAGCGTAAACGGCATTATATCGTGTAGATGCGGTGTTAACTTGATCATAAATTACATGAAGAGAAAGTGATGAGTGTTGCGCTTCAGATACCATTCAAGAGTAATATTAAATAAATAAAAGATTGGTTTTATTCTCTCATACTGGGGAAAGTGTGATCACCTAAACCAGATAATAACAGGTCATGAAAAATGTAAATTCTCAGACTTCCATATTCCAGATATCAGTCAATTGATAAACAACTCCAAAAAGTGGGTGAAATCCAGTTGAACAGAAAATCGGACACATTTAAAATATTGTGAAGATATGGCTTTCGTAGTATTTTCATTTTGGATGGATGTTTTGCTTTGCGCCATCGTCCTGACAGTTGCCATTTATGTGAGTTTTGCGCGAAGGTTTAACTATTGGAAAAACAAAGGGGTGTTTTGCTCAGACCCTGTTATACCATTCGGAAATGTAATGAAATTGATACGAAATCAAGAACACATCGGAGAAACCATAGCGAATGTGTACAACGAAACCAAATGTCACCACATCGGCGGGATGTTCATGGTACACAGACCGACTTTAGTCATAAACGAATTGGACTTGATAAGAACCGTCCTGTTGAAGGATTTTGTACATTTCTCCGACCACGGATTCCACTTTGACGAGGAGGTGGATCCCCTCGCCGGCCATTTGTTCAACGCCACCGGAGAGAAGTGGAAGAACCTGAGGATCAAGCTGACTCCGACGTTTACTTCCAGCAAGATCAGACAAATGTTCGAGGTAGTGAACAGTTGTTCGTTAGAAATGATGGATTTCCTGAATAAAACGGTAGACGAAGGAGATTTCATAGACGCTAAAGAACTGCTGGCCAAGTTCAACACCGACGTCATCGGCAACTGCGCTTTCGGTTTGGACTGCAACAGCTTTAAGAACCCTGACGCGGAGTTCAGGAAGATGGGGAAGAGGATATTCGAGCCGAATTTTATGGAAAATGTCGTCAACTTATTGGACTTCTTCATTCCTAACGTATTCACGAAGATCAGGGCTAAGGTTTTAGGAACGGAAGTGCAGGATTTCTTTTACAAGATAGTGGATGACACCGTAAACTACAGGGAGATGAACGGAATAGAGAGAAATGATTTTCTGCAACTGCTCATTCAACTAAAAAATTCGCATAGCATCTCTGACGACACAGGTAAACAGACTTTATCCGTCTACTGATGATGTCATGTTTCAGACTCCAGAACTTGAGTATTATTTTCAGAGTGTCTTATTCAATCAAAGAATATAAGATATACCATGTAAGCCCTAGCTTTGTACAAATAATTCATTAAACTGTCTGGTAGTGTAGCCGTACATGGTTGCCCAAACAAAACTTTCCTCAAAGGAGTATGTGCGTACATGAACACCCGCGCTTATAACTACAGCCTGGTGGCATTTATTTCTAAAGTGGCACTTGTACTATAATCTGTGGTTGTATTTAAACACAAAAACCACACTTCAGATTATTTTTCTATTATACCCATGATACATATGTTACTTGTTGTTACATGATATATTATCCATGTTTTATTTAATGGGTTTTCTTTGACAGTGTCCAATAAAACCCATTAAAGCATGCATAATTTTTATATAAAACTAGTTTACTGGTGTCAATATTTTTTTTATTTATGGAAATATGTTGCTTATTGCATTGAGTATGATAAAAATCACAAAAGTAAATACAGTTTTGTCCGCAGAAACTTATTCCCCGACAGGTTAATTACATATATTCCCTGGGTGATGATTCCCTATTCAATAGGTTGATCGTTAAGTGTACCTAAACTGAATGAAACTTGTATTTCAGGAAAGACAGAAGCCCCAGTGGACGATGGGACTCGGCTGACGACCATGCAGATAGCGGCGCAGGTATTTGTCTTCTTCATAGCCGGCTTCGAGACCTCCTCCACCACGGCCAGCTTCGCGCTGTACGAGCTCGCGTTGAACCCCGACATCCAGGAGACCCTGAGGACTGAGATAGATGAAGTGTTGGAGAAGCATGATGGAAAGGTCACATACGAGGCCCTGGGAGAGATGACCTACCTCACTCGCGTTATCGAAGGTATAAATCAGAATCGCAATCTCAGTTACGTGATTTAAGTATTTATTTGTAATGGAAACGGCTTGTTTTACACAAGTTATAAGGAGAAATTGAGAATTGGAGTGCTGGTGATTTATGATTATTATTATTCTTCTTCTAATCTTATCTGTACTCTTATCATTGTAAAGGACACTGCATGGCATCACAAGTGTTAGATCCTCTTTAGATACCAGCCCAAGATAGTATTCAATAAATATTGAGAAAAAAATTATAAATATTAATTTTGATTTCCACTGAGACTCAAATCTGACAACCAAATGCGCTAATTTTTCCTCTATGGAGGCAGAGAGAAGAATGATAGAAAAAAAGAAATATTTTTTAAAAAAAAACTGAGAATTTAGTATTTTTTTTAGTTATCAAACGCCTATCATTAGGCTTATGTCGTGGGTAAACTGGCAAAATACACTAAATAGTTTGAAATGTCATATTTATGTGGTTTTAAAAGTAAATTCAACTTTAAGTTTAATAGCGGGTGTTTTATTCAGGCTAAAAGCTTTAAATAACAGGGATTATTCAAACAGTGATTTTAGAGTTAACGTTTTTCGCCAGTATACCCACTATATGTATTTCACACAAGTATTTTCTTTAAATATATGTAAATCATTTTATAACCGTTTATCAGGCGAATTTAATAAAATATTATATTTTTATATTTCAGAAACCCTCCGAAAGTACCCCCCTCTTCCTGTAATCTTCAGGATATGTACCAAGGAGTACATCATCCCCGGAACGGAGATTAAGATAGAGAAGGACACGCCGGTCATGATCCCCATCCTGGGCATCCAGAGGGACCCTCAGTACTTCCCCAACCCTGACAAATTTGACCCGGAAAGGTTCACTCCGGAGAACAAGGCTTCCCGACATCACTTCTCTTACTTGCCGTTTGGAGAAGGACCTAGGATATGCATAGGTATACTTTAAATGTTAAAAACATGTCCTATTTTAGGGCGATTTGTAAGGACTATACTCAGTACGTGCAATGATTCAAGTCTGTATGGTTTTTTGTTTCCCAAGCTCGCTGTTCAGGCGGAGACTGTTTTTATTTTCTTTTTAATGAATGATGGTTGAACAATTTTAAGGTGTAATGGTTAGCTACCCGGGTCTGATTCTCAAAGGAGGATGAAAATAAATACTAGTGATTTTACACTCTTATATTTATTTAATATTGCCCTGGACTAGTCCCTTCATTTAACAATCAAGATAATACTGCATCAGTATGATGCAGTGCCCTATGCACCATTTGGTGTGGATAAGGGTTAGAAGATTAAGAAATTTTATGTATCAATTGCTCTTTTTTAAAGTGGTTAATTTAAATCAGGAGATACAGCAACCAAATGATTGATTAAAACGTTAAATTATGACATTGAGATCTATTATAACTTTGGCAATGACAACATGAATATAGTCGCAAGTCTACTGCAAAAAGGATTGCCAGTAACAAAGACAAATAGTGCTTAATCAATTCTGATTAAGTACTCAGTGAAAGTAAAAATTACCTTTTTGTCTGTCTTTCACAAGTTTCCTCTATCAATAACAAATATAAAATTTTGGATCATTATTTGATGTCACTAAAATCATATTATTTATTTTTGTACAAGTACGGGTGTGGGACCCGAAGTCATTGCTGCTATTTTCTTTTTCCAATCTACTTTTATGCTACGGTTATGTTGCAAAAAGGGTTGCCAGTAATGATAACAAATATTTTTTTATAAATGATGATTAAGTACTTACGGAAACTACAAATTACCTATCAGTCACAATCGTTTTCGTTGAATAAAAACTTTTTAAATACTCCATTTCAGGTAGCAGATTTGGGATGATGCAGACAAGATTAGGATTGGTGTCGGTGCTGTCTAAGTATGAAGTTTCGGTTTGCGAAAAGACTGTGATTCCCATGAAATACGACAACAAGTCTTTCATCCTCACCGCAGAAGGAGGAGTATGGCTTAAGCTTACAAAAAGAGCCTAAGATATCATAGTTTTGCTAAAGGAGTAATGTTCTTGTTGTGTATCTTATATTATTGTCTTAGTGCTTTTACTAAAAAGGTTTGGGTGGCATTAGACATCTGTAGAATAGTTGTACTTCATACTCTGGAGTTATCACAGCTTGTGCTATGTGCACTGTATAAAGTCAACGATGGATAGTGCACTGTACTTTAAAACAAAGAGATTGCGGCCAACCTTATGGCCTATATTTAACAATTAGATTACTAATATACAATGTAAGCTTCTATATTTTTATACATTTTTAAGTGCAATAAAATGCAATATTAATATACTTAAAAAATGTTTTATTTCAATACTATTATTTATATGAATAAGTGTGTAAGTAGTGCAATGGTAGTAGTGTATAATGTTGCTTACTTGCTGGTGTAGTGATTGTCCTGATGAGGAGATGGGTAGGTCTCAAGACCTACCTTAAAACCGGTGTAATATCTCAGACTAGGATAACGAACATTTTGTTAAAATGTCTGACCGGTATTTATTGCTTATAATATTACTATTTACCCGCAATTGGTAGACAGTTTATGATAATGCGTTACCTAAAATTCAAACACCAATTTCTCTGGAGTGAGTGTTGACATTGTATCTAAGATTTTTGGCATAAAATAAGTTTTAAATCTAATCTTCATACTACTACTGCCATCTGTGGGAATAATTCTAAAGAAAAATTTCATTTTGTTTAGTAATTTATAGGTGGTAGCATAATTTAACAAAATTTATCAGCATCTCAGTCGCGCTACACATATCAATGATTTTTGATTGATATAAATTAGTTAGTCTGTGGATTGACTTAACCACTAATGTTCCAGAGTGAGAGAGACAAAGTATTTTTTTTTTCAATCCGAATCTTAAATTAAATTTTAAAAAATCCTCTTCTGTAATTCTTAAATAGATAATTTACTATCTAAACGGTTTGTAAGTCACTTAAATCTCATTATCGTGTTAAAAATAATGATTCTCAAGAAAATAAGCTTTAAAGTACTTGACAGTTGAATTTTGGCAGGATAATTGATTACCGACAAAGAAATGGTCACCAAATAGTGGAAAAAAGACTGCCCGAACACCACTCGGGTTAGTCAGTAAAAATAAATAAATCAATGTATGTAGTTTGATAAATCACTACTGACCACTGGGGAATACTATTTGCAATACAAAGTCGTCAATGCAATACAAACCCCATGGTCGAGTAATGCTCGGTCTGAACTGGCTAAAAAGAGGCGAAGAAGTCATAAAAATATGCCTCGTGATGCCAATGCCAACTTATTTAATATGCGGTGATCGGGTGAAAAATAAATATAAGTTTATTATCATCTGCGAGTAATTTCAAAATAAAAGGAAATAAAATTACAATCTTTCTCTTTTAAAATAATTTTATTATCTTAACATTTAAAACTAGTACTGATGTAATATTTACTACACATATTAATATGTTTTACCTATATGCAGTAATCTATATGCGACACCAGATACTCTATCAAAATGCTATTTTTTGTTGAGCTTTTTATCTCCAAATATGTTTACATCCAAATACAAATACATCATCTCAAGTTTGAGTTAAGCATTGTGAACACTTATTTTCAATAGTTTTGTATAAACTGTCATCTCTAATATAGATATGCTTAAATATAATGATTAAAATCCAACAATTAGGATAAAGATTTATGGTATGTAATAAATCTCTCTTTGACAATGACAAAAAAGGTTTAATTTATGATCTAAGTGAGGGATTTTTTCTTTTAGAAAGTTTGACATTGATCCCATTTAAAGGCGATAATATAAAGGAATTGGGTTTGTAAACAAAAGGTCCCGGGTTTTTGTCCTCCAAGGATACTTCATACTGCGACAGAATGTGTATGAGGCCCATTCGAGTCATCAGCGACCCAAAACGTGTTCCTAAAGATGGAAAAAAAACAAAATTACGAATTAATACATTTTAAAAATGTAATTAAATTACAAATCGATGGTCATGTTAAAATCTTTGATCTATAGAGTAAGAGAAGAAGAAGCCGCAGTGATTGCTAACCTCTAGAGGTCCCTGGGGGATCATGAGGAGGAAGAACTACTTACCCATGCACATTCGAGGTCCTTCACCAAACGGAAGATGAGTAAACTTGTGCCGCAAAGCTTTGTTTTCTGCGGAGAACCTCTCAGGATCAAATTTCATGGGGTCAGGATATATGAGCGGGTCTCGGTGGATTCCCAATATGGGAATCATTATGGAGGTT
Organism: Brachycentrus maculatus; assembly: GCF_059751285.1. Classification (NCBI taxonomy): domain Eukaryota; kingdom Metazoa; phylum Arthropoda; class Insecta; order Trichoptera; family Brachycentridae; genus Brachycentrus; species Brachycentrus maculatus. Next base: position 1,480,758 of record NW_028280841.1, read on the forward strand.
CCTTTCTCTATGGTAATATCCGTGTCAGGAATTGTGAAGTCCTTGGTACACACTCGCAGAATGAGAGGCAGTGGTGGGTATATGCGTAATGCCTCTGAAATTTCACATTTTATATCAACAGTAGTAAGAACGTAAAACATAAAATTCTTAAAATCATGTATTATGTATTGTGATTTTTCAATCTTTTGCAGGTCGAAAAAAATAACAATTTATTATAATAAAGGAATCTAGAATATTTTAGCGCAGTCATTTTAATATAGGTTTTTTTGGCACATGATTGACATTATTCGTTTTTAAATTGAATCAAATACATAAAGGAAGAATTCAAAGTTATGGAGTTTTTCAAAATCAAATTGCTGTGTTGTAAAATTCATAAAATAGTTATTTGTGTTTGTAAATAGATATTTTTTTTACCTTCTACAACTTGAAATAGGTATGTCATTTCACATAAACAATCGTAAGTAAGTTTTCCACTGTGCCTTGCGAGAACTTGGTCTATTTCATTTCTTAGTTTCTTCTGAATCTCCGGATTGCGTGCCAATTCAAAGAGAGCAAAGCTGCCCGTTGTGGAAGAGGTTTCTACTCCGTCCACGAAAAACACAAAGAACTGAGCCGCCAGGTCTCCCATCGTCATAGACGCATCCTCATCATCCACTGAAAACATAATCAAATCATACACAGATTTTCATAGATGTTTACATGTCAAACAACTACAGGATATTGTTTGAGATGGTGTTTATTTTTGTATACAGTAGAGTGTTTCTGTAATATGATGCAAATTAAACCATTTCGAAGATTGACAAATTTTAGTAAAATTTCTTCAGTAATGAATTACTGTTTACATCAACTACATATATGCACAATACAGGTTTGCTATACCAAATACCAAAAGAAGAAAAAATACTTATCCGTTTTCTTTGTGTTGTAAACACAACCTGGTTTATTCAATTCTAGTCTAGATAATTATTATAGGAATCTACTGAATAAACTAATTTGTTTAACCCCTTGACTATAGCTGATGCACACGTCTTTGACAATATGCAAATGTGTTTGCTATCACAGAACAAATTAGAATTTAGTGGTATGTATCCAGACACAATGTAAAAAGTAACTTAACAAAACTAACTCAAAGCTTGTTATTCATTCTCTCTAAATAATGATGAAACACAATTTCCTCTCTTTGGTCAGTGGTGTTTAGGTAATGCACGAAGTCAAGCATTTGGTAAAACTTAAACATACTGGTGTTTTCATATAAACTGGTACTCGAGGCAGAGTTAAGGTACACTGAGTGCTGATCAGCTTTTTCTTCTTCTAACCCTTATCCGCGCCATATGGCGGATAGGGCACTGAATCATATTGACGCAGTGTTATGTAACAATCGTTCAATATGTATATAAAGGCAAGGTGATGACTCCTACGCTTCAGGTAATATTAAATAAATATTAGAGTGAAAAACCACTTATATTTATTTTTATCCACCTTGGAATTAAACCTGAGGTCTCCAGGATGGTAGCTACATGCTCTAACTGTTACACTAAGGAAGCAGACCCTGTCGTAATGTAATTAATGACTAAGTTAATACTAGGTTGATCTGATACATATGCCCTGTGCATCATTTGTGGGAATAATGGTCGGAAGAAGAAATTATGATATGTTAGGATGTTATTTACATTAAATTGTGGCATTATTTACCCAAGCTAATTATACAAAGTTACTTCGACTTACCTATTTCATTTCCACTTGTCTTATTTTTCTCTTGTCTCTCCTCCCAGAGCTTCATGAGAATTTGCAGATAATCATTTCGTTGTATATTTTCTTCCTTACGGTACTTCACAGTTTCTTTTGCCGCTTTGACGAAAAAATCATTTACATCATTTTGATACATACTAACCCTCAGGTGGGACACTATCCACGGAGCCATGAGAGACATGATCTGTATGGCGGAACGGTAGAAGGGGAGGGTGAGAGATTTCTTACTCATGTTCCTAAACCTCGGCTCCTTGCTCTGAAGACTGTTACATTCGATGCCAAAAACGCAAGTCCCGATAATATCCGTACTATACCTGGCCAGGGTCTCCTTGACATCTACTAAAATTCCGGATGAAACGTTGGGTTCTATGACTTTTTGCATAATACCGCCGTAATGGACAAGAGTATCAAACATCGTTTTCATTTTTCCCGAGGTAAATGCGGGAATGAGCTTAACTCGAATGTTACGCCAGCGATTCCCGTTTATATTGAAGAGATGTCCTTCCAGCGGCTCCGATTCCTCGTGATGCACCATTCCGTGATCGGTGAAATGCATGAACTCCTTCACCATGATCGTCTTTATCAACTCTGGGTCGTTGACAACAAGCGCTAGTTTGTGGACCATGTATATTCCTACAAACGGATGAGATCTGGTCTTGTAATATATCTCCTCAAACTGTTGCCCTATTTGGAGAGAACCTTTGACCAGCTCTCCGATGTGACCGGTCGGGAAACTTATGGGGGGGCTGTACACTCCTCTCTTACTCCAGTAAGTATACCGATTTCGGAACCACAGATATACCAACACAAAAATACACAAAACAAAAACACACAAATCACCGAAAACTGAGTATGTAAGCAACGCCATTTTGCAGTTTATTTTATTATTCACATTAAAAACTACAATAATTCATATAGCATTCCCAACATCTGAGAAATGACTGATCTAACTTCAGACAGCTTCTCTAAGAAAGAGCGTTTCTTATCTCAATAGAATTATTTTATTTAAACAAGCTTATGGTTGCTCTTATCACAGTGCTAAATGAAACAATATAGTTAAAAATATATATGCATGAGCAAATAAATCCGGCTCCTTTTGGTGTTTTTATTTTAAATGTATTTTATCATATTGATTAAATACATATGTATTGATAAATGTAAAATATATTTTTTAAATGCATTTGGATTCTAAAATAACATCTTAGCTCTTTTTCCATATTTTTCTCACTATGTAAGCGTATCTGAGATAAGACTGTAGACTATGTATTAAATTTGGTGCAAAATTAAACAGTTGAAAAATAAACCTAGTTGTTTAAACAACCTCATTAGAACTGATAATGAGTATTAAATTTACAATTTTCATGAACAATTTCAACTCATTTTTCAAAACATCTCAAGTGTGACCTGTATTTTGTTTTGCCACATACAAAAAAAATGCATTTGATGTGCTTATCACCTTTCTCCTTCATTCCGGACTAAAATTCAATATCAAACAGGACTTCGTCACTGTTTTTATTTTTGATAGTCTCCAAGCAAATTACACATAGGAAAAATTTATAGTAAAAAATAAAATAAGTGGAGACTATATCCACTTAGCTGTGGGTCGATTAGTTGCATTTGTTTAATAAATAAAACATTTAAAAAAAGAAAAACAATATTTATTGCACACAACTTCTTAATTAATAACAACCTATCGTACAAATTATCTACACTTATATCCAAAAATATGTATCAGGTAAATATAATGGAAAAATATTTTCAAAAATACATTTGTAATCGGGTTCATTCAATTAACAACAAACATTGTTTTATATTTGACCAAAATTTTTATTTCACTGTACTTAATACATTTTTAAAATATATATAAAATATATATTTTTAAAATGTAGTTGGAAATAGTAGGAAGCCAAGGAACACCTGACATGATCAAGAACTTCAAATACTTGAAAGTGGACAGGTCAGGAGACAGAATAATTAAAGGAGATGTATGCATGTGGGAGAGGTGAAGAATGTTCGCGAAGACAAAATGGCATTCTATCCTCTCTGCTAACCCCGGTGGGGAAGCAGCACGATGGTTAGTTCATTAGTTTTAATAGTAGTGTAAATTAAATTAAATAAATAAAAAAATAAAATCATTTTTTTTATAACTGCAATGAGTTTTTATGATAGAAAAATTGTATACTATATATTAAATAATCAAATCCATATAAATTTTTGGCTTGTTCCTTAGAAAATTATTCATTATAATTAATTTTTAAAAAACATGTATATTTATAGATTACATTGACAATATGTGAAATAGAATTCCGTAAATATATTTTTTTTCAAATACTTAAATTTTTTCGATAATTCAAATTTAATTATTTTAATGGTGTCATTCAAATTCTGAAATACAAAATTTTGTGGTGGTAAATAATTTTGAGACAAATTTTCCGCATTTGAAGGCAGCGCAAGTAATCCATGACATAATGGAAAAGATTTTATTTTAATTTTAATTGATAAGAAAAATCAGTAAATTTTAGGTAAAATCTTTTTAATAAATGCAACAACTGGCGAGATTTCACAAACGTCGCCCTCAAACATACCTAATTAACAAGTAACACTGATATGCTTATCTCATAGTTATGTTATTGACATGTTTATGAGTGTTTTATCAACTGCATTGTGAATGAATATTTTCTATTCTTTCTCGAATTGCATTTATTTTTAAATACATATAAGTATGTATATTACAAATAGTCTTTAATTATTTGAGTAGCATGATATATTTTCCACCAATACCAGAAAGAAATAATAAAATCAGTCAATATTAGAGAAAATATTGATGATTTTGTACACAACTTTTTAAAAAGTATTATTTTTGCAAAAAAAGTCTTCAACATTTTAGTATCCATATAAGAAAAAAATCTCAGGACTAAAACAGCTAACTTTAAAGAAAGTTTAAGTTTATGTATTAATTTTAAATCAAACACAGATTTTTTGAGTCTACTAAGTTGTATTTTATTAACAAAAACACATAAAAAATTATATTGTGACAATTGTTTCGCCTTGTTAAGGCATTATCAAACGAATGTTTTTATGTGTTTTTGTTAATAAAATACAACTTAGTAGACTCAAAAAATCTGTGTTTGATTTAAAATTAATACATAAATTAAAATGGACTTCTACAAATTAAACGCCAAATGAATAAAGAAAGTTTGAGGTTTATCTTAGTGGATAAAAGCACATTATCGGACATCAGAGTACACAAGATCAAATCCTGGAGCGCAACAGTCTCTTTTTTTCCATGATACGATGGATTAATTTTGTAATAGTGCTTTATTCATTAATTATTATAATTAAATGCTATTATAATAAATTCTAACGGAGAAATACTAAATGAAAGTTGGTTTTGTGGAAGATCAAATGTATCTTGAATTGGAAAAATATTTATTTTAAATGATAACCAAATTAAAAATGGTTATAAGGTTGCCCACACCTTGATGGTGATAACCGTTTTAATAAAATTTTAAGGCTATTAAAAAAAACTACCGTTCCTAATAATTTACAGCCAGCTTCTCAGAGTTAAAACATTATTACATAAAGTAGTGTAAAATAAATGCAAATTTATTCATTATTTAGGAATATCATTACAAAAAGTTTATCAAAAAATATTATAAAGTGTGATATGCTAATACATTTTTAATGCATTTTAAAGATAATTATAAACATGATGATGATTGCTAACATTTTAAATATGAAGTAAGTCAAATATTAACATGTTGACTGCCAGAGGATTTTCGTAAAATGTTTTTGTTTGTTTGAATTTTTTGGTTTTATTTACTTTGATCTCTTATTAAAAGGTTTCTTAGGTGATCAGTCCTGTGCTTCAGGGTGATATAGATAAATATTACAGAAAAAGAAATCACTTATACATTTTTGATCCCCCCTGGGAAACGAACCCAGAACCACCAGCACGGTGGCGAAACGTTTGACCACTACACTATGGACGGAAACAATAGTTACAAGAGTGATTTTCTAATTTTATTTATCTATCAAACAATTAAATTAACGGATTTAGAAAAATCAAAGAATGTCAGAAAAAATAAAATGTCAATAAACATATATTGCTTTAATTTTTTAAAAGTAATAATTACAATTTTTATGGAAATTTATAGAAAGTCTACCTTAAATATATGTCTTTTTCTTACATAGCACCATTCATACAATACACATAACATTCTATTTTGTAAGGTTACAAATTGGAAGATCCATATTTTTGTATATGTGGTAGATTTTAAAAACATTCAAAAACTGAATGAAATACTAGAAATGGTAATTAAAAAAAATTAATATCATATTTCCTCACACCGCCATTAACTAATACTAATCCATAATTTATAATAATCCAGGGATTAAATGATTAAACTGATATTTTGTCAGATATATTTATATTGAGGATTTTAAATGAAACTAATAATATTTTATCTGACGTTTACTTGATGGTGTACGTCTTAATCATGTGAATTGGTGAATACAGTTGTCCTTATCACGTGAACTTGCGGATATAGTCGTCTTCATGTGAACTTGTGGATACAGTTGTCCTTATCATGTGAACTTGTGGATACAGTTGTCCTTATTATGTTAACTTGTGGATACAGTTGTCCTTATTATGTGAACTTGTGGATACAGTTGTCTTTATCATGTGAATTTGTGGATACAGTCGTCTTTATCATGTGAACTTATGGATACAGTCGTCTTTATCATGTGAATATGTGGATTGAGTCGTCTTTATCATGTGAACTTATGGATACAGTCGTCTTTATCATGTGAACTTGTGGATACAGTTGTCCTTATCATGTGAACTTGTGGATACAGTTGTCCTTATTATGTGAACTTGTGGATACAGTTGTCCTTATTATGTGAACTTGTGAATAAAGTTGTCTTTATCATGTGAATTTGTGGATACAGTCGTCTTTATCATGTGAACTTATGGATACAGTCGTCTTTATCATGTGAACTTGTCGATACAGTCGTCTTTATCATGTGAACTTGTGGATAGCATCATCTTTACACAGATGCAGTTGGTGTAGATTATCCCACCAGAATTTTAAACGGTTTTTCAAAACCAGTTTAAACCACGGAGAGATTGGCGCATCGAATTTGGAAATTGTCCTGAAACAATTGTATTTATAAGAAAATAATATTGGATTTTAAAAATATTTTTTTTAAGAATTTGGTCAATCTTAAAAGCATAAAAAATGATCTTTTAAGTCATAAAACAAAATTCTTTCAAATGCAACCTCGTCCTGACATTCAGTGGTCAGCTGATAACAACAGGTGTTAACGGTAATTTTTTAAGTCTTGCCTAATGGCTGTCAATGCTTAATGTATTGAGATCATATATATATTTTTTTTCCATTAAATATTGGTCACATTCACATGTGAACCCAGCTAATATTTTTTCATATGGAATTTTTGTCACAACGTTAACCCTTCAAATGTCAGGAGGTATTAGTATGGCTGTTCCCGGTAGGCCGTACCATTTTAAGAATAGTAAAACCTATCAAAATTATATTTTTTTGTATATATATTTAATCCAAGACCACGGGACTTGTTTCAATGTACCTTAATATATCATAAAATGTACAACATTTTGAGTGTGTCCAAATACTTGTTCACAAAATCTGGATTATCTCCAATTACAGGAGTTATTTTCATATTATTTTTTGACATTTCATCAAAGATGAAGAAGAATATGGAAGTCTGGGCATTTACGGGGCTTACGACCGTCATAGGCTGGTTTGAGTGATCACTTTACACACGTGTAACATTCACCAATTCTACCCATTATTGACAACCACACTACTCAAATTCTTCGAAGTTCTATATATATGAACCAATTTAGAAACTTTGTTCTTGAATCACTAGAACTTCACTAGAGACATCTATTGGAACTATCTAGAACTTCGAAGAATTTGAGTAGTGTGGTTGTCAATAATGGGTAGAATTGGTGAATGTTACACGTGTGTAAAGTGATCACTCAAACCAGCCTATGACGGTCGTAAGCCCCGTAAATGCCCAGACTTCCATATTCTTCTTCATCTTTGATGAAATGTCAAAAAATAATATCATAAAATGTATGACGATAAGAAAAACTCACATTTTACCAAAAACGTTTGCTAAAAACATTTAAAAAAAGTGCAATATGTTTTTTGAGAACTTTCTATAAAAAACAAACATAAAATATCGGTAAAAATATCAAATACATGCTAGTTGTCATGTAATAAGCTACATTCTTAATGTGTGTTACCTCGGTGCTCCTCACAGATTGAATGACCGTCGTGAATTTTACAAATGTCCAGTAATCTAGAGTTAAAGGATATACATATGCACTAAAAACAATTTTATTCTGAAGACTTACGAAATATACACTGTATGGTGTTGTACATGCATATATGTGTTCTAAGATAAAACCATATTGCGAATGTGGACAAGATATAGGGGATGCAAACCATACGTTCTTTCAGTGTCCGCTCACAACAGAGAAGGAGAACTTTCTAAATAGCTTAACACGGGCAGGAATCCAACTCCCCGGCCGAGTATCCACCTTTCTTTCTGAATCTAATTCTAGAATTGTGGTCATAATTTCTAAAATGATAAAGCAAAACGCATTTAAACGCATTTAAACTATGAATTTTTATGAATTGTTTTTATTATTTTGTTTCTAAATAAAAAAAATCAACTTTGGCACTGGCAGAAACATCCTTTCACTGGGTGACTGGCAAATATATATTTTTTGAACTTTATAAAATGAATTAACTTTGTTTTCACCACTTCCACACTAGTGTGTGGAAGATTTTGGTGACAGTATTTTAATGTTTTTAATGTTTTTGAATTAAAATAAACCCTGATGATGACAAGGTTCTTGTCGAAACCGGTAGGTTAAATTGCATTAATAAAAAAAAGTGGTGAAAACAAAGTTAATTCATTTTATAAAGTTTATAAAATGTGCCACAAAGTATCTGCGGAAAACATTCAAGAAATATATTTTTTAAATGATTAAAATTAGTGCTTGACATAAGCTAGAAATAAGCACAAAAATGGGGGCGATAACGCTAATTTTGTATCTTCGGCCTGACGAGTACGGCATTGGAGAGCCCGTAAACGCGCTGAAGGCAGAGAACGGGTTGAATTCTAACAGCGATACTGAATACTGCCACAAGACAGGCTAGTCCTACTTACTGTTCTAGTGCATTCCTGGGAACGAAGATAAGTTCATCGATTTCATCCTTGTTGGGCTCCAAGTACACGTCCTTCTGCATGAACAGGATGTAGTCCATCTCGTGCTCCCCCCAGCGCCCGTCCCCCGGGTGAAGGTAGTGGATCCGCGTCAGCAGCGTGAAGTCTGAATCCGACATCTATACACAGAAATTGCATTTGTTCATAAAATCATTTCAATCTTCTTTCCTACTTAATATTGCAGATTCTTATTTTACAGTTGTCTTTTAGTCAGCAATATACAAAAATGGAATTATTTAAATTATTATTATTAAAAATAAATAAACAACTATCAAACATATGTATAGTGTCTTTCTTTGCTAAAATCAAATACAATATTTAAAATCAGTTGAAATTTATACCACGCGGCCCAATAACATGTTTTATTTTTTATATTGATTAATTTTTATAATAATCACAGAAAAGTGAGTAAATAACAAACCGTTTAGATAATAAATCATCCATTAAGATTTAAAGAAGATGACATATTTGATTGAATATGTAATTTTAACCCCAAGGAAGATTTTACTGTGCGTCTCAGTAAGTTTAATATTGCCATGTACGGATATTAATATAGTCCAATTTAATCATGTACATAACTGTACGACAGGATATTTTTTCAGTTGTCAATATTATGACAAATTGCTACATTCAAAGACAAAACTGCACTGTGAGAAACTGTGCAAATGCGTTTTGGGCATTATCAAAGGTGTGACAGACTGTATGCTAATGGCGAGTAGAGTTGAGATATTGTACTTCAACTCAAATCCATTTGCTTTGTAGCATTTTATATCATTTAACATTTATACAGTGTTTGAAAGTGGATTTACCTAGGATATTTTTTAAAACTTCTGTAGAAGGCTCACCTGCTCAGAAGGTATTCCCAGCTCATGAGAGAGTCTGCGCTGGGCCGCCGTGATGATATCTTCCTCCTGGTCACCGAACCACAGTGGGTGGCTGCAGCACGAGTTGGTGTACATGTTAGGGAAGGTCACCTGAAAGACAATGTGTCAACCTTTAACTTCAAATACAAAAAAAAAACAGGTCTCAAACGTCTAAAATCTTGTCATTTTTGCTATGCCGCATAGCGGATAGGTGTCACTGCAATACATAAAATATATTATTTCGAGAAATAAAAAATACTTAGTGTTCTGATCCACTCACATTTTTACTAACCAACTAGTTTCGGCAACAACCTGTTGCCCTCTTCAGGGTTTATTTATTACTAATAATTAGTAATAAATAAACCCTGAAGAGGGCAACAGGTTGTTGCCGAAACTAGTTGGTTAATAAAAATGTGAGTGGATCATAACACAAAGTATTTTTTATTTCTCGAAATAATATATCAATATGATCCACAAAGTTAATGCTTTCAATATTCAAAACATTAAATATTACTGATTCCTTCTAAAATATGGCAAAAAGTCATGATTCTTTCAATGCGATCTAATATCGCCCTTGTTGAATTACAATTCTTTAATAAACTTCACAGTACCAATTTGTTAAGATGGTTATAGTTAGATTTGTAACGTTTATATTTTCTAGCATTAAACATTTTTTATGCTTCATTTTTAGGTGAGGTTAGGTTAGGCTAGGTCAAGTGAGGTTGGTTAAGGTTAGGTTACCTTTTTGTGTCCCCTCCTCTGCATGAGCATGTCTCCGCGGGTGTTGAAGAGGAAGACGGAGAAGGCTCGGTGCAGCGGGATGGTTCCGTCGGCAGCCACCATGTGGCAGGCTCGCTTGGAGGCGGAGCCCGTAGTGCGGTCCGCCTCATCCACCAGAATGCACTTCTCTTGGTCGAGAGCTGCTTCCTGAATGGGAAACAAAATATTGCATCAAATTATACACATTACACTACCCATCTTTCTAGTTATTGTCACCACTCTCTGAAGTCTTCAGCGCTGTTCAGTCCAATATGTAGTAATGTCTAGACATATCTTGAATTCGGTCTTCCTCTATTCCTGGGTCATCTTATTATAAAAATATCCGGCGTGCCCTTAGCATTAATAGGCATTAAATTGCCAGCAGAGGTCGCAAAAGTATTTAAAAGTTACATGTTTGGGTCCCTTTAAAGCATGTGTGGCCAACCTTTTCAGCAGCCGGGCCAGATTTTAAAAATGAGATTTCTTACCAGGCTGTAAAACAAAATTTCTTTTATTGTTCGAAGCAAACATGAAATATATTGTTTTTTAAAAGAAGATATTACAAAAATGTGAATTAAACATATTATTAGATCAGAGTTAGGTTATACAAAAAATAAAAATAATAAATAAAAAAAATTTCAAATTATGTAGTGAGATGTCTGATTTTGTTTTTCAGAATTTTTTCATATTATCTTCAATTAGTTTTCTAATGTCATCCACACGCCTAGTAATAATTTGACGAGACAGGCTTTTTTTCAGAAATCCGTTTTCTGTTCTGGACACAGAATTTTAACAACACTCTCCAAACATTCCTTAATCATTTCACCATCTGAATATTGCTTCAATTTTTGCTAGTATCATGGCTACTGCAAACTAGCTTTTACATAGCATTTTGACTTTGAGTCGGTCTAGCAGTTGGTTATAGCAGCTTGTATTCTTATCAATGTGTATTTAAAAGTCGATCGTGAAATGTTGTGATTGTTTGTTAACACGAATATACCATGGAAGAAATTGCCACGATAGTGAAATATATCCATCAATGGAACTACGCACAATGGAATATTCTTTTGGTAGTTTTATGTACACTTAAGCGAAAAAAAAATGAAATGCTCCGCGGGCCACGAGTAGACACCCGCGGGCCGCAGGTTGGCCACCCTTGCTTTAAACTATTCACCTCCCTGAAGCATACCAACGATGTTTACACTTTTGGAAACAGTCCTGGAATGATTCTATTGTGATGTCTTTCAGCTCTTTCATCGCATAAGCCTTTATCTCGGGAATCGCCACAAATCTTCTTCCTTTCAGAGGCCTTTTGAGTTTGGGGAACAAGAAGAAGTCAGAGGAGCAATTAATTAATAAGTACATACTTGCAGAGCATCAACTTGCGGCGCCGCAAGGAGCCGCTGGCAGGTAGAGATCAGTCGGTTGGGTATTCCCGTGCCCACCATCCGGGAAAGGAGAGAGGACCTCATCTGGAAGGGAAAATATACACACATGGAAACTCCACCCAAACCAAATGTCTATGCTGACCCCGATGGCCTAACTAACGGCATGGAATTTGATTCTACCAGTATTTTGTATTAGTCACCAGCTAAAACAAAACTTGTCTAGATTCTCATGACACATTACGTAGGGGATTCAAAAAGTTCGCAGAATTGACATGTATAATGTAGCATTGTAGTGACATTCTTCAGCAGTAATCTCCTCCACCCTGATTTCCTTCATTTTAGTCATCTGTTTTGACATCTCCACATAAATGAAGAAGAAAATGGATGTCTGGGCATTTTAAGGGCTTACGGTTTAACGAACCTACTTTTCATTGTTACGTTTGTATATTAATTGATTGTTATTGTTTTATAAGAGTTGACGACTTTTCTACATAATAAGCAAAGAAAAAAAAAACAATTCAAAAATTTAAAAAGGGCTTACGACTTAGGCCGGCTGAAGTGATCACTTTATAAACATGTAACATTTACCATTTTGCCCATGATTGGAGACAATACTGCTCAAATTTTGGAAGTTAAATTTACGCTTTGATTGGAAAGATCTACTTCTTCGGCAACATTCATGGTTGTAGTTCTTTTACTAGCAGAATCCTTCATAAAACTATACATATGTAAGATTCTTCTTGAATTATCTTACATACTAGGAGATGCGTTAAAATAACATTTTCAATTTTTATTCAACTTATATTATGATTAGTTTTTTATGACATTATCTAAGTCATAAGCTCTGTAAATGCCTAGGTTTCCGTACACTTCTTTATCGATGTTAGGACATCAATAAAAAATCTTCATTTGAATAATTATTACGTGGAGCAAAATTATGGATTTCTTAAAAAAAATTGGAAAAAGCTCAAAAAATACTTGTCAATGACTGTAGGAAGGATTTAAGAAAAATTATGTCAGTCTTATGGTTATATATACATACAATGAACTCTATACAATATTCAATTAGCGTAAATCATTCCTGAGAATTATTCGAAACAGCCTCTTGTTTTAAAACAAGTTGGGTGATTTAACAATCGCGCATAAAATTATACATCATGTATAAAAATAAGTTATTTTTAAGGATACTTTTAAACTTGATTGAACACGAAGGTCACTATTACGTCACATCAGTTTTACCTGTTTATTGCATGTTACGTCATTAAATAAAAAAATATTACACAATAAATTAAATAATATACAGTGAAATGTAACGTCAGTGAACAAAGAATACACCAAATGCATTTGAAGCGTAAAATGGAGTTCAAAATTCAATAATATTAAAAACAGTATGTAGGTATTCTTACAATGTGGATTTTTATACATAAATTCTTCAGGAACTGATTTTTAAATGGAGAGTTTTAAATTCGCAACTAATACCCCGATATATAAAATATCTGTTTTTTATTACTATCAGGAACAAGATGGTGCATAGGGCTCTATAGTGATTTGACGGGGTGTTAACATAATCATTAACTATATAAAGGTAAGGCGATCAGTCCAAAATTCTTAGATATTTTTGGAGGAATATATGTACTTGTTTTTACAACAATTTTTTTCAATCTGTGTCGGGTTGTGGTCCCGTGGTTAGTGTCATGGACTCTTGAGTCAGAGTTTCGCGGTTCGAACCCACTCTGCCACAATTTGATACCTATTTATGATAAAATAAGCCGCTTAGGCTCACAGGAATAGTATGAAATAGAAATATTTTGTAAATAATAAAAACACTAATATTTCTCATTTAAAAAAAATGTATTGTGACAATATAGAAAATTTCAAATCCATGGTGTTTGAAAATGAAGCAGAATGCATCGGAACAAGTGTCAAAAGTGTAAAATCTAATGAGATTTCAAGAAATAATAGTATTTACCAAGTGAAACTACAATTCTAAATCGATAGATGTTACAACAAAATGACTGCCGAATCAGTTAATGGAATATATTTGGTCCGATAAAGATGACACAAGTGAAGAAACTCAGGGTTAATAACATTACTGCTGTAATGGGAAGGAAATGAATTATAAAAAGTGAGTACGATAACTCTGGCTAAAGTGATATATTAAAAAAAATACTTTCTTGTTTTTCACAATTATTTGAGGAATTTATGACGCTATTACTGAAGACCTTGTTACTCCACGTCGTGACTGAATACTATAACTGATAATATGTACTAAAACATCAATATTGTAATAAATAAGTATGAAAAAAATAGCGAAACACAACATAGCAATAAGAATTAGTTTATACTTGCAGTTAAACAGTTTCTATTATGTTAGTACACAATGAAGATATATTTGGATCACATGTATTTGATTGGTATATGACCTACTTATTATAGGTTGTCAAACACCCATTGTGAAGAATTTAACAGGTCATTTACTGATAATTGTTTAATAATGTATCAAGGGTACCCGTAAAATGTTTTTTGAAAGATGATAAAAATAAAGAAGAGGGGTATTGTGAGTAAGAAAACTGACTGATGTTTCTGTTATATACAGGAATGTTAAGATACAATTGAATAAAGGCTAAAAATTTATATACACCGCCTCCGTAGTGTAATGGTCAGCACACTCGTCTACCATTCTAGATGTCCCGGGTTCGATTCGCAGGGGGGGTGAAAATTAATATTGATGTTTTTTTCACTCTAATATTTGATCAATATTACCCTGGACTGGAACCTGAAGGCGAGAGCTGATCACCTTTCCTTCATGTGCTTACGATCAAGATATCACTGCGTTTATATGATGCAGTGTCCTATACACCTTTGGGGTGCGGGTAAGGATTTAAAGAAAAAAGAAGAAAAAATTATATGCTACAAACCTAACTACCTAAAATTGCATTATCAGGGTGTGGTATCAGGATCATGAAAATTTTAAATAAGTAACATATATGTTAGTTTCATTTAATTTTCTATTTTTTTGTTTGTCTTTTCAGCAGATTATCTGTGAATATCGAGAGTCTACCATATTTAAGACAAGTACTAAAATACGTATAATTATTAATATAAAATTAGTATAAATACTTTTTTTATTCACTGATCAGACACTAGATTGTTCACCCCACATATAAAATATCAGAGATACTTCACAAAATCTAAACTGACGCAGCACCGTCAGTCGAAATTCAACATTAATTAACAACTATATACAAAAGGAAACCTACAACAGTACAATGCGCGTCTTAAATACGTTAAAAACTAATGCCATATGGATGCATAAAAATGGACAAAATAGTGAGCGTTACACAAGATTATAAAGTGATCACTTAAGCCAGCCAAATGCCAGGTTGTAAGCTAGTTATTTGAAAGAAGATAGAATGCTCTGACTTCTATCTTCTTTCGTATAAAAATGATAGATGCTTCATCTTAGTTGAGGCACTAACATAACTTTCCATCAAAGCTTATAAAAAAAATATTTAATTTTTTTATTAAGATATGATAAAAGTAGACTTAGGGCGATTGTCCACTACCCGGAATTTGAGCGTGATCGAATTTATGCACAACGTGTTCACGCACCGATCAAGAGCACCGATCCGAAAAAATATGGGCAAAAGCACACGCCAATCCAAGCCAATCATCGTTTTAAAACGCTAACTGACGTGCCGGACGGTAAAATTCCGTGTAGTGGACAAACGCCCTAAGGAAATAGTAATAAAAGAGTATTTACCAGGTGAAAGAAACGCGCCATCGTTATGAGGAGTGAAGCAAGAATGAAGTTTACGCTTCGAAGTTACAAATGGTAATGGTAAATTCTCTATTGCGAGAGTGAAATTATACAAAAAGATTAAAGATACTGTGACAATGAAATATTGAAATGTGTATTTAATACATTTTTTTCCTGTTAAATTTATTCCTGATATACAGTGTTGTTAAATTTATTCCGTCATATATTACAGTAGAGGTTTTATTATTTGTAATACATAATGGAACTGCGTCATTCATCCATAACACCGTTTATTGTCAAACTTTAAAAAAGATTGGAACAGTAAAATATTCTTTAACAAATATACATCAATAGCTCCCAAGTGCACCTAGAATTTGTGAACAAGGAATTGAACACCTTTCCTAATTTGAAAGATGTAGTCATATGCACTAGCCGCTATGCTACGGAGGTGTAATAATGTTGTCTAGTTAAAAAAAAAATAGCATGTGCAGTAAAATTATAGAAGTAAAATTTCTTAAAGAATAAAGAATAAGAGAGATTTTGTGCTTTTTTTGTTTATACAGAGAGAGAGAGAGAGAGAGAGAGAGAGAAATATAGAAATGTGTTTTTTTTAAATTTTGAATGATTTAGTAATTTTAAGAATTTACATAAAAATCAGGTACAACGAACATCGTTTTCAGAATTCTGTAGAATTTTTTTTTTTTTTTTTGTATTGAATTAACTCAAATAACCCGAGAGTAGGGTGGTTAAGATGGGTTGGCCATGTGGAGCAAATGAATGAGGGACCAAGGGTAAAACAGATTAAAAAAAAAAACAAAGTAGCATAAATTTTTAAACTAGACAGGTCAAAGCCGCAATAATCAGGGAGCATGGATGAGAAGATATAAGGATTTGGAAGAAGCGAAGGAAGTCTATGTGATGCTTAGTTATATTATTTTTTGACATCTCATCAAAGATGAAGAAGAATATGGAAGTCTAGGTATTCATGGGGCTGACAACCGTCATAGGCTGGTTTCAGTGATCACTTTACACACGTGTAACATTCACCAATTCTACCCATTATTGACAACCACACTATTCAGATTCTTGGAAGTTCTATATATAAATGAAGCAATTTTGAAACATTGTTCATGAATCACTAGAACTTCACTAGAGACATCTATTGGTGAGATGAAAATAAGTTTTTCATTGAGCAGAAACTCTTTTATTAGTATGTGAGATTCGAATCCTGGATTAAAATAATTTATAATCACTTCCATATTTCCTTCATCTTTGATGAGATGTCAAAAAATAATATGAAAAATAACTCCTTTAATTGGAGATAATCCAGATTTGTGAACAAGTATAGTTTTCAATATAGATGAACGCACGTTTAACCTTGGCTCGTAACGCATGTCTATATTGAAAACTATAGTGCATGTTGGTCTTCGGGTCGGCCAAAAATCGCATGTGTTAGACATTTTGTGTAGTTTTGAGTGTGTAAATGGTGCTATGGAGGTGAAGGGTAGTATTGTTTGCATGCTGTGTGATTGTCCTGACCAAGAGACGGGTACGTCTCGAAACCGGTAGACGTAAAAATCTCGGTGAGTGGTTATATACTAATTTTATTAACATTTTTGTAAAAAAATAAATAAGTAAAAATGACTAACCACAAAGTAAATGCTTTAAATATTAATAATATTGAGAATATAATTAAATATTGATTATAAGTTTTTGTGGTAAATTGTATTCTTCACAGAAAACGGTTGCGTGACACTGGAAAATAAATTATGAACAGTATATTTAAGGAGACTTAATAGATCACAAAATACATTGTTCGGGAGATACATATCTAGCGTATTGTACCGGTGACCTATAATTTGAATATAAGTAAGGTCAAAAGGATGTGCTATTGAATATGAATATCTTCTTGAATATGTCCTCATGAATATGAATGGTTTGAAATTTCAAATGCGTTATATTGAATAGATTGAGACTGTCTGATAACATTTCTTGGAACCAACTACACATTTTATTATAAATATACACTTTTGCTTCGACAAATGAGTAAAGAAAAATCTCTAGAATAATATGAATTTATTATGACACGGAAGAAAAATTGGCTGTCTTAAAATATGAATAAAGCACCGTGGTTGGGTAAATGTTTAGATTAGTTTATTAATGAAAGATAAGTGCGATTGCACTCTCATTGATAGTTGATAACTGAAAAAGTTGGACAAAATGTAATCCAATATTCTCTTTCTAATCCTTATCCCCACCCAATGGTGCATAGGGCACTGCATCGTGCCGACACAGTGTTATCTTGATCGTTACTTACATGAAGGCAAGTTAATCACTCCTGCGCTTCAGGGTCCAGTCCAGGGTAATATTAAATAAATATTAGAGTGAAATCTCAAATATTTATATTCACTGTCCTCGAATAGAACCCGGGATCTCCAGCGCGGTAGCTAATCACTCTAACCATTACGCCACGGAGGGTGACAAAAAATCCAATACCATAATAAAAACCTTATTCAATCTACGCTCTTTGATTTAATTGTTTGATGGCCTGCTATATATAATGAAAATTAAATCTAATAGTTGAGATTTAGGACCATCAATGATTGTAGAGGTATCTGGCTGTAGACAGTCAGATACCTCTACAATCATTGATGGTAGAGCTTAGGGGACAAAGCGCCTGACTGGCAATCAAATTACCGAGTTCTAAGTGATTTTGAGATCCATGTTCAAACTGGGGCAGTCCCGGGCAAACCGGGACATAGGTTAAACCGAAATATCGCTGGTTAAGAGTTGGTTCATATTGTATATGGGTCGCTATTTATTAAGATACATCGATATGTGTGACTGTAATCGACTGTGGCGTTATTAGTGTTACTCATAAAATATGAAATAATTCGTAATAACACGAGGCATTACCATACGGCCTTACCATATTATCAAACGGCCATTCTAAAAGATTTTCAGCAGGGTAAATTTATTATTGAATTGTAGACAAATTAATCAATTTGATCAAATTATTTTCAATCATCTTATAAATAAAAATAATTAATAGATACAGTAGACACTCTCTTAACCAGTGTTGCTATAACTGGTTTCTTCTAGGAATGGCTCGCGCCCAAAATACAATCAGAATAGTACGGCTGTCCAAATTTAAAACACAGTAAGGGACATTTTTTTGTAGTACGTTTTTTTTTGCATTTATGGACTAAGTAGACTCTACTTAGTCCGAAAATCCAAAAAAAACGTACTACAAAAAAAAAGTCCCTTACTGTGTTTTAAATTTGGACAGCCGAGTAGAAATTTGAGCTTGATGTGTGGCTTTTTCCTGTACATATCTATTACTGAGGGTTTCTAAATACAGAATAAAAGTTCTGTTTTCTTAGTGATTTGAAAAAATTGTGTTTTTTCTTCCTTGCGAAAGTGTTTTTTTAAATGTGTTTAAAAGAAGTGATAAAATATACTTATACAACATGATGAAATTTTTGAAATCAAATTATCTTTTTCATGCATGGTTTTTGCTGATATTTTATGGCACATTTTATAAACTTTATAAAATAAAGCTCAAGCATTGTTTTAAACCACTTTCATTTTTGGTACTTCTTTCCAATCATAACTATGAATATTTCTGTTTTAAGTTTTAAGTTTAGTATGTATCTATCTTCTAGGGTACTAACCGAAATCAGTTGAAAGATTACATTTATTTTAACATTCCTGGGAATCAAACCCGAGACCTCCAGCAAAGTTACTAAATACGTTTATAGCTACATTATGAAGGGGGACTAATAATATAACATTATTATAGACACTGCATAAAACAGAAATCATTTAAAAAAATTAAAACAATTTTTTTTAAATATCCAAATTAAATGATAAAGTCAATTATTAATCAGTGTTAAAGTACATGGGATCAAGTACTATTTAGATATTTAAAATAATCTCACGTCATTTCACGCAGTTCGCACATAGAAATCTATGATAATGAGTCAATAAGGAAAATTGGAGATTTAATTATATTTAAATTAGGAAAAAAGGTATGCTTACGATGCAGGTTTTTCTTTAAAATTTATAAATTGGCACGAATCGATTGAAATGTTCGTTTTGTAGGCGATAAAGACATAATTCTAAATATTTGGGTCATATTCGACTTTCATTTCGAGAAGAATGTGCGGAATGTCAAATGTAAATATTTGGACAGTATTGTCAGCAGTCGGTAAAACATCAATTAAAAATATAAATTCGAGACTCACTTGCAAATAATGCCAATAATAGAGAAAGAATACTTACGTTTGGCGTTTGATCCGGTACTACTTTCTATCGGCCTATAAAACACCTTGACGAAATATTTTTTACGAACTGTGCTGCCGAGAAATTTGATTTCTTTTCACCCACTTCTGTCAATTTCGAGTGCGCCACAGATATTGGATAAAAACTTTCTATGGATAATATTTGACGTAAGTTTTAGTGTTGCCAGTCTATAAGGCATTTTAAAATGAAAAGAGCCTACCTGAAGACCATAGTAAACGCACAAGTGTTGACACTATAATATGTAACAAAAAAGTTTTACGAAGAAGAAAAAATAATGGTTTTGTTAGGCCAATAGAATGAATAAAACATTCTTACGGATAAAAAATGAATTAATGTTTCATTCCTATCATTGTATTAACGATGTTGTTCATTCAAATAAATATTATAAATAAATAACCATTACGCCGCCTCCCGATAAAACAGAACGCCAAACCACTCTGTCTTTGCAAATATTCTTCGCCACTCCACTCACTCCATTCATGCATCTCCTCAAATATACCCACCGATTATTCCGACTCCTGGACATGCCAAGCTATAATAAAAATATTTATTTTGATACTTACTTTGATTTTATTTTTAAATCTATTTTAAAAATATGTTATTATTGCTGAAGACAGTAAGGTTTCAGAAATCTTTTTTGATATCTTTCCGTGCCAGATGGTGTAAATAGGCGTTGTTTTTAATTAATCGTTTTTACGTACGACATAACACTCATTCCTTTCAACAACGTCATAAATAAAAAAATCTTGATTTTTCAGGAGATCGTTTTTAAAGTTTAAAAGTAAAATACAATGTATTAAAAATAAATATCAAGCCACTTATTGAACTTTTTACTGCGCAACAGATGTTTTTAGGTTAAACTTGAATGTTTTTTCTCCATTTGAAAAATATTAGGTTTATTTAAAAAAATAATTAAATTAGCCATGTAGCTGATAAATATTAAGTAAAAAATATGTCGCTTTTGTTGGGATATCTATGGAGTAATAGCATCATTGCTAGGAGACTTAGGAGTACTAGTTTTTGTAAATTGTACAACTCATATAACGTACAAGTCTCATGATCATGAGAAAAAGGTATATCTTAATCACAATAAAGGAGAACAAAACTCAACATTTTGAGTATATCCAATTTTTTTATACACAAATATGTTACAAAGACTAAGAGCATGGTGTTTTCTCGGATCCCGGCGGGATGTAGCGTGACTGCAGTCATCTCAAGATGCCCGAGAAACTATACATCGAAAAACCCTGGCATGAAGATCACCAGCAAAATTAAAATACATAAAACGTGTGTGTGACCGATCCATCATGCCATGGGATTGAATGCAAAGCGAACACCGTAGTAACAAAAAACGCGCTAAGAGTGTCAGAAATGAAGACTCTAAGGAGTTTATATGGCAAGAGTCTACGAGATAGACCACAGACCAAGAAGAAGAATAAGAGAAGAAGAAAAGTTTAGCGCGAGGCCCTGTGCGGCCTCAGCTTTCGTACACTCCTGGAAACGCTCTTGTCTCACACGATTGGGATCATTTAAGCGATCACACAAAGCTGATATATATGGTACAAGTTAGTCCTCTTGGAAAGTAATTTGTGTCACGCGTATAATCAAAAGATTTCTGCAAATTCCCGCAGATTGCCGAATTATGCACCACAAATAATTTGCATCCCCTTTGAATAAAAAGCCTCGGCCATTTGACAGTCGCTGGCGGCGCAGGGTGGGGGTGGGAGAGGGGGTGTGCCCGACAGCATTTGTTTCAACTGAAACGTTTCTTGAATAAATTAGGGAAAAAAGAGAAAAAACGCTTCAAAGAGAAATAAACTGCTCTCGAGAAAAGGAAATCTCGCGATACCTACTTAACTATTAACGTAGCGAAGTTGTTATAACGACCCAAAAAGATGCATAGGTACTTGCCGTCTTAATAATTAAAGTCTACTTCAGTTATACAATATGTATGGAATATTGTGCGAGCTATTTTTCTATATTGTATCCATTTTCATTGATTCTTTAGCAATTAATTAGTGCAATTTGTTTTAAAACGAATTATAATGGGTACCTACTGAATGGGAGTTACAAACGAATACCTTATCTACAAAAATAATTGATACGGCACACGTAAGACTTTGGGACAAAAACTACACGTCTCAAAATTTGTTTTTAACAAAAATCATAAAATGAAACCTTTGAAATCTTTGTAAGGCAAACAAGTTTTTTGTTTATTTTTTTTCTTCTATATTCTTCTTCATGAGCCCTCTTACCTCCATTGCTTGATATAGGCCTCTTCCCATTCATTCCATTTCCTCCGGTTAATTGCTGCTTGCAGCCAGTTTTTACTCTCCACGGCGCTATGTCGTCGGACCATCTCTTTTGGGGTCTTCCGACACCTTTTGTTCTTCCAAGGTCTCCATCGTAAAATTATTGGGATCCATCTTGTGGGGTCCTGTCTTGCAAACTGTGTTGCTCATTGCCATTTGAGTTTTGCCACATGATGCATGATATCCTCTACTTTAATTATTTTCCTGGCAACTTCATTTTTTATTTTATCTCTCAGGTTAAAAAACCAAGCATGGATCTTCCTATGGATCAATGTGTGCACTAGAGCTTATCTGCATTTTTTTCTACAGCTGTGTTCAAGAGTTTTTTTTTACGGTAGTATGGACATGTGGAGCGAATGGATAGCGAGAGAATGACTAAGAAAATATATGTAGCGAATGTGAGAGGGAAAACAGAACGCGGACAACCGAAAAAGACTTGGTACGTGATCGATCTAATGATCAATCAGAACCGAAAATCTGGAGGTGTCAAAAGTCTGCGTAATCGGAGGGCATGTATGACTAGATGTATGGATGTGAAGGAGGCGAGGAGTGTATGTCAGGACAGAAGAGTGCGGCGTTCCATCCTTTCTGCCTACCCCTCCGGGGAAACGGCGTGATGGTAGTAGTAGTAATAGTAGTAGTGTTCAAAGATAAGATATGTGAACATGAAAAATGATATGTTTTTTCTTATGATTTTATTATTATTTTATTGTTTCAACTTAAAACATTGTTAATGTGAAATTCAACGACTAGGAAATAGTCAGGTTATAATGTTTCATCATTTTTTTATTAAACCAGAACTCGATTCAAAGCGCTGTGAACGGATGGTTAAATGTATTTTAATTAAGTTATAACTTGCACTTTGGAACTGCTACTAGTAGCTGCATTGCAAGCCACGATGATTACTATTATGATGGTGTTATATGGGCTTCATTGGTCAATCAGGGTAAGTCTATTTAAAGAGTGAACAGAGATAATTGGACATTTGCTAAATGCATTTTGCATGCACTTGGGCATTTATAGGTCTTTCGGCACATTAATGGCTGGCTTTCGTGACATCTTTTCACACATTATTGTAATTTAAACCAGTCTATCCATGTTCCTCCTCTGTAGTGAAACGATTAGCACGCTCGGTGCTGGTGGCACCGGGTTCAATTCACAGGGGGTGACAAATAAATATAAGTAATTTTTCACTATAATATTTATTCAATATTACCCTGGACTGGTACCTGAAGAGGAGGGTTGATCACTTTTCCTTCGTGTGTTAACTATCAAGATAACACTGCATTTTCTTAGTGCCCTATGTGCCGTTGGGTGTGGGTAAGGTTTGATTGAATGAATGAACTATTCATGTTTGTGACATTCAACAAACCATTTGTTTTTTTTTTTTAAATATGTATATGAAAAATATCTAAGTACCTACCCATTCACGCGCTAGTGCTAGTGAAAAGTCTAAGGATTTGTACTTGTGAAGTAAAGTAGAAAAAATCCTTGATTTTTGTGCGAAATTCTTTCCAAATTATCAACACGTAATATGCCTGAGACATTTTTTGACTTGTTTATTGGTGTTATGATATTTCATGTATCTTTTCATGTTTCATGCAGGTCACATCTGAATTTCTTTTCTGAATTCTTATCTGTTTCATGTAGGTCATATCTTTTTTGCAAGAGCAACTGTTCTTATGCTGATTGACCTCTGAAACCCCCGTTTTGTATCTCTAACGAGCTACACGTAAATTATCGTACGGAAAGTTAAGCCGTTCATCCGAAGTGCTGAAAAGCTTAAATTATGCAAAAAATAATTAATCCACCTATATAATGAGTATACATATGAATTACCTACACATTTTTTGAGAATAATTTCAAATCTTGTAATCTCTATTGCTAATAGAGATTACAAGATTTGTATAAAAATTTAAGGGGAAGAGGGATTAATAAGATGACATACAGTACATACATCAGTCATCTTTATATACATATATCTTACACCATCTGTCTTGTCGGATCATAGCCCCGTGGTCAATGTCGCACACTCAAAGTCAGAATTTCTTGGTTCGAACGCATGCTACCATGATTTTATAACATTAAAATAATATAATTGGCCTCTCATACGTAGGCCCAAAAAATAGTATCAAATATAAATATTTGTGCATATAATAAAAACACAAAAATTTTATTATTAGAAAAAAATATATACTAAAAATGTACATAAAAAAATAAACTATAAATGTGAAAATTTGTAATACGGTATATAAATAAATATTTATTTCGATATGTAAATATTTTTACACATTCTTTGCTTCTTTATCAAAATTTTATTTGAATGAATTTTATATCTTTTGATTGAAAATTTACGTATATTAAAGTAAACAGTCCGCCTCCGTAGTGTAATGGTCAGCTACCGTTCTGGAGGTTCCGGATTCGATTGCCAGGGGGGATGTAATATTTAATCAATATTACCCTGGACTGGTACCTGAAGCGGAGGGCTGTTCACCTTTCCTTAATGTGTTAACTATCAAGATAACACAGCGTTTATATGATGCAGTGCCCTATGCACCATTGGGGTGCAGACAAGGGTTTGAAGAAGTAAAAAGTATTCTTATAACAATACAATTAGTATAAAAATAGTGTAGTATATAAAAGACAATATATTTTCTTTTCTTGAATGTTTTTCGCAGATATTTTGTGGCACATTTTATAAATTTTATAAAATTAAACGACTTTGTTTTAACCACTTTTTTTATTATTATATATTACTATAACACTTTAACCAACCGGTTTCAAAGTTGTTTAATTTTATAAAGAGAATATATTTTTATTTTGAAAAGGTGATACAAAAGGACACGATGTTTTGTTAGTCCTTTCGCGGCTATAAATAATGTGTATCTATCTATATCTACCGTGTTTGGTTCTCGCCTAAAATATTATAGGTTTAAATGTGACGGTATAATGTGGAAATTCGCGACTAACCTACTGTAAACATTGCTTAATCTCTTGAGGAGATTACATCGGGGCGGCGGGAGGACTTGCAAGAAATACCAAGTGCTCATTTTATTTCTGGGTGTAATAGATACACACCTACTCGCCTATCGGCAGGCAACGATACAACCTCTAGACGCATAGATATTGTTACTATCAGTGGCGTTAAAAAACGTAAAACATTTATTTTATGGGAAAGTATTATTAAAGTTAGAACTACAACTCTCCTGATTGGTAAAAAAACACGTAAGTAGTAGGAATAATAAGGTAATAAGTATTTTAACAATCAAAAATAGAAAAATTGTAATTTCCACACACCTACACAAAGTTACTCCATTCTCCATTCTCCGCGAACTGTCAGTGACAGAAAGACTCTCCACGACTTGCAGGAAAAGGATTCTGTCCTACTTTGGGCATATCGCCAGAAAGAACGAGAAGAGTCTTGAAAAACTGGTAGTAACAGGTACAGTTGAAGGCAAGCGGGCAAGAGGACGGTCTCCAACAAGATGGACAGACCAAATAAAGGAATTAACCGGATCCTCGCTAAACGCTGCCATCAAGTTGGCCCAGGACCTGGAAGAATGGAGAGGACTTGTGCACCAAGTGCCTGACATTCCAGAAGACCACGACGCTCAGCATTGAGCAAGAAGATGAAGAAGAAGAAGACACAAAATTAATACTAATCCCACTCACAATATTTTGAGTGTGTCCAAATACTTGTTGACAAATCTGGGTTTTCTCTAATTAGTAGTTATTTTTACATTTTGACATCTCAACATAGATGAAGAAGAATATGGAAGTCTGAGTATTTACAGGGATTTTTGAAATATGCTAGTAGGTATAGTAAAATAACAAAAATATGTATTTTTTCGCATTTATTTTATTTGGCTAGTGACCGGGTTTCATCGTTGCCGACATCATAAGGGATGCTGGACAAATTGTAATGTTATACAAAACAAGGTAGGGGATGAAAATAATAATAATAAATTTGGATGCTTTACATAACGTCATTTTCGTAAAATACTACCTCTAGGGCACTTGATTTTGTATATTTTGTTTGACTAATTGTATTAATATAAACATGCGAGTTTCTGCGGACAAAATTGAGGAGCGAGTTTTGATTTTTTTTTTCCTTTTTATAATTTTATATCATAGTCGATGTTATAATTAACATATTTTCTTGAATAGAAAAAAATATTCACACCAGTAAACACGATTTTCATAAAAATGATCGAAACATCGATAAATCATGTTTAAAACATGTTTTGATATAAATCATGTTTTGTATCGGCCGTACATGTACGGCCATACTTATTTCAGCAATATTTGGTATAGCCATACATGTACGGGCATACTCCCGGACAGGTTAAGTTATGGTTTGGGTTTAACGTATGATTTTATTTAATTTTATTAAAGAAATGTGTGTGTTTTTTGTATGTAAATTTAAAGAATATATGGGTGAATCTGGAACCACTGGTTGGCACCTTCTACTTCAAATTTGCATACTGAAATTGTCTGAAATATATAAGGTTTTAAATCATACGACGAATCGAGATTTTAGCGGAGTATAATAATAATAATTATTAGTATTTTTTAATAAATTTTCTTATTTGTTTATTTTAAATATGCTTCTTACCTTATGTTTTTCTCATTTATTTCTTTTGAATATGCTTCTTGTGCCTATTTATTATTTCTGTTTATTGTTTTTTTTATATTTTGCCATGTATTAGTATTAGTTTTGAATATTTAAAAAAATCTTTTTTGTTAATTTATTATTTGTGTTCCAGTCTTGTTAACCTTAGTCCCATGTCCCAAATGAGAAATATAAATTACTCATCGGGAATATTATATCTATATATGATTTATGTTTGTAATATGATTTGAAATAAATTAATAAAATAAATAAATAATAATGAGAGATTGATGAAAGTGCGTCATCTCGCCATTCTCTCGGAATCCATTAGGTAAGAGACGCAAGAGACATAATATATCTGTACCCACATGGTGCGTACCTCGCAGAAGCCTGTCTACATGTAACATGTACACAAGTTAGTCCATGTAAAGTGTTATAAGATTCGGGTGAATGGAGTTGACAGTGACACATTTCTACCACTCTCTTCGGCGCCACACGCCTTCCCTTGTTTGTTTCAGAACAGCTGTGCTCTCATTAACATTGTTGGCTTTTCACGGCTGTTCAGATTCTGAAAGCGTTTTTTTGGGTTTTCATAACACACGTCAGAAACATGTACAGCATCAGCATCTATGGCAGTTAACTAATAGTGGCTAATGCGTGACTACTATGCACGAAGTTTTCATTCGTTTTCCACCCTTAATTTAATATTTAAAAAATAAAAATAAAAAAATACTGATTTTTTTTTCAAGATAGGTACCTACATATAATAAATGTCTCAATAGGGAAGAAGCATCTATTTTGTTATTTTCATTAATTCAAACCCTTATCCGCACCCGGTAGTATAGGGTCCGCCATCTAAAGTTTTTTTTTTCAACTAGTGTTTATTTCGTGAATGGTAACACTTAGCTCATGTCTGATTTGACAGATAATTAGTTTTATCCTTCCGCTGAGCGAATATGGTTGTGTATACGCTTGAACAACGCTGGGAAATATTGCGACATTACTTTGAAAATCATGGTAATGTTGCAGAATGTGTGCGAAAATTGCGTACGGTTTTTGGAAGAAGAGAAGCACCGTCAGCTCCGTATGTTCGTTATCTTGTGAAAAAAGTGAAAGAAACTGGCATCCTCATTGATAAACCAAAGCGTGAAAAGCCAAAAACAGTGCGTACACCCGAGAATATCGATGTTGTGGCAGAAAGTGTGCGTGAAGCGCCATCAACATCAATTCACCGTCGTTCTCAACAATTGAACATTTCGGAGACATCATTGAGACGAATTTTGCATAAAGACCTTGGTATGACGCCATACAAAGTCCAATTGGTTCAGGAGTTGAAGCCAACTGACCATCCAATGCGTTTTCGCTTCGCTGAGTGGGCCTGCGATCGACTTACAGAAGATGCCGATTTTGCCAAAAAAATCATCTTTTCGGATGAAGCTCATTTTGATCTTGGCGGGTATGTAAACAAGCAAAATTGTCGTATTTGGGGCACAGAAAACCCGCACGCATACATTGAAAAGCCGGTACACCCAAAACGAGTCACTGTTTGGTGCGGATTTTGGTCCAGAGGCATAATTGGGCCATTTTTCTTTGAAAATGAGCAAGGAGTGGCCGTTACAGTCAATGGCGATCGTTATCGGGCCATGTTGAACGGATTTTTGTTCACAAAAATTGAAGAGGAGGATATTGGCAACATTTGGTTTCAACAGGACGGCGCTACGTGCCACACAGCCGAAGCTACACTCGATGTTTTGCGCCCTGTTTTAAAAAAAAAAAAGTTATTTGGCGGACCCTTTATATAGGGCACTGCATCATATAAACGCCGTGTTATCTTCATCGTTAACAAATGAAGGAAAGTGATCAGCCCTTTGTTTATTTTGTTATATGAAGGGACTCAAGAAGTCTGAGGATTTGCAGGGCTTATAACTCGGCACTGGCGTTTTTCGGTGATCACTTTATACACTGTGCAATGTTCAGCATTCTGCACGTTATTAAAGATCTATTTAGCATCTTCGAATATTATTACTTTCAAATATAAAGGAAAAAACGGATGGCAGTTCTATCCGTTGCTTTAACCTCAGTTTAAAAAAACAAATTAAGGATTTAGAAAAATAAAAAAAAAGATTTTTACCATATTATTTATAATATATATCAAAGATTAGTAGTGGTGTAACTAAACATATTTTTAAGGATATAAATGACGTAAGTGAAGCTGAGTGAAGGACATAACTACAATAAGGGACGAAAAATGAGGAGGAACAGTTGTAAAAGAAGCAATAGCTAGAACACTCGGAGTTATTTACTCCTTTGCTTACTAGCCTTTATAATTTTGTCAATACTAATATGTACGGATTCCAATGTGTACTGTTTTGTTTTTTTTGTACAATAGTTTTGCAGTCTTTTCTACTTAAAAGAAATCTACTGAAATTACAATTTGGTAAGTTGTACTTGTAACATTTCCTTTAAAAATAATAAATACGAAACATTGCATCGTATAATATATTGTAAATCATTCACGAAGTTAAGGTAAAAAGTCGGGGACAAAGGTGATACGGAACTTCGTGGACTTGTTCAGAACAAAGACCCGCACCTCGCACCTGTATCTGATAAGGGAATGGAAACACTACCACCACCCATTCTTTTGTTCCAAAGAGCCGAATGACGCCAACAAGGCGAGAAGAATGCTTTACACTGAAAGGCGGAAAAGTCGAATAAATATGCATGTCGTGATATTCCTACAGCCCGCAATCTACCCTCGTGGAAAAATAGAGAGATGTTACAAGAGAGACTGTAATCGATTAGAACCCACTATATATTGTACAAGATATAAGATGTTTTATGGACGCTTTTAAAGTCAAGTTATCTTAGTGATTTTTTTCTCTCTATTTGTCAAAAAAGCATATCATTTGTTATTATCTATGGTTCAGAAATAATGCAAGATATATATATATATATATATATATATATAACGTGGTAATATTTTCCTTCGTAAATTGGGTGTAAATAATATGTAAAGTGGGTGATAATAATAAAATAAACAATGTGTTGCTTTGTAATTAAAGTTTATTATTAAAGTTTATTCTTAATTTATCTTTATAATATTTTTCTATCTATCTATCTGATTCTGACAGTTCAGAATATTATATTTTTTCTATCTGATGTCTTTTGTTTTATTCAGTGCGACGCATGCGACATCTGGTGGTAGAACTGTTTTATGTAGGTACTATTTGTAAGTACTTAATAAAATGTATAGGTAGGTACTTAGGTATTTTATTACATATATAACACGAAAACTAATGGGTGATTAAATTAAATTAAATTAGAGTGAGCAAATTAAAGTATGCATATAGAATCTAGACTGGGCTGGAATTACAGTAAAAAGATACATATTAACAATGAAGTGTCGATAGCTAAAATGTTACTTCTTTTCGTTAGGAAATAAATATTTATCATCATTCTTTTCGGTATGATTAATTTCCTGAAAATACTGAGCGACAATAGGTTTCAAAATATCAAAGTCGTTAGAAATGCCATAAATGTGCAAAAATAAAGTTATAGTTATCTGCACTAAGCAATCAAATAGCAAGATGAATCCTAGGCTTGATGGTTCATAGTGGAGTTCTAGTGACAACACTGATGCATGGAAACGAAACATAGAATTAGCAAAAATATATGAAATGAGAGGGAGCGTCGTAGAAATGCGATTCTTAGTCGATAAAAGTCAGAATTAAAAATTAGTAACTCTAAGAGTCTGGGATAGTCAGAAAAAGGTTCTTTAAGGTGATTAAGGTATGTGGAAGGAATGGATGACGAGAAAATTACTAAGAGAATAGATTTGTACAATTTTAATGGTAGAATAGAAAGCGGAGGTCTAACAAAGTTTTTTTTTCTTCTTTAAAGTCGTTTTGCTATGTGAGCGATATATTATATTTCCAAGGATTTAAATCAAGTTCAGGAGTTAAGTAGTAAATTCCAAGGAACTCGGGCATTGCTTCTTGCCATGTAGATCTCTTGACTCTTGGCCCAGTGAGGACTAAGGACATTATCGCTGCAGATGAAAAATGGGCTCCGTAACAAAGGACACACACCCTCGGGGGCCTATCAATCCTGTCGCCCCTTCTCTGCTCCGCGCCCCTGAAGGCGGGGGTTGGAGAGGGACGGAGGGGTCACCCACCCCTGCCAGAGTACAATCGAATGGAAATTGATGGATAGGATCCACGGTTAGTTATTCAATCACAATCAAAACTTGTCGCCACGGGGATATCAACCCTTATACAACTAAAGGTTCCATCAAAACAATATTATTCATAAAATAAAATACTTTACTTGTTGACAAATCAACGTAGATGAAGAAGAATATAAAAATGTCTGGGTATTTACAAGGCTTATGTTCTGTCATAGGCTGGTAACTTTATCTCTTTACACAAGCGCAACATTCACAATCTACTCGTGATTGGCAACCACATTACTAAATATTTTGGAACTCTACATTTTAACTCTAATATTTTACATTAGGTACTGTGTTTTCTTATTTGTTTTTCAGTCTTGTTAACCTTAATCCTATGTCTTAATATATGATTAATCTCATGACACAGCACATATTATATGTTCATGCCTATGACAGATCACAAGCCTTGTAAATAAATACCCAGACTTCTTTTTTATCTTTGTTGAGATGAAAACCCACATTTGTGTACGTACTCAAAATGTTGTGAATAATAACAACTATATAGTTTTTTATGTTTATTTTATTTCACCAGTAACCGAGTTTCGTCGTTACCGACATCACTAGACTTGTAAGAGGCTAGACAAAATTCTTGGTATACAAAACGAGGCAAAAACTACGATTTCGTATTTTTTTTTGACAAAATTAATTCAAATTCTATGATTTTAAGTAGTGTATTATAATAATATAAGTTAGGTACATTTAAGTTAAAGTAAAGGTTTTAAGAATGATTTCATATAATTTTATTTTAGAAATGGATTTTCGTATGTAAATTTAGTCAATTTAAATAATATATGGGTGAATCTGTAACCGTTGATTTAATATACCAAACTCAATTTTGTTAAAGGAAAACAATCTTTATGTCTTACCACAAAGTTAATGCCGAAACAAAAAAATAAAATATAATTTTAAAGAACTTGTTGGTAAGTTCAGTTATTATTTTTATGTATATTTACAAGACACAAAGCCCTTACACACCGGATCTGTGGACCAAAATCTCCTTCATGATACCCTACATATGGTACAAGTATAGCAATATATTTTTATTAAATAGTTTTGATAAACGATAAAAGTTGTCCATAAAAGCTTTTTATCTTACCTGGTGTTCCTGCTATCTATATACAGAGAATAAATGAAATGACTTTTTAATATTTTTTTTATTTATTGGCAAAGCACCCAGAATTGAGTGATACATGCCATAATACCGATTTTACTCATTATTTAATAACATTTTAAAAAATAATTTTACTTAAAGTTACTAAAACGTTTTTGCCATACTTTTTAAAATGCTTTATGACCGCACTATTGACATTTTGGGAGCTCATTGATAAGAGGTGCTGGACATTCAGCGGGAAGGACAAACCCTCCGAGCGAATGTCCTGAAGGAACTCAAATGACTTTATCACTGGCTTGAATTAAATTTTGCAACTATAATAATACAAGTTTATCATGGTGAGTAAATTATAGTGAATTAATTAAATAAATTATGACCTTGAATTTTAATTAAATTAGTATTTCGTTTCTTTAGGCAAAGCCTGCTATCAGCCGAAATATTAGCATGTTTAACGTACAACTTTTTGTTTAATCTAATCATTTAAAATTAAATGGATAGATTAAGAGCTATAAATATGACTGAGAAGATAATTTGGCAGTCAATAAAGGTGATTAATTATTATAAAAAAATGGCATACTTAGGGAAACGGTATACAATTGACATTTTCAATTGCGGAAAATCTGTGTTGAAAAGCCGAATGGTGAGCATATTGCCCTCTCAGGATCTTTAAAAACTATGCTTCTCTGCATCGTATGTATGTCCTACTGAAATAAACATCACATACACACACACACACACACACACACACACACACACACACACACACACATACACACACATACACACACATACACACACATTCATTCATTTGCTAGATCTACACTAAATTTTTGTACTAATCTTTATGTTTCTGTGGTTAACTATAATTGGATTGTTCAATGTATATCTGTTAATTGTTTTGTTTTACATATGTGTCTGTTGTTAATACAAAAAAAATACAAAAAAAAAATCAAAGTTATTTAAATAAGTCTTTGTTGAGAAATCGTAAATTTACCTTAACATACCTAAATTTCACCGAAGGGTTTGGTTTTAACCAGCTGAGCATGCTTTTAAATTTTAATGGACAAATTCGGGAAATATACCGTGGATTTTAACATTAAAAGGACGTATGAAAAGGGAGAAAGATTTTAATACTTGCGATAAAATATTGAAAAAAAGTATTCAAAAAGATAAAAGTTCATGTCACCCTCATATTGCTTATAGGGACAATTTTTCTTCATTTCTTAGAGAAATATTTTCACAAGAAGGGAAATAAACGTGATTTTTATTACACCCGAAATTGACCTTTATCTCCCCAAAATCTTTACACTGCGTATCAATAAATAATAAATATGTTTTCTGGCAATACATTACGGTCGGAATTTCCATTCCCCTACTATCAGGTACACGCACCAATCTTTCTTTACTCGTTCAATTCGAATGAACGAGAAACAAAAGATTTCGGTGCGAAAATTCTGAAGGAATATTTTGAGGTTTTAGTTAAGCGTTCGCCAAAAATCAAGGTATATTGTCTGTCAAACATCTCGTTTACTTCAACTGAAAGATTAGGTAAAACATTTTTGTGTGTTTTTCATCGAGTTTTCGGTTTGAGTCCAACTAAAATTCGGCACGTAAGGTCATACCACGTTTTCGATAAAGATTTCTTTTATTCTCTTACGATGCTACACTTAAATTTATCGTTAATAACGAAAGGAAAGGGATGGTTTATTTGTTTGCCGAACATTTTTCATCCTTTTTACCTGAGGTATATAAGGACAATAGAACGACAGATGGGCGGCCATTAGTGACGACAGAAGATCCTCTGACCACAATGCT
The DNA here is from genome assembly GCF_059751285.1 of Brachycentrus maculatus. Lineage (NCBI taxonomy): Eukaryota > Metazoa > Arthropoda > Insecta > Trichoptera > Brachycentridae > Brachycentrus > Brachycentrus maculatus. The sequence goes on from NW_028280841.1 coordinate 1,514,941, forward strand.
AAGGACTGCTTTAGTAAAGCGGACTAATTACCGATTTTCTCAACAAAAACAGTCGGGGTAGCAATTTATCAATAATGACATTCGAATATCGCGTTCGCTTATTATAATTATGAACATTGTTTACAAAAACTTAAAAGGTTATTTAAAAATATCAGAAATGTTATCAAAGCAATTGATAATTATTTACCCCAATTAAAAACCATTGAAATTAAATTAAATTATTTAAATAAAAGTCCGTTAGTAAAAACGTAAGCTGCTGATTAACTAAAAATATGGCTTTTGATATACAAACCGCCAAATATGTGAATTTTTCAGTACTCAGTTAAAAGTTTAAATTAGTCTTGAGGATAAAGCTGGTTTGCTTCGAAACCGGTCGAAATTATGATAAACTTAAAATAAGATATGTATTCATGACCGATCCAATATTAATGATCCGTTCACTGATTCACAGGTTACAAGCCTCAGTGATTTAGGTTGTCTATACAATTTGTAAAAAATAGAACTAAACAAGGTCTAATAATTCTATTTTTGGTTGATAAAAAGAACGAATGGTAGTATTCCTGAAAAGATTCATTGATAAAATTGATCTGGTCTTAGTAACGGGATCATTTAAGTGATATATATGTAGATTTACTGATGCGTATTTTTCCATGAATGATATAATCAAATCGTGGGTGTACTGGCAAAAAACGTTATCTCTAAAATCCCTGTTTGAATAATCCCTCTTATTTAAAGCCTGAATAAAATACCCGCTAGTAAACTTAAAGTTGCATTTACTTTTAAAACCACATAAATATGACATTTCAAACTACTTATCGTATCTCGCTAGTTTATGGTATAGACAGATAAAACTTTATAATTTGCATCATTAAGTCAGAATTACGTATTTTCATTTTAACGTTTTTTGCCAGTATACCCACGATATTCACCTCGATTCTCGAATAGAGCAATATATATTATGCATCACTCAATTTTGGGTGCATGGCCGAAAAAAAAACAGCAATATTTAATACTATACACAGCATAAAACACAGTACTTTTTGGTTTGGTTGATTTTATTGGTAAATCAATCGAGTATAAAATGCCACACTGCAACCTGCAATTTTATCGTATGGGGATTTCACAATTACTCGAAGTTTGAGGGAAAAAGTCATATGAATAGGAAATTCCTTCCAAATGGTTTCATAGGGTGGGCGATCTCCGATATGTTATTGTCCCCTGGTATTGGAATCCGAGTGAAATGCTTTGCAAAGTTCTCGGGAGAGCTCCCAACAATGGCGCAAGATTAAGGGACGTCGGCTCCGTACACGTAGGGGGAGGAGGGAGGGGTGAATTGTGGTTGGTCAACGGAAGGATATTGTTGAGAAAAACTACTTTTTCCTTTTATTGTGTTCTCTTGGCAAAACTTCCGCGCATAGAACAAAATATAAAGACCTTCTACGAGACTCTATTAAGCGACTTTTTTTCGGTTTCTGGTGTGTTTGCTTTTCTATTGTTTGTTCCAATATTTACCTCACTTTACGAAGGAAATTAATTTTTGTTTATTGTTTCGGCAGTCATTTTGTAGTTATATCTATCCATTTTTTATTTGAGTTTTACTTGGTAAATACCACTATTAATAATTAATGGTATACATCAAGTAAAACTTAAATGATCAATTTATTTTATACGAGTTTATACCAGTCAAAATATAAAGTCATGACTTGTTAAATAGTCAATAAATACATTTCAACCCTATTTATTGTTTTGATAAAAGCGTTATCTCTTATGAGGCAAATTTGGTTGAAAAAAGGAGCAGAGGAAGGTTAAGAAAAGCTTGTCACAATCAGGGTTATCAAATACTTGAAAGCCGTCGGGTCATAGAACCTTTACACTTTTATTTGTATAGAATAAACATTAACGGCCATGGAAAATTGCAGTTAACCCTAGACCACGGAACTTGCTTTAATTTACTTTAATATGGGACTATCGTGAAATGTACGACGGTACGAAAAACTCACATTTTACCAAAAGAAAAACTAACTAACCATCACGCCACTTCCGCTCAGGGGTAGGCAGAGTCTAGTCCTTGCAAACATTCTTCGCCTCTTCCACGTTCATTCATCTCCTCATACAAACCCGCCGATTGTTTCGACTCCTAAACTGACCACTTTCAAGTATTTGGCCTACTTGATCGTGTTAAGTTTTTCTTGGTCTTCCTCTGCTCCTTTTTCAATTACATTCGTCTCATAAATTTGTTTTACCGTTTTTTTCTCACTCATTATTTCTACTTGTCCAAACCATCTCAACTAACCTTTCTTAATTTTATCGATAATGCTTATTTACCAAAAGCGTTTACTAAAAACATGTAAAAACTAAGTGCAACACGTTTTTTTTTAATACTGGTAAAAAACTAAGATACAAGCCAATTGTCACTACATTTTAACATATGTTGCCTCGGTGCTCCCCACAGATTGGATGTCCGTCGTAAATTTTACGAATATCCCGTAATCTAGGATTAGCAGCTTGTCTTCAACAGAGTTTGGAATTAAAGAACGAGAATCGTTGTCAGACGTAAAACGTGTTTCAAGAAAACGAGCATTTACCGTGTTATAATCAGTCACTTTAAATGACGAGCCAGCCGCTCGAATCTGAATCAGATTCAGTTACCGTTTTTGGACAGTCATTTTCTTTTGTGTGTAATCATTTCTGCAGTACAAGTTTTTGAACCAATTCTAAAAGCGACCGGACGGAACTTCAAAATCTCGCATTCAGACTTTTTTAAGGCGAAAGTTTTCTTTGGAGGAACATGACGATTCCTGCGCCATTCCGGTTATTAAGCTGTGAAACTTTCCTTGTTATTACCATAGCTGAAAAGTTAAATAAAAAATGCGAGATACGTGAGGACGAGAGGACATCCTGAAGTGTACACGGAGGATAATGGGGGACTCTATTTTATAAAGAAAATAATAAAAACAAACTTTATGCTCTTACGCGTTTCAATTTATTTTTAATTTGTCCCATATCCCAACTCCACGAGGTAACATATCTTGTATAACTAACAAACTAACTAACCATCACGCCGCTTCTTCGCAAAGGTAGGCAAAGAGAACCGAACGCCAAATCACTATGTCTTTGCAAACATTCTTTGCCTTTTCCACGTTCATGGATCTTCTCATATACGAACATACCCGCCAATTATAATTATACCATGCCAAGTTTTTCTCGGTCGTTCTCTGCTCCTTTTTCCAACAACATTTGCCTCATAAATTAGTTTTATCGTTCTTTCCTTTTCCAACACACCTTTTTAATTTTTTTATCGAAAACGCTTATCTCAGCTTTGCATACCTTCCTTATTTCACCATTCGAACACTATCATACGAGTACATAACATCGTTTTGCCTTCCATTCGGCGATATCGGCGATCGAATAAAAAATCGAGTAAAATAAAAACTTTAAAATTTTTTTTTGTAACTTAATTCGGATTTTGGGTACGATAATTTAAATCTATTATTCCAAAGTGGTCTAAATGTATCCCTAACGGTTGATTTCAACTTGAAAGGGGTCGATATCAGCGAGAAAAGAAAATAGGGGTCCATGAGATGTAAATGGGGGTCAACATTAGCGAATCCTATCTAAGCAAAGAATCATTCATATTTAGAGGTCCTGTAAAATATTTTATTAGACTTAACACAGATTGTCCTTACAAAATACATATGAATACTTATCTTATTTTCACACTCAGCTTCCAAGAATCCAGTGGATATGATTGATCAATAATGACTAGAATGATGAACGTTACACAGTGTACATATAATGTGATCACTTTGGCCATCATAGGACAAGTCGCAGTCGTAGCCTTATGCATGCTCTCTCTCAGACAGCTTATTTATTTTATGATTTTAAAAATAATAGTTTTGATTGTTATCAGATTTCAGATATTAATTTACTTTTATAAAAAAAGTAATCAATTCAAGTAAAATGCTAAGGATACACGTATTAAAAAAACGAAAACTTGATTTTCTTTGACGTTTAACGTTTCAAAAAACGGAATCTTTTTTATATTTTTTGATGCATATAAAATACAATTTTCTGACAGGTATTGAGGCCATTTTCTAGGAAAAGCACGGCGTAGGTAAATTAAAACGAAAAAATCCAGATAACTTGTACTCTGTAAAAAAGGTTGCTTTAATATTACCCTAGACTGTGCCTAAATGAACACTTATTAATGATTAAGTTAACATTGCGTCCGTTTGATGAATTGCTCTATGCATTATTGGGTGCGCATAATAAAACCAAAAGAAGAAGAAAGAGTTGTCCAAAACATTGTGTATTGAGTGTAGATAAGGGTCTATAAATAATGAATTCACATCGAATATTAATATTAATTTATTTTCAAAAATAAAATTGTAAATTTTACCAAACGAGCGTTTTCAAAGGATTTTATTGGAAACACAATGGATGGCCTGTAATCCCAATCGATTCACGCTAATTTCGCCCATCCCTTGTATCGAACAGCTTCGGAGGGATCCTGCCATTAGGGCGGTAATCCCCTGGCGCAGGCGGAGGGTGGGATTAATTCAGTAAAGTACCTGTCTGCGTATAATGCTACGGAAAAATGACCCCCGACCGAGGTAGAGTTTTGTACCGTTAAAAAAATTAACTAAAGCTTTTTTGTGATTGATCGAGTCGTAGTTTATTTGGTAAAGCCCTGTATTAATATAGATAATTACTACAAAAAAATGAAATAGAATTTGAGATCTTTTCGTTTTGAACTGTAACAGATGTAAAAGAATGAAAGCATTTTTCTAGAATTTAAGAAAATATGAGTAAAAGCAAATTTTTTTATTTAATAAAAAAAATCTTTTTGTATTTCTCCTTTGTGAAGGTTGGCCAATCATCATGGCAATTATTTTAATTGTAATATTAGTAACATCCAACTATTTCTACTTGGTAAATACTATTATTTTTTCATTTATAGGTACGTATTTTTTTTCATAAATTTTAATTGCATCAAAACCTATTTCATAATAGATTTGTAGGAAATTATACTATCTAATAAAAATAACAATTTACACATCGACTAAGTGCTACAGCGGAGCCACCTCATGTTTTAAAGTTAGGATAAACGTATTTTTCCTACCACCTTTTTTTCGCAATATCTTCTAAGACTTATCCGCACCAGATGGTGCATAAGGCATGGTGTACTGACGCAGTGTTGTATTGATCGTCAATTGCGATGCTTGCACCAGTCAAGGATGATATTAAATAAATATGAGAGTAAAAATCACCCGTTATTATTATGCCCCTCCTAAAAATCGACACGGTAGCTAAACGCCCTTACCGTTTATGAGACGAACAGTATAATACTTGTGAAATATGTAATATTTTGAATTTACTTCCTCTCATAAAATACGATAGCTTTCTTTTCTTAATGGTGTCAATAACTACTCCCTTTTTTGAAAAAACCTTTGCTCCTTTTTCAACTTTCTCAATCCATGATTTGAGTATTGTCTTCAATATTCTCTATGGTAATTTGGGTAAGTGTAAAGCTTTCTCTTTCCTACAATTCCTTTTCCATTTCCTTTCCGTTGTAGCAGTCGTGTCTTCTCCATATATTCCTACTTTAACATCAAACGTATTTCTTCAAATACACTCTACTCCTATAACTACAAAATTTACAACACATTTCGCTCACTCCTTTAAAGAACGTCATAAATCAAAAATCGTCAATTTTCAGTTATGCATGTTTTCGGAATGCCTAGAAAATGTACTATATCCCAGCAAAAGTGGCATATTTTTAACATAATATTTACCCGCTACAGGGCAGAAAGAGTTATTTTTGCATTTTGAAGAAAAGGTATTATTTAATTATTTTTTGAATATATTAAATATTTTTCAAATGGAGAAAAAATCTTCAGGTTTTACCGAAAGAGATCTGTTGCACAGTAAAAAGTTCGATAAGAGGCTTGATATTTATTTTTAATACATTGTGTTATATTTTTAAACTTTAAAAACGTTCTCCTGAAAAATCAGTTTTTTTGATTTATGACGTTCTTGAAAGGAGTGAGCGATTTGTCCAATACGGTGTTACATATATGCACCATTTTAATGCAGACAGGAATCAGAGAATAATATCTGCCTTTTCTTTACAAAATGGATGATAATTGGCAACGCGTAATTCTAAAAGATAAACAACATTTGCACACAAGAGATGCGATAGCCAAAAAAGATTTAAAAAAAGTAAAAGTTATCTAGATCATAATTCAATGATTGTTATACGCTTAAAAAGCGTCCGAATATCCCTCCCTCTCCCTTTTCAGTGAACGGTGAACTGCCCTCAGCGCCTTTCAGCAGTTTCAGTACTGAAGCATTAATATCTAAGGGTTCGTTTATTGCTAGCATTAACGAGGGTAAAGCTTTTCCTGGATATAATATCGTTCCGAATCGTTAAGACTTTTTTTATTACGACCAGCTCCTCGCGTGAAGGGGTTTATAATGCTTTTCTGAATTCCTGAAAAGTAATAAAATCAATTCAGTACCGCCGCTCTAATTGAACATAACTACTTGAGGAATAACATTATTCATTTTATATTAAACTAACAAAGTAATATTTATTTCTTTATTCATAAAGAAGCAGAGGAAGACAGGGAAAAACATGGCACGATCAGGTATGCCAAATACTTGAAAGTGGTCTGGTAAGGAGTCGTAACAATCGGCGGGTATGTATGAGGAGATGCATGAACGTGGAAGAGGGGAAGAATGTTTGCAAGGACAGAGTAGTGTGGCGTTCTATTCTCTCTGCCTACCCCTGCGGGGAAGCTGCGTGATGGTTAGTAAGTTATTTTTTTATTCATAAATCATATAAAATTTTTGAGGAATACAAAAAAACATAATTTTTATACAAAAAAGTTTGAAAAGCTCTTTATTAAAGAATCGATACAGTTTTTTCTACATTTAAATAAATAAAAAAAACTTAGATTGGTTCGGCAGTCACTTTGCGGTAATATTTTTCCATTTCTAATTGAAGTTTTACATGGTAAATACTACTTTTTCTTAAAAATCTACTGAGACACGTGTCGGGATGAATCATTTTCAAACACCGGTATTTAAAAATGATGCGCAATAGTGGTATTTACCAAGTAAAACTTGAATTAACAATAAATTTTAAAGACATGCTGTAAGTAAATGTTTTTGAATGTTGAGATTATATGACAAAGATACATGATAAAAATTTGATCTTTATATTTATATGAGATGTTTCGACAGAAGCAAAGTATCTTTTAGAGTGATGAAAATATTAGAGTATATGCATTTACTAGGCTTACGACTGGCTTAATTTATCAACAGATTTCAGAAACATTTGTTAAATGAGATACGAAGGCTATTGTCATGATGTTTTCATACATATGTTTATCTTCTAAGAAACAAAACTTAATAACGGACCGATTGATGAACGTTCATTTATGTGAAGTATCAAGATTTTTTTTTGATACTTTAATATAGATGAAGAAGAATACCTCAACACAGAATAATTGAGATGATCATCTTTTATAATAATAATATAATAAAACCCTTATCCGCACCCCAATGGTGCATAGGGCACTGCTTCATATGAACACAGGGTTATCTTGATCGTTTACACACGAAGGAAAGGTGATCAGCCCTCCGCTTCAGGTACCAGTCCAGGGTAATATTAAATAAATATTACAGTGAAAAAATCACTTATATTTATTTGACCCCCCTGGGAACCCGGGACCTCCAGAACGGTAGCCGAGCGTGCTGACCATTACACTACAGAGGCGGACAAAAACACATCTTTTATACATCTTTTATAGTTGAAATTATTGAAGTTTATGTAGGAGAAGCCTTCGTAAAATGTATTTAAGGTTCTTTCCGCATTATTTTATATACATGCAATGAGAAGCCAATTTTTTTATCTGGATAAAATTAAAATATTGTGAAAAAATAATAAAAATATGAAGTGACCACTTAAGTCAGACTATGACCCGCCGTAAAACATCATGTATCTAAAAAATTTAAAATAATTACCATTAAGATTTTGGGTGATATTTCTCAAGAATCACTTTTGAAAACTCAACTCTTAAAATAAAAATGTACACATTAACTCGATCTATAGAAAAGTTGCCTAGCAACCGAGTTCACAGATGTTTGGTTATAATGTGATATAATGAGCGCTGATTTGCTTCTATCAAGTTATTTGAACTTAAAGGTTACGCGAGGTTAAACCGTACCCGTATGGCTGTACGATTCTGATATTAAATCATGAAAATAATATTTTTACAAAAAAATCATGGAAATGAAAAGAGACTGTTATTATTTTTAGTAATTTTTTTTAGAATAAATTTTATTCTTCATGCATGTAAAACTGCTCTAAATAAAAAAAAATTACTTGAAATTAGATATATATATATATATATATATATATATATATATATATATATATATATACGAGTATAATGTAGATACATGAGCACTTTTGCTTTAAGACTAATTAATTAAGATATAAGTGTTGAATAATTTATATTAAAAAAAATCCTTATCCGCACCCCAATGGTGCATAGGGCACTGCATCATATAAACGCAGTGTTATCTTGATCGTTAATACATAAAGGAAAGGTGATCAGCCCTCCGCTTCAGATACCAGTCCAGGGCAATATTGGAAAAATATTAGAGTGAAAAAATCACTTTTATTTATTTGACCCTCCCCTGGGAATCGAACCCGGGACCTCCAGAATGGTAGCCGAGCATGCTGACCATTATCACTACGGAGGCGGAATAATTTATAAGTATATTAAATGTGTTTTAGCATCTATAGTTAGGAATAATCAGCGTGTATTTATGAGAAGATGCATGCATGCATGGAAGTGGCGAAAATTGTTCTCAAAGACAGATCGGTGTGGCGTTTTATTCTCTATCCCTACCTCTACGGAGAAAACGGCATGATAGGTAGATGGTTGCTTACGCTAATGAAAGGTCGCTAGCCCTGTAAAAAACTTGACTTCCATATTTTAATTTTTAACTAAAAATTTAGTTAGTATTTACCACTAAGTAAAATTTAAATTAAAAATGGATAGATTTTATCACAAAGTGACTGTCGAATAGATAAATTAAATTCCACATTGTAACTAATTAATTTTATTTTAATTATAAAGATTTTATTTAAAAAAAAAACTTTAGCTAGACCGGAAGTGACAGCTTTCCGAAATTTAATCAGGAAGTATTAACTAATTTAAAACAAATTTTAACACGATCAAATGTTCTGTGCATCTATTTTAGAAATCTTGGAGATTAACACCTCCGAATAAATTTGATTTCTCGTTTGATTTAGGTATCTCAGCTATGTGGAAGATAATTATTTAAAGCTAGTGACACACCAGGAGCGCAGACGTAATGGGAGATGAGTAATTGGGGCAAGCAGTCTGCAAAAATGGCTTTGGTCATACTTCATTTAGATTTAGTTAGTCGAGCGGCGGCAGAGACAGATGGCCACTTCAAACTAATGCATCGCCTCTAGACTAGGGTACTTTCAATACACTTACAAGTAATTTGTCATTACATACAATAAATGCACTGTATTTATTTTTCATAAAGCATATCATTCCTTTCTTTGGTCCTTATCAGTACTTAATGGTGCACAGGGCACTGCAATGTATCGACGCAGTATTCTAAACTAACTGACTAACTAAATATGCCGCAGCAACGAGGCAGGTGTTGAAAACATGATTTTATATAATTTTTCTGACAAAATATCAAAAAAATATTAATAACCACCACGCCGCTTCGCCGCAGGGGTAGGCAGAGAAAATAAAATGCCTCACCACTCTGTCTTTTCAAACATTATTCGCCCCTTCCACATTCATGCATCTCCTCATACATACCCGCCGATTATTTCATATCCACATAATGTTTATTGTAGTTCATATTAAGATAATAAATTAACTAACTCATTAATTTACCACTACGCCGCTTCCCGCAAGGGTAGACAGAGACAATAGAACGCCACACCACTCTGTCTTTTCAAACATTATTCGCCTCTTTCACATTCATGAATAACGTCATACATACCCGCCGACTATTTTGAGTTCTGACCTGACCGCTTTCAAGCATTTGACATACCTGATCATGTCAAGATTTCTCTGACTTCCTTTGCTCCCTTTTCCAACTACATTCGCTTCATAAATTTGTTTTACCATTCTTTCTTCACTCATTTGTTCCACGTGTCTAAACCATCTCAACACACCTTTCTTAATTTTACCGATAATGTTTATCTCTATAAGATAAAAATTGAAAAAGTTTTTGTTGTTGTTATTTATTAATATCATGAATGTTGTTTATTCAAACATAAATGTATTACCTTACCACAAAGTCAACGAAGCTTTTAATGTAAAATAAAATTCATTAGACCAGTCTGTTGATGTCGGTATCGACGAAACCATGTCGCTTGTAAAATTTATTTTTATTTATGTAAAAAAACTATATGGTTGTTATTTTATTTAATAAAATCCTTTATTTTTATTCTAAGGAATAATCCGCAATCCTTCTACTTTTAGAGACTTACCTGCAGATAGGAAAGTAAGGAAGGGGAAGATAAATGTGAAAATTACATAACAAACGCTCAGACTTACACTTGGCGGGAATTGAACCCGGGACGCATCTACCCAACTTTGCCACGGCGCCGGCGCCTGTCCATCAAGAAATGTCAGTACAAAACTTAAATCTTATAAATAGCTTTTACATGCTAAAGATGCTGTTTACAATTTAACAGGAAATGGGATATTTAGAAAACCGCTTTAAAAATCGTTAAAATATTTTGCAAACTTTCCGAAGGGTCGGCGCAGTATTGTGCTACCTGTGCAGTATCTAGAGTGGGCCCTGTTCCCTCCATTCCCTTCGGCGGCAGGTTCCCGGGGGTAATTCCGGAACTCGCAAGGCTGTAAACCGGTAGTAGCGCCATTCAGACTTAGGGGAAGTTGAAATTACCCGCAAAAGGTGCCACTTGAGGTTCTCGGAGTAAACTTTGCGAGGTCGTTTGCGCAAATTTCCTACCTTGACCGACAAATATAACTTGGATATTATACCTGTAACGCTTATTCGCAACGATTTCGGGCTCCACCTGCAGACGTTAGGCGGAATTACTATCGAAGAGTGAACTTTGCGGGGGACCAATGAGTATGACGGGGTTGAGATGTAACCAACAAACTAACTAACTAGCTACGAACACCCCCAAGCGGAAATGAATAATTTACAATTAATTACATCTCAAAATAGATAAGGATCAAAATGGAAGTTCATTATTTGAATTCGGCAGTCACTTTGTAGCAAAATCTATCTATCTTTAACCAGTCCAGGAGTATGGTCGTATATGTACGACCAATACAAGACATGACTTATGACGTGATTTATATCAAAACATGTTTAAAATATGATTAATGTCAAAATTATCTATTATTTGATAAATCTGATAAATGTTTACTGTTGTAAATGTTTTTTTTTAAGAAAATATGTTATTTCGACTTTGATATAAAATTATTTAAAAAAAAATATGTGAAAACAAAACTCACTTCTGGGCAGATTAATTTAAAGTTAACTTGGTAAATCCATATTAAAAAAAATAATGATACAAGTGTCTCTAGAGATTTTTAAAAATAGTGGTATTTATCAAGTAAAACTTAAATTTAAAAAAGAGTATGGAAGTCTGAGTATTTATTTCTCGCATATTTCATACTTTTGACATCTCAATCTTGACAAAGAAGAACATAGAAGTCTCGGAATGTACAGGACTTACGACCAGTCACATGCTAGTTAAGTGATAACTTTACATAGTGTAACATTCGCCATTCTACATATGATTGACAACTACACTACTCAAATTTTGAAAGTCATACTTTTAAGATCCATGTCATGACGTTCCGTGATTGAGTTCACAATAACCATTTTTGATCTTGGGTAACCATCTATGGTCTCTGCTAAATAAAAAAATGGATGACCATTATAAAATTAATCACGGAACGTGATCGGAGATGGATCATATAGTGTGGTTGTCAATAATGGGTAGAATAGCGAATGTTGCACGTGCGAAAAGTGGTCATTTAACCAGCCTACGTCAGGTCATAAGCCCTATAAATACCCATACATACAAATTCTTCTTCGTCTATGTTGAGATGTTAATAATGTAAAAATTACTCCTAAGCCGAGACACCCAAATTTGGAAACAAGGATTTGAAATCACTCAAAATAGGTGTATAAAATTAATTATTTTAATTTGGGTGAATCTCTAAAGTATATTGTATCTAAGTCAACCGAATTATAAAAATACATATCTGAAATTTGATAATTATACTCGGTAAATTTATACTTAAAGGGTATAAAATCGTTATCACTTTACTGAAAATATTTTTTCCATTAAATGCTATTGGTATTCGATAAAATTGAATTGTATAATCTTTTAATAGAAAACTAAAGTATGTTAAAGTAAATAATACCCTTATAAATCGAGAGTAAGTATAAGTAGGGTAGGTAAGGTAGGTGAGGTAAGGTAGGGCAGCCCTTCGGTGGAGTTAGGGTACAAAAGAACCACCTTCCAAAGAGTAAATCTCTATCTGACAATGGCCCACGAAATCATACCATCCCCTAAAGTGGTGACCTAAATTCTCGAAGGATATTATTTTGCTAGGGCTGACAATTTCTTCTTTTCTCACTTATGAGAAAGCCATTGAGTTCTCAATAGATACAGTTCCATCTGTCAACTCCAATTGAGATACGAACGCGATTTGTTGCGGTACTACATATACGAGTAAACGACTTTGGATTAAAAACGTAGGCTGTTGGGCTGGCAGAACGGAAGCAGATGGAGGCGTTTGAGATGTAGTGCTACAGGCGCATGTTGGTCATTTGTTGGTCAGAGCATGTAGGGAACAACTAGGCTTTAAGGAGAGCTAGGGAGTCTAAATGATTATTATTAAAAAAAGTAACAAAACCGGGTGCCAAATGGGTAAGTTATAATATAAGACACCCAGACCTGCTTCTTACGATTGCGAAAAACATGTCCGAAGTCACAAACTACGGGGGACGGCCCGCTTAACTAACATGGATCAAATTATCTCCGACATACGTTGTAGCGCGTAAAGTTGAAGATACGAGTGGAGGATAGAGTCGTGTGAAGACTGACCATGAAAAAAGCTAACCAATCATCACAAAGATTGTAACCCACGAAGAAGAAGACAACTTTTAAATATTGAGGTAGTATGGATGATCGATAATGGACAGATTGGTGAGCATTACACATTGTATCCCCTGTGAATACCCAGATTTTTATATTCCCTTCATACATATGTATAAAAATATAATTATTCCCTTTAGAGATATTTGATATATCTTTATATATCGCCTCCAGAGGTAAAATCCAGTATTTCAATACAATAACATATGGATATTTTAGACTCATATTCCATTGAATGGAGAGACCATGTCAACAGGATGTATGAATCAAGGATTCTATACATTACGGCTAACGAGATAACCGGGTCACCACCTCCAAGAAGACCACCAAAGAGATGGAAAGATAGCTGGGCGTCAAAATATCTGGAATCACTTTCTTGAAAAAACAGACCTTCGGTTCTAATATAAGAAAAATAAGAAGAACTAGAGATTGCATTAAATCTAGTGTTGTTGTTAAAAAAAATGCATTGTTAAATTAAATCTAGTGTCGGGTTGTGGTCCCCTGGTTAGTGTCGCGGACTCTTAAGTCAGAGTTTCTCGGTTCGAACTCACTCCACCATATTTGATACCTATTTCTAATAATGAGCCGCTTAGGCTCACAGAAATAGTATGAAATTGAAATATTTGTGTAAATAATAATAAAAGCACAAATATTTATTTGAAAAAAACATAGTTTTTGAAGATCGTCGCAATGGATTAAAAACGAGATTTTTTCATTAACATACATTGTGATTATCCTCGTTGTAATGAAGATGTAAATTTAAATAGACAAATAATTGGAAAATTTAACTCAATAACAACATCAATAACATCGTATAATGTAAACAAAAATCGTTTTACAAAACGTTCCGGGGCCAACCTCATTTGAATATTTTTGGTAACCCTATTACGCGAGGAGGCTGGGGTCATTTGGGTCATTTTTATGCAATAAATGGCGGACGTAAATAATTTTGAAAGGCCGAATACGCGCGCGTGACGCGAATACCCCTTCCATTCGGCCACCCCACCCTACAAACTCACCCTTTTGTTTGGGTATTTATGAAAAGGGAAATACAGAATGGCGCGATGGACCAAATTAAGCCGCGTAGTTCCTACTCGGTGTACTGTCACGAGGACCTTTAAAAGGTTTGGCAGGTGCCTCAAAAACAACCAATTTTATCATCCACATTATTCGATTGTGTCCAAACTTTTTTAAAAATGAAAACATGTTAGTGATTTTATATATATATATATATATATATAAATATATGTATATATATATATATATATATATATATATATATATATATATATATATATATATATATATATATATATATATATATATATATATATATATATATAAATATATATATATATATATATATATATATATATATATATATATATATATATACATATATATATATATATATATATATATATATATATATATATATATATATATATATATATATATATATATATATATATATATATATATTTATATAAATAATTTTGAAAGGCCGAATACGCGCGCGTGACGCGAATACCCCTTCCATTCGGCCACCCCACCCTACAAACTCACCCTTTTGTTTGGGTATTTATGAAAAGGGAAATACAGAATGGCGCGATGGACCAAATTAAGCCGCGTAGTTCCTACTCGGTGTACTGTCACGAGGACCTTTAAAAGGTTTGGCAGGTGCCTCAAAAACAACCAATTTTATCATCCACATTATTCGATTGTGTCCAAACTTTTTTAAAAATGAAAACATGTTAGTGATTTTATATATATATATATATATATATAAATATATGTATATATATATATATATATACATATATATATATATATATATATATATATATATATATATATATATATATATATATATATATATATATATATATAAATATATATATATATATATATATATATATATATATATATATATATATATATATATATATATATATATATATATATATATATATATATATATATATATATATATATATATATATATATATATATATATATATATATATATATATATATATATATATATATATATATATATATATATATATATATATATATATATATATATATATATATATATAAGTAAACACTATTTTATTCAAGGTGCTAAAAAAATAATTATTTTATTTTAATTAGCTATTTGAAAGAGGTTTTTACCGAAATTCAGAAATCGCGTTAATATTTGACCTTGTAAAATAAGTCCATATAAAATAGATCGATCCTCAGCCCCTGTATCCTGACTTAATTATATTATTACTCTACTAAATAACCGTCATACGTATATGGCACGTGGTAAAAATCAACATAAACCCAGCCCAGCATTATGTTTTCGACTTATTTAGACGAACTATGATGAGATGATGGTATACACAATGATCTATTGAAAAAGAGTGACAAAACGAATTATAACAAAATTATTTTAACAGATCAATGTGTGGTTTAGTTGTCCAGTTTTATATATTTATAAGGAAGCATCCAGAAGCGTATTGTCAAGTTTTGTGCGTTGAGGAGTGTTTGAGTTCCCCCGGCTGTGTGGAGCATACCGTAAATAGAGAATACAGCCAGCACGCACATACGCACGTGTGTGCGTGTGTGCAACACGTACGAACTACGTGACGGATTCTGGAAAAAATACAAGAAACGACATCTAAAACCTGAACTGTGGATTAGAAAACGTGGCACGGATTTGGTTGCGAAATCAAATTGCTCCTGACTGCCATTTTATGTGTAAACCTGACGTAAAAACATATAGCACCATTTTTGTCTTCTTCTTCTTTCTGGCTCCATCCCAACTTATCTATCATCTTTGTAGACTGCTGGGGTCAGCTCTCCTCGTCCTCAGGTTGTAGGTCCTTCTATCATGGAACACGTCACCTAGGCCATGCCTTGGAATCATGTTATCTTTCATAGCATCCATGAATTTTTTGGTCTTCCTCTAGATGTCTTTCAAGGAAAATCCATGGCAATCACCTGGTTTATGATATGTTAAGGTTCTCCACATCCTATGTGCCTGTACTATCTTAATTGCCTTTCCTCTACCTTACTCTTGATGTCAGTTAGCCCAGGCGAATGCGCGACTCTTTATTTTGTCTCTAAGGGACACTCCAGCTGACTATCTAAGCATTCGCTTTTCAGCATTTCTATCTGCGGCATTTGGTTTTACCTCTTATTATATATCTCTCTTAATTGTGTACAAATCTTCTTCTTCTTCTAACAATCATCCGCACCCAATAGTGCATGAGGCATTGCATCATATATATTAAGAATAAAAAATGTATTTGGCAAGTTTTAATAAATTTTCGATAAGTATTATTATTATTATTATTAGTATTATTACCCAAATTTCATATGAAAATAAGATAATTGGAATACCTCGAATATCTAACCATCATATTTTTATGTCATCATTTTCATAAGTAAATATCCGTCGCATTTCTTCAAATTCCGAACGAACGTATATATTTAAGAAATTCATTCATGCAATTTTCATAGATAATTTATCACAGCAGTTACCTTTTAAAATATACATTCCCATTTGTTAATAAATGCCTTTATATGTATAATTGGAGTAGCATACAGAGTTTGATTTAGTAAAAAAATATTTTGTAAATTAAAAGCATTGATAACTTTGTGATATGGTAATATGTAAAACACTCCTTACCATCAATTGTTTACTTTGTGCAATACCACTTTTTTAAACACTGTGACTACCGGTTATTTGTTAAAAATTTTTTGCTCAAAAAATGTGGTATGCATTAGATTTTGTTTGATGTATTTTTGACCTTGTGTTTTTATGAATGTTTTCATAATGTGTGGTATCGGTAAATTGTGTTCCGTTTAGCTGGGAGGTGTTTTGTGTGATGTGTGTTAGTAGTTATTGAGTACATATTTGTATGTACACATTTATGATTGTTATAAGATACAATTGTTATTTGTCACGAGTTGTTGTTTGTTGAATATCAATAATAATTCAATTCCGCCAGCCTGTTTGCGTTTTCCGTACTATCAATCAAGTACCTTCTTTGTGAATTTGGCTGTAGTTTGACAGCTGCCATACATTTTGTGATCCATCATGGCGTCGGCGTCGCTCTGCGAATGCGCAATACATCCAAATTAATTTTACCAGAGAATTTTTTACATTGCAAATTAATTTTACGCGAGAAAAGACCCGATTGACAGCGCCCATAAGCATTTATCCATAAAAGGAGAAAAAACGTATTATTTATCGAATATTTAAGTCTCTTTGGATATTTTTTATGAATAATATCCAAATAATAACAGTAAATAAGGATAGTAGACTGAATGAGGTCGAAATGCTTTCTATCAAAACTTTGTAAAATATGTTAGATGTTCCAGTAGTGAAATAAGGAAAAATTGCAAGACTGCAAGGCGAAGATTGTGAGATCTCCTCGTATCCCCGCAGGGGTAGGTAGAGAGAATAGAACGCCTCTCTACTCTGTCTTTGCAGATATTCTTCGCCTCTCCCGCATTCGTGGGATCTCCTCATACATACCTGCCGATATTTCGAGACCTGACCTGACCGCATTAAAATGTTTGACATACCCGATCATGCCGAGTTTTTCTTGATCTTCCTCTACTCCTCTACGGGAGGAAAGGAAAAGGTTCCAACTTTCATTCATCAACAGTCGCTTCATAAATTTGTTTAATTTTATAATTATAATGTAACTTTGTTTTAAATAGTGATTTAAAAATAAATTTACATTTTAATTATAACATAGAAAATTACAAAGTTAGTGCTTCAAATATAAATTATATTGTTTAATTTTCTTTCTTCACTCATTAGTTCCATATATCCAAACCAACTCAACGCATCTATCTTAATTTTTTCGATAATGCTTATCGCAGTTTTGCATTCATTCCTTATTTTACCATTCGAACATCTATCATTCATCGTCACGGCGCATATTTATCTGAGGGATCACATTTTGACTGCTTTAGTCTTCTTTCGTCCTTCTTTTGCCGACTGCTATAAGCTTCACTTCCAGTTGTCAACTCCTAAATGCTTCACTTCACTTTAATATACTTCATTTCCATACATAAGGATAGTAACCAGGACTCTGCATATGTACTGCCAGTTTAACTCTCGCTGATAGGTTTGTTATTTTGATATAACTGACTTCAGTGCACCATTCACTCTGTTCCCAGCATTCACTCTCCTTTCTATGTCTTTATCAATCTTCCCATTCCTAGAAAACATATTTCCCAAATAAACCTTTTAATGACGAATGGGAATAAGCATGAATTAAAAAAAGCCTTTCAACACGTATTTCGCAATAAGCTTTATCCGATAAAGTAAGATTGCTTTTTGAAATTAAAAAGTGAAGTTGAATAAAATATAAATAAATTTAAATCGAGGACCGTCTGACTCGCTTTATATAATTTATTACAAGTTTAATTAGAGTGAGCGCAATTTATATGAATAAGTAATTTGTTTGAAAATTCGGGACATATACGAGTACAGTCGAGGGGTGGGGGCGAAAGTTAGACATAGCGAGGGAGAGGACTTAGAACACATCATGAGAAAAGTTTCTCCAGATTTCTTCAAACCTACCTTATAAATCTAAGGTAAGACAAAGTTTGCATCTCTCCACTAAACTTTGGGAGACATATTTCTGCAAATACGTGTACATATATACATATATACATATTATGTATGTCTTCATTCCATACGCATATTATATTATGAAAGTACTTCATCAAATTAGGATATTAAGCATGGATGTAAGAAAAAGGAGATTATTTTTTTGACATCTCATCAAAGACGAAGAAGAATATGGAAGTCTGGGCATTTACGGGGCTGACGACCGCCATAGGCTAGTTTAAGTGATCACTTTACACACGTGTAACATTCACCAATTCTACCCATTATTGACAACCAAACTACTCAAAGTCTTGGAAGTTATATATATATGAACCAATTTTGAAACATTGTTCTTGAATCACTAGAACTTCACTAGAGATATGACAGAAATGAAAGGTGAGATGTAAGAAGCTTTTTATTAAGTAGAAACTCTTTTATTAGTATGTGAAGTCCGAATCTTGGATTATAATCACACACATGAAGAAATGCCTGAGAAATTTATGTACAACGTTCTAAGTGTGAGAAAAATTATCCTATAATTGGAGATAATCCAGATTTGTTGACAAGTATTTGGAAACACTCAAAATGTTGTAAATAAAGAGATTCAGCTTCTTCTTTTTCCTGGCTCCATCCTTACTATTGTCTTTGTAGACTGTTGGGGTAAGCTCTCCTCGTCTTCAGGTTGTAGGTCCTTCTATCATGGATAACGGCACCTAGACCATACCAATTTTGGAACCTTTCCTTGGATAAAGTTGTTCCTTCTGCTTCACTTTGCTTGTCCCTGAAATTTCGCAAGCTGGTCCTGACAAAAGTCTCTGGATCACCGAGAGAAGAATCACCCTCGTTGACAGATAGGGCAGTGCATCTTAGCGTTTGTTTAAAGAAAAATCATCTGTGTTTTCCATATTTTCAGATATATTTTTTTATCAATTTGGATCATTTATATAACACCATTTTCGTAAAAAATTATTTCTAAGGCGCTTTGCTGTGATTTAATAGGAAAAAAGGAGATAGTAGAAATGATTTAGCAAACAAATGTGTTTTTGGTTTTTTCCTAAAGATTATCTCAGTCTCACTATTTCTAATTACAATAAATCTTAACGATATTTTAAGGCAAAAATCGGGTCATACATCAAACTGTTTTAAAATGACCAAATTATTTATCATCTCTTCTTCTTCTTCTTATTGTAGGCCTTACGGCCTGTTTTTAAGAGGGATTAGCCTCCTGCGACGTCGACTCCCAGCTATCGGCCCATCTCTTTGGTGGTCTGCCCGGGAGTCGTCTACCATGGGGTTGGCCGTACAATGCGATGTGGGGGAGTCTGGATGGTTCCATTCTCCTCACATGCGCATACCATTGTCTTCTTCGTTGCCTTCCCCACCTAACGACATCTTCGATCTCGCATATTTCCCTGATCTTGGCATTTCTCAGTCTATCTCGAAGACTCTTGCCTGTTATGCTTCTCAGAGTCTTCATTTCTGACACTCTAAGCGTGTTTTTTGTGGCAGCGGTGTCTGCTCTACTTTGGATTCCATACGTCATGATGGGTCGGACACAAGTTTTGTATATCTTGATCTTGCTGCCGATCTTCATCTCAGGGTTTTTCCATATAGCATTTTTCAGGCATCCTGAGATGGCTGCCTGAAGATTTATCATCTCCTACATACTTATTTACATTATTAACGTCACATAATTTATAAATCTAATTTATGGAAATAGTAGTAATTATAATGCGCGAACCAAATCTAATCTAATCTAACCTTACATACAGATTATTTGATGCAAAATGTGTTTTTTTTTTATTCCTAGGTGTCTAAGCATAATACTGGTTCAAAATCACCTAATTATTCACCAACTTATACAAACCTATTTGGATATACGAGTATGAAATCGTAATTGTTATTTTACATTCACCTAACCTTACATAACATAACGATGATTTCAGGCAAAATGTGTTTTTTTACTACTAGGTATTCGACATCTCATACATTTGGATATATGAACGTCACATTAATAGTATTAGTCAGTCTTTTTAATGGAAATTGTAGTTTATATTTTGCGTTAACCTAATCTAACCTAACCTAACGATAATTTTAGGCGAAATTGCAGATTTTTATTCCTAGATTCTGTACATAATACTGGTTCAAAATGACCAAATTATTCATAATCTTAAACATATCCATTTATTATAGATGTATGAACGTCCCATAATTTATTAATGCAATTAATGGAAACTGCAATTATTATTTTGCGCTAATGCGACGTGCGCAAATGATTTGAATGGGAATATCGTGATTGAGGTTGTATGGATATTTGGTTGGGCGTTACATTCAAACGGTTTAACTTGTAATGGAATGAGATATATTAATTAACCGTGTGCCACAAAATTCATGGTCCATCACAAACAAGTAGGGTAAACTAGAGTATTGTTAGCAACTTGCCAGTTATTGGCATTGCTAATTTAATGTCAGCACGATCGGCTGCCGTACTGTTGGTCCCAGGTTCGATTTCCAGAAGGAAGTCAAATAAATATAAGCGATTTTTCACTCTAATATTTATTCAATATTGCACTGGAGTAGTACCTGAAGCCGAGGGCCGATCACCTTTCCTTCATGTGTTAAAGATCGAGATAACACGGCGTTTATATTATGCAGTGTCCTATGCGTCAATGGGTACGGATAAAAGTTTGAAGAATAACAATTTTATATGTTGATTCTTAATATTCCATCTTTACCCTAAAAAAAGGATCAATTATAGCAAAAACGACAAAAAATAACTTGTTGTCAGTTCGGTTGTCCTAACTAACAACACAGTAAGGGACATTTTTTTTGTAGTGCATTAGAATCTACTTAGTCCAAAAATCCCAAAAAAGGTACTAAAAAAAAGTCCCTTACTGTGTTTTGACTTTGGACAGCCGAGTTGTGGTCCATTGATTATTATCGCGTACTTTAAGTTATAGATTCTGGGTTCCAACCCTACTATTATACTATTATTTAATACCTTATTTAATACAGTCTCACAAAAAAACTTAATTGAAATATTTGCGTTAATAATAGGAACACTAAAATTTATTGAAAAAACAATCATAATATTTTTAATGTGTCCAAATCCAAAATGATGGATTTGCTAAACTTAAAGAATTTACTTTTACCAAGATACCATTGAATTCTAAGCATGTATGATTATCTTTTTTCATTATTATTGTAAGGATCCCTCATTGGAGAAAATCCATAATATCTTTACAAATATTTGGGCATCGAAAGCTCCCCCAAACACATTCCTGGATCTGATACAGAAGCGTCTAGGCTTCCTCACAGACCTCCTCTTGCAAAGCAATTTTATTTTAACTAAGAACTAATTTGCAAAAATTATTACAAAAAGTGAAACAAAATTGCATCCCATTTAATTATTGTGAGTTAACATTTAATAGCTTTCAATGTTCCTGTCACTACAAATCTAAATAAATATTAATTTGTAAAACCACCACCAAGTTTCTAAAAGTGCCTCATTCTATGTAGGTAGTGAAAAGGATTAGTAGTTAGTTAGTTCAGTTAGTCAGCTAGATCCGATTCCAACTCAACTCCAGCACAACAGACACGGAGGCTAAGGCATTTGCAGAAAATGTTCAGCCATCGCATTTCTCACTCAACCATTATTCATCGGCACTCTATTACGGATCCCATTCACAAGTCTAGACACAATATGATAGGGAAAAAATAAAAAAATAAGCACCTAAATATATGTGCAAAGTAATTTTTCTCCACCTAGTACAAGAAAGCGTCATTCAATTATTTTAATTACAAATCGGTGAATGCAGTGACCTGGTTCCAGGCTATAGAATAGTTACGCTGTACATTACGTAGATAGGAACGTATCTTTGATCGTATTTGATATTTTATGTAGGTACCCTTCACGCGACACACTTTCATCAAAAACTTAAAAAGTTATTTGTAGTTAAGGATGAAAAATTAAATGAAACATTTTGTACATTTAAACGTTTAATTAATTTTTCATTCACAGATAATTGTGTTTTCTTACATTGAAAGCACGAATTTTGAATGAAGATCATTGAAAGTTATTTATATTTTTGATAAATCAATATTGATGAAGAAGAATATGGAAGTCTGAGTATTACAGGGCTTATAACCTGTCATAGATTAGTTAAGTGATTACTTTACATACGTGCAACATTCAACATTCTATCCATGATTGACAACCACACAACTCAATTTTTTCCTTGATATATTGATCAATCTCATGACACAGTACACAGTACAGTGTGAGTTCACAATGCCATCTATGTTGGATTGAGGAAAGATTATATTTATCAGAAGACCCTTTATTTTGTATACAAGATCAATTTCACATGCTGGATTTTTTTCAACACACTCAAAATATTATAGATAAAATCTTTTAGGCTGTTGAGGTAATGTTAAATACTTCTCCGGTTTGGGAGTTAACTAAATTATTAACAGTTTTCACTAGTATTTGTACAGTAATTAAAGGTAACAGATTTATAAAGCTTTCTAAAGGCTAATGTTTTTGTAACGATATATTGGTCGGGATTAAAAAGATTTAAAAAATCAAATATTTGCGCTAATAACGAAACTAAAACTGTAAAACTGACATTTCTTGAATGAACGAAAGGATAAAGAAAGTGCAAGAAATGTAGTGTCATCGAAAAATTTCCTCTTATTGCCATTGGAAATGTCTTTGAGCGTAACAAAACTGAACTACGTTTAAATTGATATTAGGTATATGGTATAGGTACAAAGGAAGAAAAATACACAGATACACAGGAAGGTGCCACCGTCAGCGATATTTCCAAAATCTATGAAATAAGTACTACCATATGAAAAAAAAACTCGTCAACATTGCATATAATAATAATAAAACCGCACCCCAATGGTGCATAGGGCACTGCGTCATATAAACGCAGTGTTATCTTGATCGTTTACACATGAAGGAAAGGTGATCAGCCCTCCGCTTCAGGTACCAGTCCAGGGTAATATTGAATAAATATGACAGTGAAAATATCACTTATATTTATTTTACCCCCCTTGGGAATCGAACCCGGGACCTCCAGAATGGTAGCCGAGCGTGCTGACCATTACACTACGGAGGTGGACAAGATTGCATATAATAAAGCATCTTATAAAAATGAATGCCATAAGGAATGTTCAATCGTGGACAAAATAGTGATTGCTCACTTAGGAATGCTCAGACTTCCATCTACTTTCGTAATAAAATGATAGATGTTTACATATCTTGTGCCAAATTGTTCTGTGTGTGCCTACATATTGAATAATAGCTAACAACAAAAATATCATTTTTAATTTATTATTAGATTAAAACCAATATTTTTAGTTTTTCCGCTTTTTTTTTTTATTTGACCAGCGACCGGGTTTCGTCGTTACCGACATCATCAGAATGGTCAGTAATGACGTCGGTAACGACGAAACCCGGTCGCTGATCAAATAAAAAAAAAGTGGAAATGCTAAAAATATTGGTTTTAATCTAATAATAAATTAAAAATGCAATTCCATCACGAAGTGTCAGTGGATAATATAAATCTATTAAAAAATATCATTTGTTGCTGGAAAAGAGTTTGTTTTTTTTAAAACGGCAGCGGTGAGATCAGAAAATCAGAGATAAAAAATGTAACAAGTCAGCAGCCCTCAGCGTGACAAATTGGATAATGTTCCGACATGATAAAGGAGGGTCACTTCCAGTTACCGACTTGAGGTGTGACATGTTTACTCCATGGATATTTTACACAGAATCAATATATTCTTAGGAAGGTAAGGTTGAAATAGTGCTCGAATCTATAGCCTATTGAACAAAATCACGTTAATAACTATAAGATAAATTAAAACTTGAATTACAAGATCATCAGAACTTTTAAACATATGAAAAAATAAAGGAAGCAAAAATTCGAAGATTAATGAAAAATTTGTTGGTAAACGTTGAAGCGATCTATGCATGGTTTTTTCCTCATATGATTTTATTTATGAACATAATATTTCGGTTTTCAACATAGATTATCTAGTGAATTAAGATGACAATGTGAAAAATCTGCTGTTAAACTTGCCGTTATTTTTTTGCCTCGTTTTAGTGGTTATTTATTTATTTATTTTATTTTTGAAAGGAATTATTTGCAAAGTCTGTATTTTTAGAATAGGGAAGAAATATCATATCAGTTACATGAAAATTTACACATATATAATAAAACAGTGAAAATCAAGGAAGTGTTGATGTTTTATTCACTGAATATACATTAAGGACTGTCTCCATCTTGCTGTGACTGTAATCCCATGAAAGAATATACATTTTACTCTAATTTTTGTAACTTGTATTAAAATTAACATTTTCATTTATTTATTTGGCGGCCACTTTGTGCCAATCTTTTAATTTTTAATCCTTGCACCATTTTCTCGGTGTTTGAAAATGATTCAAAATGCATCGAAACATTCATCACAAAAGATTGTAAGAAATACTGGTATTTACCAAGTAAAATTATATATATATATATATATATATATATATATATATATATATATATATATATATATATATATATATATACCATTTAAAAAAAAAAGGTGATAAGTTTTATTTTAGTACTTAAATCGGTTATTTAATAGCGTTATGTTAATTAATATGAATAATCTCTCTAATAACTTTTAAAAAACATCCTCAGATGTCTTAACATTACTATCTTTTACTAGAATCCTAACTGTCCATCAAACCTCATCCCTTAGTTTTTTCCTCTACCACCTTGCCTAAAGTCAACTAAATGAAGTTTAAATACATACATAAAAATAGGTAGTTCCAAGACTATTCTATTAATTAAATTATACTTCATGTACAAAAAATAAAAAAGTACATTGGCGGGCTTTTTACTAAAAAGCAATATCTTTCAACCAACTAAAAACAGACTAGCGATATTGGTCCGTTTGAATCGTTCGATACCTTATATACTCGTAGCTATTTGCAATCGGAGGGAAGATAGTACTTAAACATAAAAAAAAACTAAAATTACAAATTGATGATAATAAGGAAGGCAAAGGAAAAAGGGAGTTTAGGGAAGGAGGTAGAGGGAAAACTGTACTCTTTTGATGTACTTATATAATAATCTCCTTAAATAATGATAAACTAGATATTAATTCTCTCCAAACTGAATGGTTCTTTAGAGAGCCAAACATCTTCATTGTTAATAAGCTTAGTTTAAGTCGTAGCTAATGAAAGGTGCACTGATATTGTTCCACGGCCTTCATTGTGTAGAGACGGCGATTAATCAGCCGGCTCCCGGGCGCTGGCGCTGCACGGAGTATCGCTGGATGCGGAGCGACCATCTGAGGATGGAAATAATGGAATCTACTTAGCCCCATTCACCGGGTCACTCCATTGGGTGACATCTTCTCATTAAAGGTATTAAGATCGTATCTGCACGAGTGGGGGCCGAGGCGGATGATTTATTTGCCCATTCAAAACCTATCTTAGTATCTTATTTATACAAAAATAAAAAATAACTGCTGAATAACAGATGTATTATCTATCTTTATATTATTGTGTGAATAATCAAGTGTCTGAATGGTTCAATAATAATAAATTGGTAAATATCAATTGATCAAAAAAAGTTACTAAAAACTCTTTTCCCTCCCTTAAAATATATATGAAATGATTAAAAATGAACTAAACCTATGTTCAAATAGAGTAAGAAAGAAATATATACAAATTTACATTTATATATATTTATATATCTATATATATATATATATATATATATATATATATATATATATATATATATATATATATATATATATATATATATATATATATATATATATATATATATATATATATATATATATATATATATATATATATATATATATATATATATATATATATATATATATATATATATATATATATATATATATATATATATATATATATATATATATATATATATATATGTATGTATATATAAAATTACTACAAATGTCACATGTGAGTGGGATTCAAGACCGTTGCATATATACAAGTTTAAAAAATTAATGCCATATGGATATATGATAATAGTGAATTTTTTTCTAGTGTACAAAGTGATTATTTATGCCAGCCAAATGTCAGGTTGTAAGCCCTGGGATGCTTAGACTTCAATCTTCTTTCACATAAAAAAAATATAGATGTGTCATTCATCTTAAGGTGAGACACCTATAATTTATTTTTGTATGGTTTGTATATAAATATTTACGTAGATGCTTGAATGGGTAGTTATTTACATTATCACAAATATTATTTGATCTCTAAACGTAATGTTGACTTTTAAAAGAAAAACGTAGAAATTTCCTTTTTGGCCCGTTAAGCCTAAATGAACGTAACAGACCGAAAAAATATATTCTCCGAAATGTTTCAGGTTGGGAGCCAAAGGGCCGTCAGATCATTTCAAGTTGTGTTCTTCGTGATACGCCTTCAGGCATTTTGTTTTCTTTCAACCGAATGTTTCTTTAAATATTTCAGCCATGTATTTTAAGATGGAGATTCTTTAGGTCGCTCAAAAAGGAAAACGGTTATTAAATTTTATGAAATTTTGACTGAGAGACGTAAGAATTATAATGGATTATACGCTTTTAAGGTCGTACCTGTTATAAACAAGTCCTTAAGAAAATTAAACATAAAAATGGTGAAAGAACAACGGCAGGATGCGATTTTGTTTTTTTTTAAAACTAAAAAATCGATCTTTAAACTCTGTAAATAACTTTTCTTGAATGGTTTCCGCAGATACTTTGTGGCACATTTTAAACTTTATAAAATTAAACATCTTTATTAAAACCACTTTTTTATTATTAGGAAACCGGTCGGTTAAAGTGTACTAATAATAAAAAAGTGGTTAAAACAAAGTTTTTTAGTTTTAAAAAGTTTATAAATAACAATATTAAATGAAAAAAAAAACTTGTTTTGTACCACTTGTAAACCAACTTAAGTAGAAAAAAACAAGTGTTATCATTTACAATTTCATCACGTCTTTCCACAAAGTCAATACCATAACAATAAATAAAATATGTTTAAAATACTACATGTAATTTGTACGGTGTACATTGTACTTCTTCCTGGCTCCATCCCAACTTATCGTCTTTGTAGACTGTTAGAGTCAGCTCTCCTCGTCCCCAGGTTGTAGGTCCTTCTGTCATACACAACGTAACCTAGGTCATGCCTAAAATTCAATTTTTGGGCAGTAAGTGTAAAATGGACAGTAAACATTGTACACTCGACGAAAATAAAAAACGAAAAAAACCTTGATATCTCAGTGATATTCATAGTAATTAAAAGGAAATTTGATGTTCCCTCTACCTCTTCCCCTAAACTTCTCACCAATTCGTATTCCCTTTTTCGATATTTTTATTGACTTTAAATAAAAAATAAAAATTCCTTACACTTTTTCGAAAGTGTTCAAACCTATAAATATTATAAAAACAATAATGGTCATGTATTAAATATTTTTCTATTAAAATCCTGTTTATGAAGCGTCTCCGGTTCGGGAAAAATCTTCCAAACATTTCACTGAGGTATCCAAACGGTAAGTGAACACCTTTAACTTATCTTTGACATCTCAACACAGATGAAGAAGAATATGTTGAGATTTCAAAAATAATGTAAAATAACTCCTTATTGGAGATAATCTACATTTGTGAACAAGTATTTGGACAGCCAAAATGTTGAAACATAATTAATAAAAAACGAAATAGGAATAATTATTTAATTTTTATTTTTAAGACGACACTCTTCTGACATGTTTCACGGTGAGAAGATAGTAATACGTCTTGCTTGACCTAAGTCGATAGTTATAAGTAAATTGACCTTATGTGATGCAGTATTGTTACTTCGTGAACATAAGGTCAATTTACGATGAGTAAGACGAAACATGTTATATTATATATGTAATAACATTTTAATCATCAATCACAATTTCAAACATTATTCAATCTCTTTTGAAAATTCGTCAAATCGAGAAAAATGAAAAACATATTTTCAGGAAAATATTCCGAATATTGAAAAATTGTTCACCTTTCACAAACAAGCTGTCAGTTTCCATATGTTGTAAAAAGTGACATCCGTTATGAGCTCTAAACTAAGCTCTGTCTGTCGTTTAAAGAGTGAAATCAGCTTATACGTATACCATTTTTATAAATTTTATTTTCAAGTTCTTTTGACAATTTATAATAGTTGAGATTTAAAAAAAAGGATTTTTCACCATTTATCCAGGAAATATTTGACTCCAAAAACCTATTAATATCATTTAATATATCCATTGATCATGAATGAAAATGTTGACATGTTTCTTAGAAATTTACACTACTTAGGTTCTTCAATAACTTGCACTTATAATACATAAATTCTACGAGTATAAACAAACCATAAAGGCTTGTAGCCCTTCTGCATTTTCGCGTAATTCTGCGTTGAATACTGCAGAATATTGTGATGTTCCTCTATATTGGGCTTTTCCTGCACGATCTCATTATGACCTAGATACCTGCTTTTACTCTTTATGTGAAAAAGGGTAGTTCGGATAAATAATATAACCGAAGGGGATGAAAAAAGAGCGCAGATCGCTACTTGTGCTGAATTCATCGCTACAAAGTCATTTTAGAAAATTCATAACTAAATACATAGATGTATGTGGTACGAAGGAAATAATATTACGAAATTAAACACTTTACAGAAACAAAAACACGTACAAATTCATGACTATATACTCGTATTATCAGAAAATACCATCCATACAGACGAATAATTTTTGAATTATTAAAGAAAACACTTGTTTTTTTTACCACTTGAGTTTATTTTATGGCGTCTAGTTTCGGAAGCTAAGCTTCCATCTTCAGGTCTAAATGTAACTAAAACATAATAAAAATAAGGAGAGGGGTAAGTTGGTGGGACGAGGGGTTAGGTGAAGGGGGCAAACACATGTTTAAAAAAAAAAGCGTTTAGTTTAATAATTTCACCACAAAGTAAATGCCGAAACAATAAATCGATTAATTTTAAAGAAATAAATAAAAAATCAATTCAATTTTTTTTCAAAATGACAACAATATTTTGAGTGCATCTAAATCTTTGTTCACAAATCTAGTTTCACTTCAGAGTTATTTGTATATTGATATCTCAACATAGATGAAAAAGGATATGAAAATCTGGCAAAATACTCGTGATATATTTACTATTCTTTCCATGATCAACCACAATACTCAAAAGTTGTATCTATCTCTCAATTGACATCTTAATAGGCTAGTTCTAAGCACCACCATGGTTGAGTCGAGTAAGTTTTTAACTCACCAGAGAAATGTTTTTAAAATTCAAATATCGTTTGGTGGGTTTGCGTCCTATTTTATCTGCCTATCTTTGTGGAGAAGTAATGCGATGGTAAGTTAGTTCTGATCAATTTCTTTATATTTGTTAAGATGTCAATCATTTTTATCTGAAAAAAAGCTGCTACGTAATGTGGAATCCGGAAATTTGAAAAAAATATTATAAAACATTAAGATAGTTCATTATTATGCAACTAGAGATGTAAGAAGATGAAAACTTTGTTTTTCGAAGCATGATTTTTCGCAAGTAAATTCTTCTTTAACGGTGAAACAAGAACGGAGACAGAACACAGCAGAAGTAGTAGGAAAGTGCACGCGCAGAGACTTAATACAAGATTTAAAACTTTGGACTTAGAATAAACAACCCCCGCTAACTTTCAGTTCAACCCTTTCAGTAAAAAAAAAAAACAAATAATTGTGAAAACCTAGTATCCTGAACTTGTTATTTTTTAATTTATTAATTATTTCGGCATTAACTTTGTGGTAAAACATGTTACAATGATTAAAGAAAACACTTGTTTTGTACCACTTGAGTTTTATTAAAGACTACTAGTTTAGGAAGCTAAACTTCCATCATTCAGTTCTGAATAATAACCGTAAGTTATTATTCAGACCTGAATGATGGAAGTTTAGCTTCTGAAACTAGTAGTCTTAAATAAAACTCGAGTGGTACAAAAACAAGCGTTTTCTTTAATCATTGTTATTTTTTAAGTATTATTTATACATTTATTGAATTAGCGTTTAATTTGTAGAGCTCCGTTTTAATTTATGTATTATATGTTAAATCAAACACAATTTTTTTCTAGTCTACTAAGTTGTATTTTATTGTTAAAAAAACACATGAAATTAATATTGCGACCATTGTTTTGCCTAGTTATGCCATTTTCAAACGAATGTAGGCGAAACAATTGACACAATGTTAATTTTTATGTATTTTTTTAACAATATAATACAACTAAGTTGACGCAAATATTAAATATACATCACGAATATTAAACGTATCTATGGTTTTCTAAAACAAAATAAGAAATATAAACAATAAATTATAAGTATAAGTCCCTCTCCAAGTACCTACAAGAGCTTAGTCTCTTTATTGGAGAGAACAGCGTAACTAATTATAAGATGGTCAAAGGAAGAAATGTCTAGCAAATAAATTAAATTATAAAAAATCTTATAAATTAAAAAAATAAAATAAAATAAAATAAAGCATCAGTTAATGACGGGTTAGGAATGGATTGCCAGTAGAAAAGGCACTCTGCTATAATTTCGCAAGGGACAATACTATTCACGATGAAGACGGAGGATTTTTAGAAAAACACTAAAGTTGTATAAGCTTATAATATATTAAAATCTTAAGCAATTTTTGTTTTTGTTACCCAACGCGCACGGTGGATATATTCCATTTTCTCTCATAATAGAAGTAAGTACGATGATCTTTAGTAAAAAGACTTTTTTTTTTCTTACAAATTATTTAAATATTTTTCATCGTAATTATTATTATTATTTTTTAAACAACTCTGAGATAATATTTTATTTATTTATATATATATATATATATATATATATATATATATATATATATATATATATATATATATATATATATATATATATATATATTTATATATATATATATACATATTTATATATATATAGATATATATATATATATATATATATATATATATATATATATATATATATATATATACATATATATATATAAATATATATATATATATATATATATATATATATATATATATATATATATATATATATATATATATATATATATTTATATGAGTTAATATATACCTTGAATAAATTAGTACAATAATTCTGTAGGAATTTAGTTTAAAATTTTACATTTTGATGTGTCCAAATACTGGTTTTCTTATATGTACTATGTCATGAGATTAATTATATATCTAGGAATTCCATAATCTTGAGTAGTGTGGTTGTCAATCATGGGTAGAATGGTGAATATTACAAGTGTGTAAAGTGATCACTTAACTAGCCTATGACATACGCCCATACTTCCATATACCCATACTTTAATATTCTTCCTCAAATATGTTGAGATTTAAAAAAATGGTAGATTTTTTTTACCCCTTTTAACAATGCTTAATCTTCAAAAATATATGGTATCTCAAACAAGCCGAGGGCAGTAGATTTATAACGACAATCGATTTTCAATGTACATTATTTTGAGTTCACAAAATTCATTCATTCATTAAGGATATAATTTTTTATATATTATAAGGCATTTGAGATTTCTACGTACATTCATCCTTGTATTAATCAAGAAACGAGAGATTTGAATTTAACCCTGTTATAAAAGAAAATTGTGGCTTTATTATTTTTAAGAAAATACGAAGCGAGGTAGTACGAATAATGCGAAGAAAGAAACGAAAAAACGGATCACCTCTTTTCGATTAATTAAATTTTCATTCACCGGAGCATTAAGCGCTAAAAAATATTATATTCCACAATATCTTATATCACGAATTTCAGGCTGTCGATACGAATTACGTTATTTTCTGCTGAAATAATAACAGCGTCGGGAGGCGGAGGGGGAGGGGGGAGGGTTGCTCTCGGAAGGGTGGGCGAGATGGGACGGGACGAATTGGGGAACACGTTTGGAGAACCTGTGAACGATGTCAAGGTTGACCTATTTCCAACGAACACCAACACATTCTTCGCTAGACGTTATGTCGACGGCGCCTGCGATTCTCAAACTGGGTGGATGCATTTAATGACAAAATAATAATGAAAAAAGTTTTTAATACGACTGAAATTTTAATGTATCCAACGTTTTCTCATAACATCATGATTTAATAGATAACTGGTAGTAGGGCGTCTTGGTTTCAACCCTAATGTATGGAAGTGAAGCACAGAGTTGGCAAAAGAAGGATAAAAGTAGGCTGAGTGCAGTCGAAATACGATCATGGAGACGAATGTGTGGTAAAACACTGTATGATAGATATTCGAATAGTGAAATATGGAGATAACAATTATCGATACAATTTAGAAAGGTGTATTGAGATGGTTTTTCTGGCTGTTTCGGTGATGTATTTTTCACATTAAAATTCTCCATCTTTGCTATCCTACCTGCGGACACTAAGAATAGAGTTATTTTTTTGTTAAATGTATAAATCCTCTACATTTGAGAGTCGCACGTTTCGATAAATAAGTTGTCACAATAATTCATGAATTTCCCCTGTTTTTTTACCAAACCAAACACATTTCATTTTTAATTCTTTCATACAGTGTTTGGGAAATTTTACAGATTAAAACAAACATCCACTTTATTTATAGCTTACAGGCGTCAACCTTCTCTTGCAAGGTTATTTTTTTAAACATATACATTTACACACACAAAACACATACGAGTATACATGTAATTTTTTTTTAATTTTTTTTTTAATTGTATCACCTAACTTCTAAGTGACTCTGAAATCTAGATACGGCTTATGCAACACCGCTTTTCATGGCCCAACTCGTAGCATCAACTTTTAAATTTTTATAGCTATTAGGTACCTACAAAAAATGTATAAAAATACAAAAAAAGTAACTGTGGTCTTTTGTTATAAAATTGTCCGACAGTTAGAAGTGCGTTAGTTATACAAGCAAAAATGAGTATAATTATGCAACCCGAGTGTCTTTTGTTGTTGTTATATAACCTTTTCTTCTTTGTTTCCTTTCCCATATTGCGGAATATATATATATATATATATATATATATATATATTACATTAAATATATATTACACTCATACGTCCAAGTAACTGGTATCGAAAAAACAGGAGTTAAAATAATCGGCGGGTATGTATGAGGAGATGCATGAATGTGGAAGAGGCGAATAATGTTTGCACAGAAAGCCGTTCTATTTTCTCTGCCTACCCCTGCGGGGAAGCAGCGTTCGGTTAGTAAGTCAGTTAGTTACGCGCTTGTTGATTTCTCTGTTAAAAGTAATTTTTCATAAAAAAACCTTTTTCCGTAATTACAAGATGTGTTCATAACAGACTTTTTTGCAGATTTTTTTTGTTATTTATAATAAAGATGTTTACCAAAAATATTGTTTACGAAAAGGGATGTTTTTGTATTTGAGTAACTGAAACGGAAGATGAACATTTTTTTAGCTATATTTTTTATACATTCGTAGTAATACTGAATATTAAAATATCAAGTATTCAAACAATAAAATTAAAGTAATATTTTATCAAATTATAAAATTATTATTTTTAATATAGTTTAGTGAGTAGGCAGTACCATGACGCTACTATCTCTGAAGATAAAAAAAGATGATACACGCGTCTATCCTCACCTCCTTGCTTCTTCCACGTCCATACATCTAGTCATATATGCCCTCCGATCACGTAAACTTTTGACAAAAACAGATTTTAGATTTTGATTGATCGGCCGTGCCAAGGTCTCTAAACTATCCTTGTTTTAAAACTGTTCTTATTCATTTACATTGTGTAATACCACTTAAATACACTGCTTCATGACTACTGGTTTTGGAACAACCATTCCATCATTAGATCAAATGTAGATTACATTTGATCTAAAGATGTAATTGTTATTTCGAAATCGGTAGTCATGAAGTAGTGTTTTTAAGGGGTATTACACAAAGTGAACAATGAATGATAAGGAGAGTGTTATACTCGTATTACCATACCAAAAAGTTAACAATGCTTTTAATATACAAATGTATGCTTGTTTTTCCCATTCATATTTACTAAATACACTCTCTCGCTATCCATTCTATCGACATGACCAAACTACCCTTAAAAACCGCCTCTCAATCTTATTAATTATACCAAACTCATCCGTTTAAATAGGTATATTTTTTCAGCCATTCATTTATTTTCCACAAATCAATATATAAGATCGATACCAGTCTGATGATGTCGGTAACGACGAAACCCGGTCGCTGGTCAAACAAAAAAGTGGAAAAGCTAAAAATATTGGTTTTAATCTAATAATAAATTAAAAATGCAATTCCATCACGAAGTGTCAGTGGATAATATAAATCTATTATATAAGATCGTATTTGTATATTATTTTTAAAAGTATAACCTACAAAATCTCCACTTTAAAATACTTTTTAACAGGTTCGATAGTATAAAATAGAAAGGAAAGAGAAGGTGAATATGAAAAATACATCGCAGGTGCACAGATCAATAGAAAATAAATATTTCTTCAATCCATTTTGCAATCAAAGGGAATCGAATCAGCGATGCCAGTTTCCCAGTCGAACGTCTACACACCTATGCCACAGCGCCTGTGAAAAAATACAGTATGATTTGAAATGATCGAGATTGTAACTAGCCAAGGGGTCTAAAATAGACGAAATGGTTTGTAATCACGAGGCGATTTTCTTTCGAGTCCCGAAGAAAGCTGTCATCGAAGTATTCGGCATTAGCAGCCGGACATTAGAAGCAGATGTTGGTCTACCCTAGTTTCACAAGGGTTGGAATTAGGGGTAGGTAGGTCGGTTGACGGTTTCGCAAGGGTAGGTACCAGGGGTCGGTCGGTCGGTGGACGATCCAACAAGAAAAGGAAATAACAAGTAATATCTCCTTTCAGGAATCAAATAGTCCCTAATGCTTTGAGACCGACAACGACCCGAATGAATGAGGCCTTTGTTTCTTTACAAAATAATACTGTTTTGTTTTTGCTGACCGAAATTATCAAGTGGAGATCAAATTTAAATAAAGCCTAGAAACAATTTTCTCTCATTTGAGCATTATTCGTTCTCAGCGGTATATAGGGTAATGCAACAGTATTTTGAAGCATTGGAATAAACGTAAATGATATCAAGGCGATTACTATTGAAGGTTTTGGGCCAAAAATATAAAATTTTTCATAATATACTATTCGTATTCATTCTTATATTTTTTGATTCGTTACCTGTGATAAATCAAATCAATATATATGTTTTTCATGGGTACAAAATATATTGCACTATGTCACATGTTGAAAATACCAAACGTTGTTTTTTCATTCACATTGAAAAAAAAGTTTCATTAAGGAATGTTATTAAAGCAACGGGACAAAGAGTTCGAAGAGACTCACTAAAATAATAACGCTGTACATATGATACGATGCCATGATAAATTACCAAAATTCCATATTTTCATCTCAATAAATACTTCATCTTTATCAATTTATAGTCATTATTTTTTCAATATTTAGGGTGTTTTAATTTGAGATGAAATCTTTCATTTTTATAAGAAAGAAAACGGAAGTCCAAGGGTCTCAAAGCTTACGTTCTGGCATTTGGGTTTTTTAAGTGAACACTTTATGCACGTGCGTAACGTTTACTATTCTGTCCATTACTGAAAATCCATATTGAATAAATTTTTAAAAAGATATATAACTATACTGTTCTTGGGTTCTTATTGTTATTTCTAGGAATTAAGCTAAATAAATCATTACGTAGTTCTCAATTAGTGGCGCTATAATCAGCCATATTTCTAAACATATTGAAAATTGTACCCGCACATAGAGGCTTCAAAAATCATTGCATGTATACAGGTTTCAAGAACGTTACACAAGCGTACCATAAAATTGATGCCTTCAAAATGTGGTGTTGGAGGGGCATGGTCTGAATTTCATGGACAGCTAGACGCACCAATGAGTCCATTCACCAGGAACTACGCTTGGATGGCTTGACTCTGGCCAATGTCTGTACCCGACGGATTCTCTAGATCTTTGGACACGTTGCGCGTGGCAACGAAGATAGCCTGGAACGACTAGTTGTGATCGGTAGCCTGGAGAGAAAGGGAGAGGAAGATCCTTACACGATGGACCGATCAAATCACCTCAATCGGTTGGAGCGCTACGTGCAGCACTGTCAAGGGATATCTGGAGAAGAATCATTGCTTCCACAAGAGTAACAACCCTCAACAATGAGTAATAAGACGGAGAAGAAGACACAAGTGTATAAAGTAATCGCTTAAACAGCCAAATGCCAGGTCGTAAGCCCTAGGATGCTTGGATTTCCTTCTTCTTTCATATAAAGGGGAACGATAGAAGTTTCAAATCAAGTTGTTACAACCCATATTCATCTTCATCTATGATTAAATGTTAATATTTAAAAAAAGAACTGTTAAGTATCGAAATATTCTGAAAAAAAAATCTTTTATCTCTTTGCGAATTATTGTTGTCAGAAAGATGATTAATACTTAATTTTCCACCACAAAGACAAGATGTGTTGATGATAAGAAATGTGTAAGTTGTTCCCGTTTATCAGCACGAATTGCGTAAAAGGTGTGACAGTGTACAGTACCGAGGTGTGAGAAATAAGTGGGTACCATGAATATTAATCGAACTCAGCTGTCAGTGTACCTAGCGGTGATGACACAGCCCTTACACAAACACCTGCTACCTACGGCGCCCCCACGGCCCGACGCGTACTTCTAGACTACACAATACTACAACGCGTCTACAATACGTTAGAGATGTGACTGACGGGGAGCTGGTATATTTTCCATCATTCGATTGACATGGTATTCGTTACTTTTCAAGGTTTATATATCTTTCTAGCTTAAGTTTTTACTATAAATTTATCAAATATACCTCTCAGATCATGAATCAGAAAGAACAATTTCCATTCCTAGCCATAACACATCATTCTTCAGTTATTCCTTCTCTGTCCATGCGGCCAAACTATGGAATGAAATACCTCTACTTGTAAAAAATGCACCTTCTTTGATAACTTTTAAGAAACGTCTGAGATAACTATCTATCATCAGAATCCTCAATGTCCACAAACCTCATCCTTTAGTTTTTTCCCCTGCCTTCTTTCATAAACTCCCTTTTTCCTTCGTCTTCCTTATTATCATCAATTTGTAATTTATGTTTTTCTTTAATGTTCAAGCTATCCTCTGATTGCATACAGCTATATATGGTATCAAACGTTTTGACCAATATCACTAGTCTGTTTTTGGTTGGTTGGAAGATATTGCTTTTTGGCAATAAGCCCACCAATGTACTTATTTGTATTTCTCTTCTGAATATGAAGTTTAAATAAATAAATAAGAATATATCAGGAGCCAAAGATACCGAATTTGTAAAACCACATTTGAAAACTGATTTGGGTGATGAGGTGATAGATCTAAAAACCGTACTTAGCAACATCTTATACAGATATCATTATTTTCATTAATTGATTTGGTAGTCACTTTTTGGTAATATTCATCCATTTTTAATTTAAGTTTTACATGGTCAATACAAATATTTTAAATAATCTACTGTCATAAAAGATTTTATGAAATAGTGTTATTTACTAAGTAAAACTTATATTATTTTTTAATATCTCATCAAAAATGAAGAAGAATATAGAAGCCTGGGCATTTACGGGGCTAACGACCGTCACAGGCTGGTTTAAATGACCACTTTACACACGTGTAACTTAAACCAGCCTATGACGGTCGTCAGTCCCGTAAATGCCCAAACTTCCATATTCTTCTTCATCTTTGATGAGATGTTAAAAAATAATTTGAAAAATATATCCTATAACTGAAGATAATCCAGATTTGTGAACAAGTTTTGGACACACTCAAAATGTTGTGAGCAAAACTTAAATAAAAAGTCGTTATTTATTACAATTAATTTTTTACTGAAATTTTTTGGATGAACTGCATTTTATATAATAAAATAAAGACTTTTTAGTTTTTTCCACATTTGTTGATATTTCAAATTTCAAACTCCTTATCCGCACCCCGATGGTGCATAGGGCACAGCATTATATAAACGCAGTGCTATTTTGATCGTTAACACACGAAGGAAAGGTGATCACCCCTCCGCTTCAGGTACCAGTCCAGGGTAGTATTGAATAAATATTTGAGTGAAAAAATCACTTATATTTATTTGACCCCCCCTGGGAATCGAACCCGGGACCTCCAAAATGGTAGCCAAGCGTGCTTACCATTACGCTACGGAGGCGGACATTTATTAATAAATGCGGAAAAACTATGTTTTAATTTAAATGATTTAATTTTGCTTTCAGATTCCATCACGTGAATTGCAACGTAACTCTTCGTGACAGCGTCGATAGACTGCACTCGAAGTGTCTACTCGGAGCCGCACGTTGCATTCTGCATGGATATTCTAGAAATACGCCGGCCTACCCCGACCTAGTTCTTCACCCCCGTCTACGAATCACAATAAGAGAATAAAAAACAAAGTGAAAAAGTAAAATAGACGCACGGCGTTCGTGTGTTTCCGCGCCGACGCTATCGACCGAGCGGCTGCGCGCGCCGCGACACGTGCCGCCATCTTTACTTGCAAACTTTGCTCTTACCTTTTGTTTTGATTCCACTCCGTGCAGATTCAAATGACATTTTTCCGAAATCATCATTTGTATCAACATTACAAAAGCACTTTCAAGGAGTTTTTGAAAGAGAGATTTGTGAATTCATTTGTAACCTACGATTTTTCCTCTGCATTGAAACACGACAAATTGTTATCAATGTAAACAAGTATACATATATTGTAAACTTATACTTATAACTTTTATTTTACTAAAAAGAAATAAAAAATAATGTATATTCTAAACAATCTAAAAAAACGTAAATTACGTTATTTTTATTCGGTATATTAACATGTTTGTCTTTATAGTAGTAGTGGTAAGCACGTTTGCCTACCATGGATGGTGGAGGTCCCGGCTTCGATTCCCATATGGGTCAAAAATAAATATATGTGATGTTCACTCTCAAATTATCTGATATTACTCAGGATTACTATAATTCGTGCCAAAAAATATAGCGATAAACACTGCGTCGATACGATGAAGTACCCTATGCACCATTGGGTGCGGAGAAAGGTTGGAAAAAGAATGTAAAATTATAAATACAAAAATATTTCAGAATGCCAAAGTGAAACTATTTATCTAAAAATAATTTTTACATGATAACCTGACAATTTTGCGAGAAGAAAAATTATCTAAAAACCATGTTTTTAATTTTGGAATACTAAATTTATTGTAAAAAAAAAAATCTGAAATAAAAATACCTCCGTTTATCGGTACTAAAAAAACAGTTGTCATTATTATGACAACTGTTTTTCCTTAGTGAGTTGTGGTAATAAAAGAGGGTAAAAGATTACCTTTACACCATGAATCAAAATTTGTCAAATGCTATATCCGTATCCTATGCACTTTCGGGCATGAATAAGGTAGAGAGAGGAAGAAGACAAATTGCCATTTCAAAAATATGAAGATTACGAAATCTTTTGAAATAAATAATTAATGGGCGTGCGGTGAATCAAGTATAGGTCACATTCTGAGTCGACAAAGTCCCACGGGGGTGGAAAACTTAGGGGAAATTTCTGTACCTTGTATATTCGTATGTTTGATATTGAAATAGTAAAATTAAGAAATGCTGCATTTGGAACGATTGTATATTGAAAATTACTGTGCAGTTTTTATGCGATTCCATTAAAAAAATGAGACTTATTTTCAAGAAATAAGCAATGTTGATTTTCCTTTTTATATTAGATTACATTTAAAATTTAAAAACAAAAAAAGTATTACAGTATATGAAATAAAAGGTAGAATCGAAAGCCACGAATACGGCAGGGGGGGGGGGTTGCACACCCGTATTTATAGTAGCTCAAGTAAAACTGCTACTACTACTAGTAGAAGTAAAAGTACTACAGTATATGAAATAAAAGGTAGAATCGAAAGCCACGAATACGGCAGGGGGGGGGGGGGGTTGCACACCCGTATTTATAGTAGCTCAAGTAAAACTGCTACTACTACTAGTAGAAGTAAAAGTACTACAGTATATGAAATAAAAGGTAGAATCGAAAGCCACGAATACGGCAGGGGGGGGGGGTTGCACACCCGTATTTATAGTAGCTCAAGTAAAACTGCTACTACTACTACTACTGCTGCCATCATGCCATTTCCCCGGAGGGGTAGGCAGAGAGGATGGAACGCCACACTCTTCGGTCCTGACAAACACTCCTAGCTTCCTTCCAATACATACATCTAGTCATACATACTCTTCGATTACGCAGACTTATGACACCACCAGATTTACACGCGTATAAAGTGATCACTTAAAACAGCCTATCACCGATACTTTGTAAATACCCAGACGTACTTTCTATTTTATCTGTGTTGAGATATAAACAAGTAAGTAACTCCGTAGTCCACAAAACACAGATTTGTGAACAATGATTTGAACGCGCTAAAAATATTGTGAATTTATACAGTTGTCTTTCTTCTTTATTCCCTTTCTCTCGAAATGGCTTTAAATTGTAATACTTTTCTGTCTAAAAGATATAATTTTTAACTAATTTTCATTTTATCTTGGAGAAATATGATTGAATACCCGTCCTAAATCTCGTGTTTTTTTTTTAAATTTTAGCCATAAATAAAATTCTTGTAACGAATAAAATTTCCAAAGGATTTGATTTTTCTCTCTCAGAATCAATAGTATGCATTTTTATTATAAACTTTTAACAAAGTTCGAATCAAATCTACCCTTTGATTTCTTAAATTTCTCAATTTTTTAACTCCAGTAGGGTTGGGGTTACAAACGCCCGGATTTAGACTGCCAATAATTCTAACCCCTCAACAATTATATACGATAATGACCCTTTTGCAAAATATCACAAGTACTACTGTTTTCCAATTTCTGACAAAATATGTTTCTTTCAAACAGCAAAATGCTGAACAATCAAATGATCAGAGCTCCGAATTTCCGACAAATCTAAAAAATCATATTTATTGAAGAAGTATGCGATATTATTTTATTTAAATTAATATGGAAATTTCAGAGGACAAAATGTTCAAATCGTCCTCAAGGCACAACACCATCCCCTATTGTACGTGCTTCATACCTCTTGTAAAAGGCATTAGGTTTCTAAGTGACGTTTTGTCCAACCCTTGCCGACGAAGCCACGACAAGAAAACCGGGGGACCCATGGGACCTGCGTGCCTTGAAAATAAATAAAAAACACCATTTTATTTATTTTCATATTTTTTTTATTATCGAAAACGTGATATTGAAAACTTGAAAAATTACAAAATTTTTGGTGTATCAAATCCTTGTTCACAAATCTGGGTTTCTCTACTTTATCTTATATTTAACATCTCAACATAGATCAAGAAAAATACGGAAGTCTGGGTATTTACAGGGATTACGACCTATTATATGGTGGTTTGAGTGATCACTTTATGCATGTGTAATATTTACCAATCTACCCATGACAGATAACCTCACCTCTCAAATTTTGGTACTCATAAATGAGAAAACTAATTTTAAGTGCAAGTTTCTTAGGTTTTCGTGTTATATAGTTTAATAAAAATTAAAACAATAAATTTCAAACCGAACTTTGATATAATCACATCCTACTAAAATGTATTCAATCAAATATATGGAATTGATGGATGTTAAAATTACAAGGAAATAATATTTAGTTTGTAAAAAAATTTGTACAAAAATATTCAACTCGACCCCGAAGTGTTGTTAACAATCTTTGATATTTAAATATGTAGATAATATCAGTTGAGATAGAAATATGCCAATTACTGGGCTTACAACCAGGATTTCATATAAATAAAAGAATTGTTATAAACGAAGATTTTTTTTATAAATTATAAATAAAAATGTTTTTCTATGCAGTTCAATTAAAGCGCAACAATTCTGAATTGAAACATACAATATATGAACACAAAAAGTCTATTTTTTTTTAAATATTGAATATAATAAAATAATGGTAATGGTATATTCTGTCACTTTATAGATGTACCTAGTTAAATTATTTACAAAACTACCACATGTAAAAATAAATGTATCAATCAAATATATATATATATATATATATATATATATATATATATATATATATATATATATATATATATATATATATATATATATATATATATATATATATATATATATATATATATATATATATATATATATATATATATATATATATTTATATATACATATATATATATATATATATATATATATATATATATATATATATATATATATATATATATATATATATTTATATATATATATATATGTATATATATATATATATATATATATATATATATATACATATATATATATATATATATATATATATATATATATATATATATATATATATATATATATATATATGTAATAAAATAACTAGGTACCTACCTATTCATTTTATTAAGTACTTACAAAAAGTACCTACATAAAACAGTTCTACCATCAGATGCCGCATGCGTCGCTCAGAATAAAACAAAAGACTTCCGATAATATTATTAACTGTCAGAATCAGATAGATAGATAGATAGATAGATAGATATAAAATTATTATAAAGATAAATTAAGAATAAACTTTAATTACAAAGCAACACATTGTTTATTTTATTATTATACACCCACTTTACATATTATTTACAACCAATTTACAGAAGAAAAATATTACCACGTTATAAAACGACAATTTTGTTAATTGGAAATGGATTATGAAACATTAGATGTATTAAAACAATTACTACAATATGTTCGGAGTGAGAGAGAAAAATTAGAAGATGATCAAAGAAAACGATTAGAAGATAATCAAAGAAGACGTGGAAATTTAAGAACTAGTGATAAAATTAAAAATAAAAATCATGTGAAAAAAATTTCTACAAAGTATAAAATAAAATATACTCCAGAAAAGAAGAATTTTGAAGCAGATTGTGTGAGCAGGAATCCAGTATTAGAATCAAAGGAAAATGCAAATGAACAATTAAAAGTTGTAAATTTGGTTAAATTAGAAGATAATTTAAAAGATCAGAATAAAAATAAAGACATACAAATAACACAGAAACAGTACTTGAAAAATGAAAATAAAAATAAAGTAGAAAAAACTTCTACAAAAGATAAAATAAAATATACTCCAGGAAAGAAGAATTTAGAAGTAGATTGTCTAAGCAGGAATCCAGTATTAAAATCGAATGAAAATGCAGATGAACAATTAAAAGTTGTAAATTTGTTTAAATTAGAAGATAATTTAAAAGATCAGAATAAAAATAAAGACATACAAATAACACAGAAACAGTGCTTGAAAAATGAAAATAAAAATAATGTAGAAAAAACTTCTACGAAAGATAAAATAAAATATTCTCCAGGAAAGAAGAATTTAGAAGTAGATTGTCTAAGCAGGAATCCAGTATTAAACTCGAATGAAAATGCAGATGAACAATTAAAAGTTGTAAATTTGGTTAAATTAGAAGATACTTTAAGAGATCAGAATAAAAATGAAGGAATTCAAAAGAAAAAACAAATGGATTGAAAAAAAACTCTGTCTACTTTAAAAGGGTCAAGAAGAAGAAAAAAATACAAAAAAAAGAAAGAAAAAAAGAACGGAAAAAAGAAAAAAAAAGAAAGAAAGAAAAAAAAAGAAAAAAAAGAAAGAAAAAAATAATAAATTATCATGTCACT
This sequence comes from Brachycentrus maculatus, assembly GCF_059751285.1. Lineage (NCBI taxonomy): Eukaryota > Metazoa > Arthropoda > Insecta > Trichoptera > Brachycentridae > Brachycentrus > Brachycentrus maculatus. Next base: position 1,559,630 of record NW_028280841.1, read on the forward strand.
AAACTTATACCAGTCCCTTCACTACAAGAAGATGATCCGGAGGACGAGTGAAAATTTTACTATGAATTTTCATCCCCAAGGGGGGAGATGTAATAAAATAACTAGGTACCTACCTATTCATTTTATTAAGTACTTACAAAAAGTACCTACATAAAACAGTTCTACCATCAGATGCCGCATGCGTCGCTCAGAATAAAACAAAAGACTTCCGATAATATTATTAACTGTCAGAATCAGATAGATAGATAGATAGATAGATAGATATAAAATTATTATAAAGATAAATTAAGAATAAACTTTAATTACAAAGCAACACATTGTTTATTTTATTATTATACACCCACTTTACATATTATTTACACTTAATTTTCAAAAGGAAAATATTACCACGTTATATATATATATATAAATATATATATATATATATATATATATATATATATGTATATATATATATATATATATATATATATATATATATATATATATATATATATATATATATAAATACAGTTCAATGAAATAGAATATTATCTTGTTATGCAATACATGGATACACAAAATTATTATACTTTCTAAATTATCTTAGCCATGTGTTCACGAGGTTGTGTGTGTACATTGAAGCCGCGGTTACAGAGTTCACACAAACGTACATTAAATATACTAGAGAATCACCAACATACGTAGTATACCTTGGCATATAATTCACTTTGCTTTGTTTTGATTCCACCCCCGCAGCCTCCGAGCAAACACCCCCCGACCTACACACCCCCGCCCCCGCCGCCAGACAAGGACGGGGATGAGAGAAGAGATACGAATTGTTTTTGGAGTTAGAATCAAACGGCGCACCATACATTACATCCCAAATCGATATTCAAATTTTAGATTGGCAACACATCATAAAAGCGCGCTGTGAACGGTGTGTCAAAATTTGTGGGATGAATAAAAAATATTACATAAATTTTATAAAAAAATATTACGTTTAACAGTTATAGGTTTACAGGTCCATTTGGATACACAATAGCTTTACTATGTTTTGTTTGAAAATTGAAATACATTTTTGATATCTCTACATACATGAAGAAGAGTATGGAAGTCTAGGTATTTACAGGGCTCATGACCTGGCATGGTCATGAGTCTGGTTAATTCTTTTCACACGTGTGACATTCACCGTTTACCCATGATTGATAACCACGCTACTTAAAATTTTGTAACTTCTACATTTATATATATATATATATATACATATTTATATACATATATATAAATATATATATATATATATATATATATATATATATATATATATATATATATATATATATAACATATATATATATATATATATATATATATATATATATATATATATATATATATATATATATATATATATATATATATATATATATATTTTATTTATTGTTTCGGCATTAACTTTGTGGTAAGACATGTTACAATAATTAAAGAAAACACTTCGTTTTTTACCACTTGAGTTTAATTATAGACTACATGTTTCAGAAGCTAAACTTCCATCATTCAGGTCTGTATAATATCTGAACTCAAGTGGTAAAAAACGAAGTGTTTTCTTTAATTATTATATATATATATACATGTATATATATGAAAATCATGAAACTGTACTTTTGAGTTCACTGGAGCAAATAAAAGTGTTACAAAAATATAAACCCTTGTTCTGTACTGTAATACCCCCAGAACAGGTATAATAAAATATATAATATTTTAATTTGTTCGCGCTTCATAACAAATAAAAAAAATTTTTTTGCAAATGAAATTTTAAAATCGCCATGGTGTACTTGGACACTTTTTAATGAAAACACGACTCACATGAGTTTTGCTTATTTTCGTTTCAGAAAAAATCCATCCATCACGCCGACTCCACAGTAGTAGAGAGGATAAAACGCCACACCACTCTGTGTTTAATCACAGAAATTTTTATTCTGAGGTGGTTATAATACAAAATTTTATTTAAAATTTCATAAAATTATCAAATAACAATAAAATAAAGAGGAAAAAAATCCGCTTTCCGCTTCCACATTTTTTTATTTTTTTTTATTTTCCGACTCCTGGCCCTTATTTGTAGTACTTGATCATGAAAATCTTCTTCTGATACTACTTGCGCCTTTTTTTGCAATTGAAGTATATTGAAAGTATAAAAAAAGGAAAATTAATTTTCGTACAGGAATTATTATTTTATTTAAAAAAAAAAGTAGATAGATACTTGAAGTTTAGTTTTTGTAGATAGATACTTGAAGTTTAGTTTGTTGACAAGATTATTAAAAGTTATATGTTAAAGTTTCAAAAATTTGTAATGATTCCTAAAAACTTTTAACAAATATCAATTTGAAATACAATACAAAAAATAGTCAAATAAAAAATAGTCATAGAAATATTATATGATGATTAAAATAGTACTATATATACACGTATATTTACACGATAAAATAATAAATTTTTGTCAGGAAAATTAAATAAGTTACTTAAAAAACATTACTGCATTTTAATACCATTTTCAAAATAAATATTTCAATACAATTCTACATCCTTGTTGCGATAAAAGGATAAGAATATGAAGGCCTGAGTAATTACTCAGGCCTTCGTATTCCAGGCCTTGATCATGATTAAAAAAGAATAGTGAATACCACACAGCGTATAAAGTGATCGCTTAAAACAGTAAATGAAGTCATAATAAACCCTGGAATTCCAGGGTTTATTATGACTTCATTTACTGTTTTAAGCGATCACTTTATACACTGAGTGGCATTCACTATTCTTTTCATAATCATGATCAATCGACAATCCATACCAGTTAAAATTCTGAAAACACGCACAACTGAAAATTGACGATTTTTAATTTATGACGTTCTTGAAAGGAGTGAGAGACATAATAAATTGTAATCAATTTTTAAATAATTATTTTAGTATTATGTTTGTTGGATTATGTTAAAATAAAGAAAAAAATATTTGTAGAGAAGTTGTTAAATAAGGTAGTGTGTGACAGAAAGAATGTGATCGGGAGGATTAGGTTCAAGTTTACCCTCCGCCCGTATGCAGCGGAGGCAGTAACTTTCACCGAAAAGCGTCGTTAATTGGTAACTGTGTCAGCGGGGGGGGATGAGGGCGGGATGCAGCCTCCAGCCCCCGTGCGCCACTCCGTCGCCTGCCGTCGCGGCGTCAACACTGCGCGCCGGAGCCTCGTCCTCCGCTAGACAAGTAACCTCCCTCGCTGTCCGGCGCCCTACCATGGTTGTGACTCTAACGTGACAAAGTAACATTAAATTATACCCGTTCGTACCCGCCGGTCTTCCCCAGCAAGCAACAGTTCGCTCCGCTCGCGACTCCTCTCGCCGGCGAGGAATCCAGTTATGTCGATCAATATACTATGTTGGTCGAGTATCGGCTGAGCGAGAACTGCTCCCGGAGAAAAACAACATTTCCCGTGGCTCTGTGTACGACTCCTTCTATCCGCATCCTAACGATAGAAACATCAACAGTGTTCAATGTTTAAAAATACAAATCGGTTGTTCAATATAATAATATAATATATGTATATCTAGCCGTTTTAATCCTGTGTACATATGTGATGTTAAATGTTATGTGTTTATAATATTTCTATTGAAATTTATCTATTTTTCACTAAAATATGGTTGTGAGCGTCAACAATAATGTGTGCTTCTAGTATCTTCCCTTCTTTCTTCTCCTTTTCTATGTCAGATCCAGTTATACCTGCGGACGGTGGAGAACATTAACATTAGCGAGAGAGGTGGGTTTCGTGAGTGTTTCCTAAAACTTGATGTTTTATGTTGAAAATCTTTCTTTTTACATACGCACAAAATAAATCTTCACTATATTTCATACACATAACCATCGATTTGCCTATTTTCTACAGTAAATATGATGTTGCGTGTTCGGTACATTCGTGCTTGCAATATTATACAAACTGTCAGATATAAATGAACTTCTTTGTTATGTTTTTATGTTTGGTAGCAAAAGCTCTCATTATAAAACAATAGCTTGAGAAAATATTATCTCCATTTGCTCAATTTTTCGTACAAAACATTGCATCTTCTACCTACTACACTTTAATACAGAGTAGGGTAAGTAGGTACCTAGAATAATACAAATTTAACTGAATGTCAACATTGATATTTGCTCTAGTTGTTTTGATATGATGAAGAAAACTAGAATGTATGTACAACATAACACATAACTATTTGTGCTGATCAAGAAGTAAAATGGTATATCATTAAAAAGCTGTTACAAAATATATTGAATAGTGCAAAAATAGTAAAACTCAGTTTTACGATTCTTTAAAAGGATTTTTTTAAAAAAAAATAGCGGATTCCTACTTATAATTATGAAATAAAAAAATATTTAACGATCATGAAACCTGAAAATATGCTGAATTTCAGAAAACTGAAATACTGAAATACCTCATATTTTTTTTCTTTTAGACTTAGAAAAATACTTCATATAGATGCATTGTTATCCCGATCATTGGTAAATTATGTAAATAAGATAAATATTACTATTTGAGTGTTAGTTAGTAAATATATTTTTTTTAATTTAAAGAAAAGCAAAAAGGCAATTATTTGATTGATGAAGGATAAATTGGATTTTTGCAGTCCAAAACTAAATATATCGGGGCATCATTATAATTTAATGAGTCACTCGATCATATTTATTATTATTTTAATAAAAATACTTTGAATAATTGTCTATCAAAGAAATGTCACCAAATTTATATTACTTAAATGGTTTTCAGGAACATGCATAAAATAATTGTAACAGTATATTAAACATAGAGTAATTATGTACCAAGTACACTACGAGTATCTAAACAAAATTTGTTAGCTGTAGAAATATAACATTAAGTACTGGAACATTAAAAGTAATTATCGTACAGTTTTATACATTGGTAGTTAAAATCACAGATATATTTACAAAAAATATATATATACACATATAAATATATATAAATACATATATATAAATATAAAAATAAAAAATAAAGAGGCGTTCTCGTTTATCATGTTTATTGAGCGAATCCATGGAAATTCAAAGATTAATGTTAAATTGTAATCATCGCTATGAATTTAATAATAGAATTCTGAGGGTCGTTAAGCGTAGAAGATAATTAATTCAAAGAAAAATGTATGATAAATTGCGGATTTTACAAATGAACAACTTGTTTTTAAACATCTAGCTATTTATTAATGAATAGTTTCTCGAGGGCATGTGACAAATTCATAAATTTTATGAAACAGTTTAATTATACGGTCTAAAAGGCATAAAGAAATCGTAGTTCTACTTTTCAAAGTGATTTTGGTAAAATCATATAAATAATCCAACAATTGTTCCAAAAACAAAGTTAATATTTTTTGCAACCAAGAATTGAGTTTTCCTAAAGTAAAACAACAACTATATTACTTTTATGATTATTTTATTAGACCAGTTACCAAGTTTTATCGTTACCAACATCATCAGACTAGTCTGACGATATCGGTAACAACGGTGGCTGGTCAAATAAAATCACTGTGGGAAAAGCAATGTACAAAGTCGTTTTGTGATATGAAATGCAGTTTTATCATCCATATCACAAATATCAGTACATAAGTTAAATATAATTAAAAAAATCTGGAAAAAATATGAAAGCCTACATGGTGATTTAAAACATTATTCTTTGATCTGTAATTGTATCCAAATAGTGCATAAGGGACCGCATCTGAACAACGCGATGATAGGTTATATGAAGACAAGGTTTAAACTTTCAGATTCATAGATCTATGATCATATTGATGGATACCGATGACGTAAGTAAGGGAGTAAAAGGTTAATGATATTATATTATTGATAAACGGACTTGAAAAATCTTTTTATTACAAAGGCAAAAAATTCCACTTCAAACTCTGTTTTTATAGGTCTAAGCGGCCAGTTATCAAAAATAGGTTTCAATTTGTGTAGAGTTAGTCTGAACCCAGAAACTCTGACTCAAAAGTCTACGACACTAACTACCCAACGACAGCCTGACTTCTCATGATAAGGATTATAATTTTTATTTAAAAAAAAACGAATAACCCACAAAGCCTCTATTTTAGAGGCTTTTCTGCCGGTACAATAGAAAGAATCGGGAAAGTAAATATGAAAAGTACATCACAAACACCCAGACTAATAGAAATTAAATATTAAATGAATTTATTTTGCAATTGGCGGGAGTCAAACCCGCAACGCCAGTTTCGCAGTCGACCATCCACTACACCACAGTGTCTGCCAAATAATGATCATGTTGGTATTCATAAAATTCTAGATTTAAATCAGAATCCCATTTGTATTTGAATATGATTTTTGGTGGGACAATAAATTTCACAAATCTGAAGCCATCTTTTGAAACAAATGGCACGATAATCAAAATGGATTGCTAGTTCAAACATAAAAAAGCGCGATTTTGGGGAGAATCTACATACAATAACATCAGTTATAATAAAGCGTGATGTTATACGAAGCGTGTTTATTCAAAATCAGCTAAATCCATCCCCATTCATCAAGCGGTTATTAATGATTTATAAAAATAAATGTACGAAAAATTCAATTAAAAACATTTTAAATTGTACTTTTTAAAATAAAAATGGAAGGATAAAACTACTTGCATTTAATTAGTAACTAACATTATCAACATTTTTTTGTGAAAAATAGTAAAAAACGGTAAAAATTTAATTGATTAACGGTAAAGGTTAAAACCACGAAGAAAATGCTAAATATGAATAATATTATTTGTAGTTATATTAACCCTTCTTAGAGAATTTAAGCTTTATTAATATCAAATTGTCTTCTTTGTCTTTTTTCATCCACTTTAATGATGCACAAGATACTGAATAACAAAAGAATTTTAATGTGTATTATTGGAAAAATAACCATAATATAAAAAAGAGAAAGTTTTAAATAATATGTTTTAAGTTAAATATCCTTCCACAATATATTGAAGTTTATATACATAAAGTTCTTGAATATCACATTTTGAATTTAAAAACTTTTGTTTGGATACTCATGGTGTATTTAGTACATTATTTCTTTTTATACTGTAAAAACTATACGTGAATAAGGTTTGTCGTAGGATAAAGAATAATTTTTAAGATAATACATCAGTTTTTATGTTCATTCCGCAGAAGTAATAGTAGTGTTGAGGAATTAAGTGACGGATTCATATTGTCAGAAGTAAAAGAGTGCTCAAGATGGCGGAATATTGATGAAGTGTCGAGAAGAAGGAGGTAACCCTGGCACCCGATGTCAATCTTGTCAAGACCCTGACAAATTCGGTAAGTCCTTCAAAAACATTACCATTTATATACAAATGTTGATTTTGTCACACTTATGTAATGGAATTACTATTATGTCTATTTTTCATAGGACATATCACCATCTCGACGTATCTTTATAAGATTTTCCATAAAATAAATCTGTAAAACCTTTCTTGTGCTGATTATTTTAGGCACAGATAATAATATAACGAAAGTATCCTTTTACGATTTTTCCATTTGAAATTTCGGTAAAAACATTATTGTACCTACTGATTGTCCTAGCCAAAGATAATAGAACACCACACTACCCTGTCTTTGCAAACATTCCTCGCCTCTTCAACATACATGCATCTCCTCAAACGTAGTTGTCAATCATTCCGACTGACCATTTTCAAGTATTTAAAATACTTGATCGTGCCTCGATCTTGTTCTATTCGCATTTCCAAATGAATTCATGTTATAAATCTTTTTTCTTGTACTTTTTTCAATAATTTGTTCAACATATCCAAATTATCTTTTCAATTTTGTCGAAAATGTTAATTTTCGTTGCATTTCCTTTATCTCCATTCAAACATCTATCATTCATCGTTCTGCCGCCCATAAGTCTGAGAGACTGCATATTGACTATAGTCAGTCTATTGATGAAATTGTGCTATGTCAACGTCTCATTTGAATTGCTTCATTGACCCGCATTCATTCATTTTCCTTTAATCAATTTTTCTTTCATTCATTTCCCTTTCATATTTTCACAATTACGTATTGAATTACTCGAAATCTACCCTGTAGTGCTATTTAATACAATATCACAAAAGGGTAGGCTTTGAGTTTCCATCACCCCGAATTTCTGAGTCTTCATAGTACTATACATATCACTCACTCCTTTCAACAACGTCATATATCAAAAAACTTGATTTTTCAGGAGATCGTTTTTTATGTTTAAGAATATAATAAAATATATCGGATCCGTGATAATTCATATGGAACAGTCACGAAAGGTGGAATCACACATGATAAAAATAGTAAAGGACATTGGTACCATAGACCAAGCTGTTGACGACAGTCAAAAGTCCGGCTTTTCCCGAGGAGTTTAACGTGGTTTTCTCACAGCAATGATCAAATGCTGACAAGTTCCTGATTAGCTCACACTAGATTATCCCTCCTGTTCCCAACTCAGATTAAAATAAAACATTTTATTTTTTTAAGTTAGAAGAAACAAAAATCCAATTAATGAACGTTTAACACCTTGTGCAACGAAGTAAATAATAATAATAAATAATAAATGCAATTCCCAACTAAAAAAAATCCAGTATATGAAATAGTAAATTATATTAATATTGTTAGGAAAAAAAAATTATACTTATTATTACAGTTGATAGAAGACCGTTCCTTACAAAGCATTTTATATCGTTTCCCGTTACGATCCTTATTTAGAACAAGCATATAAGATAAAACACTTGGCCGGAGGGCATTTCCTCAAAACAAAATAGGTTTTACATTTTTTAATTCTCAGCTTTATAGTCTCCATCTAACGGTGGTAATAAGCTGCCGTCATGACGCTGACAAGCTACCAGCAGGAACACTTGCAGGTCTATCGCATGGAGCCGGCGACTCGCGAGGTGTATTTATGCTATAACAAGCCCCTCGCATGTCGCTAGCTTGCCGGTGTTCCCATTACGTTAGAACTCAATTACTTTTAATAGCTTTTCACATAGACTTGCAAAGAGAAAATAATTTTCATATATTAAAGTACGTCCGTTCACTTTTTCAACTTTATCAAGATAAGAACCTTCGTAAAAAGAATATACTTACTGAACGATTTTTTTATTGTTCTTATAATCTCTTGCTTAAGGTTATCCATTCTATGTTAAAATCAAAAACTGATTTGTTAAGTTTACTAAATAGTTTCTTGAATGTTTTCCGCAAATACTTTGTAGCCCATTTTATAAACCTTTTAAAATGAAATAACTCTGTTATCACCACTTTTTTTTACTAAAACAATTTAACCTACCGGTTTTAACAAGAATCGTGTCATCATCAGGGTTTATATTAATTCAAAAACGTTAAAAACATTATAATACTCTCAATATAAATATTTTATTTAGGATTTTTACGGAGTGTGTGGAAGTTTTTTGGTGAGAGTATTTAATTGTTTTTAATGTTTTTGAATTAATATAAACCCTGATGATAACAAGGTTCTTGTTGAAACCGGTAGGTTAAATTGTATCAATAAAAAAATGGTTATAACAAAGTTATTTCATTTTAAGTTTTTACTAAATAGTATTTTATTATTGAAAACGCATAAAAGTAAAACATGATTAAAAAAACTCATTTTCAAACTGATGTCTCTTTCTTAACTCTTAAGCCCGATCTGCGGCTAATGGTGCAAAGAGCACTGCATCAAATAAACGCAATGTTGACTTGATTGTGATTGAAGGTACGCTGATCAGTTCAATCTGATTCATAGATATACCGGTGAAATACATATGTATGTTTGATGGGATGTTGATGATGTACGTAAAGGAGCTCATGGTGAAGGGCACTTCTATATGGGAAAGGAAATTGTGGTGGTACTATAGAAGTGGAAGAAGAGTATCTAAGTTGAGAAAGTGGAGTAAACTAGTAAAACTTAATAGAAAACGAATAAACACTTAACCAGCATATGACAGATCATTGACCCAGTAAATTCTTCTTCATCTCTGCTAAGATGTCAAAAATTTTAAGTAACTCCTAGATTTTTGAATAAGTATTTGGATACACTCAAAATGTTGCAAAAAATAACTGGTGTAATTGTAAGCTGCGTAAAATTGAAAATATTTTTTTCAGGCGTCTCCCAATATGCCAAATAATCCGGTTGGGATCTTGCATAGATCTAAAATAAAAGAATCTCTGCTTAATAAAAGCTTTATAAGACCAACCGTAGATGGCTCCAGTGAACACACACGTAAAGTGTCTTGAGATTGATGACATATATAGGAGTTTCAAAAGTTAGAGTTATGTGGTTGTCAATCATGGGTAGAACGGTGAATGTCACATGTATGTAAAGTGATCACTTAACCGACTTATGACAGATTATAATGCCTGTAAATACCCAGATTACCATATGCTTCTTCATCTATATTAAGATGGCAAATGTACAAGTTTGCTACTGACATATACATATATCCTATTAGTATAAAAGTTTCATTTAAATATAAAGTGTGAGTAGAATAAAATCACAAAGATATTGTTTTTACTGTTTACTATGTGAGATGTGTTTTATTTTTCGAGCATATGAGTGTTGCGGCTTTATTTATTCGTAAATGCGAGGTGGTAGGAGCTGGAATAAAATGTTTGAAGACGTGACGGGCCCCACTTTTCCTATACTTTAGCGGCACATAATACGACTGTACTAGAATTATGTTTGATTGCAACACTCGCGCGGGAAATTGCTTTTTCACTCTGCTCCTTCGAGGAGGGGAACACAAAATGGCGTCTTGGGGGTTGTAATAATATGTTAACACGGCGGGGAGCATGTTTATGCAAATTAAAAGAGAATTTCTGAACTTGATAAGGAACAAGAACAGTATTTTATTATTATATATTCCCGCACTTGACTTGTAGAAATCATGTTTCGGAGCGCCGCCATCCATTAGAATACGAAATTGCGACAGTATAATTTTATTTAGTGATACTACTCTCGTTTTTCACACAATTTTTTTACATCGTCGGTTAATTTTTCGTTTGAGATTTGGTCCAAATAAACGGATGTCCATATTGACCAGTGGTCCAATATTATAACAACTAATGTATGTCTTTCATTGACTACAGTTTTTCTTTTATGTTATATTAGCTTTCATATTTTATTGAATAATACATTTAAAAAAAATCTATTTCTTCTTGCTGGCTCTATCCCAGCTAATCGTCTTTGTAGACTATTGAGATCAGCTCTCCTCGGCCTCAGGTTGTAGGTCCTTCTATCATGGACAACTTTACCTAGGCTATGCCTTTGGATCATGTTATCTCTCTGTAGGGTCCATAATTTTTTTGGTCATCCTTTAATCTATGGCGATTGCCTGGTTCACAATACGTTTAGATTTTCAGCGTCTTATGTTCCCCTACCATTTCAATTGCCTTTCTAACCTTGCTGTTACATCCAGGTTTCTACAAACGCGTGAACTCTTTATTTATGTACACAGGGAATAATGACAATAACAAAAAACCAATACATATGTTTAAATAAACAATTATATGACATACATATATATAATTTATTAATATTTTTTTGTATTTGAATTTATGTCATGTTTGCATAATGCAAAAGAAATTAAAATAAAGAAAACTAAAATGTAAATATGTATTTATATAAATTTTCTTTTATGTTGTATTTTCACGCAATATTTAATTTTTTACTCGACAAAATTTGTTCCGACAAGTTGAATGCTTTCTCTTAGCGTTTTACGGGATAGATTTTTAGATAATTTTCAGTTTTTCACTAATGCTCACCCTAATACATCGGCGAAACGAAGTTTATCCGTCGAAAGTTAATCTGGAACTAATAAATTCAAGTCGAACTCGTATTAACTGCTAACTAAACCACTACTTGTGCACTAGGCTTTGCTCTTGGAGTTTGCACTTGCTAACTTTATCTTGAATCTAATGGTGTGCACCGCATTGGAAAAACCAATACACGAATCCACCCCGATAGAACCATTGTTCCCTGGTTTTTTGTTTTACTTGCCTTTCAAATGAAATAAATAGTTCAAGATTCAGAATCAACAAAGTACTACAATCAAATAGTAGAGTTGGTACTTACTACAGTACTATCGGTATAACCGAAATTAACTGGGTTGTTATATTCTAAGTGAGAGGGAAAACAGAACGAAGACGACCGAAAAAGAGTTATTATTATTAAAAGGCACGATCAGATCAATCAGAACATAAAATCTGGCGGTGTTAAAAGTCTGCGTAATCGGAGGGCATGTATGACTAGATGTATGGATGTGAAGGAGGCGAGGAGTGTATGTCAGGACAGAAGAGTGTGGCGTTCCATCCTCTCTGCCTACTCCTGCGGGGAAACGGCGTGATGGTAGTAGTAGTAGTAGTAGTAGTAGTAGTAGTAGTTATATTCTATTTGATAATTGATAATTTTTGATCAAATTTAACAAATGTACTGAATATCATAATTCAAAAAAACATATTTTTACATTTTCTGTTACATTTTCTTGGTACGCATAGAAATAGAAATATATAATATAATGGAATGAATTCTAGCTTATTTTTTTGATGCCACTTTGTCAAATATTTAAAGAGCTAGAAATGAGCAAAACGCAATCAAATAATTGAACTTTTTTACGTCATTAGCAGTAAGCGATTACAAAAAATTACTGAAGTAATGACTTAAAAAAAATCATTAAATTAATTCGGTTTTTGAATATACGCATTTCTATAGAAGTTACGAACATAAAAAGCTAAAAGTTAAATAATATATTACATTGTAAAGCAAATTAAAGAAATGAGTTGAGACGATATTATGTATGTATTATATGTAGGTATTCATGTCATTGTTTTACTTTACATTACAAAATGAATTTTCAAACGAAAGTGAAGAGAGACAGTGTTTGTCTTAGATCCTTATATTAAAGGGTAAAGCAAATAAACGTTTGTGTAAATAAGAGAAATTCTTATTTATTAGTGCGTATTTGTGTGTGTGTATATTATATTACATTACTCATCAGTCGAAATTGTCTCCAAATTCGTTCTTAAAGACTGTAAAGAAAATAAAAACGTAAATTTGTGTTTTTGAGTTATTTAACCAAACAGTTAAATTCGATTAATGACTCCAAAGAATCAAAAACTAGTGATATGGGAAACGCTCCTAAGTGATACTTCAAACCTACTTATTAAATTATTTTTAGTTTTGTTGTATATATATTCAGTTTTGTGACAGGAGCATATAGTTTATGACTCGATTCTTCTAGATAGTCGTTAATTCATGTGTTTTTTTTTGTGTATACATTGTTACTTACAACATTTTGAGTGAGTCCAAATACTTGATTACAAATCTGGATTATGTCCAATTATAGGAATTATTTTTCTTATTATTTTTTAACTTCTCAACATAGATGAAGAAGAATATGGAAGTCTGGGCATTTACGGGGCATTTATGTGATTCAAGAATAATGTTTGGAATCTGGATCATATAAATAGAACTTCGTAGAATTTGAATAGTGTGGTTGTAAATTATTGGTAGAATTGGTGAATGCTACACGTGTGTAAAGTGATCACAAGCCAGCCTATGACTGTCGTAAGCCCCGTAAATGCCCAAAATTCCTCATTCTTCTTCATCTATGTTGAGATGTCTAAAAACAATAAAGATTGTAATTGTTGATGCCATGGCGAATTAATTGATTAATTATCTAATTAATTAACTGGTTTACTCTTTGCAGGAGGATTTTGTTTATTTGTTCGTTGAGTAATTTGGATTATGAATGATTTTCTTGGTTTTTCTTCTCTTTCTCTTTCTATTTCCTACATTACAATTTTTTTAACGATGTTTTTATCTTTAATCTTGGGTAGGCGTCATCCTGTCTTTAATAATGATATTGTTATATATTTTTTGGTTGTGATAAAATTATTCTTTCTCATTTGAAAATAACTGAACGTTATAAATTCTGGTTCAATGAATAAATAAATGATCGCGCTAAATTGGATTTCTTTTGTGAATTTGAATATATATTTACTTTATTTTTTCATTTTCGCAGTAGGTTTATTTGAAATAAATCAATCATTGCTTGAATAATCTTGTTTTTACTTTGTACAAATTATTTAAAATTATGCTTTTACAAAGCAAGTGAAAAGACTTCAACTAAATATTTTAAAAAATTATCATAATTTAGCATAATTGAATCCTTAAAGACTGAATATATATATATATATATATATATATATATATATATATATATATATATATATATATATATATATATATATATATATATATATATACATTATAACAATACGCTTTTTACATCTCAACATGGATGAAGAAGAAAATGGATGTGGGGAAGCTTCATTTTGAGTAGTGGATGGAATGGTTAATGTTGCACGTGTGTAAAGTGAGTCATAAGCTCACAAAAAAAATATTAAAATTGTTTGAATTAAAAGAGTCAAAATGACCACTTTACGATATAACTTTTTTTTTTACTATTTTTGCTTTTTATAATACACGTTTTATTTTTTTATGTACGTTTCACTAGGCAAAACCCGCGATGAAACGGTAATATAACTGACATAAGTACAGTTTGGGACAGTGTTAAATTGACAAATATGCTACAATACGGATAATAATCTTAATCCAAGCGGCCAGACTATGGAATGAATTACCTCTCTTTGTAAAAATGCACCTTTTCTAATAACTTTCAAGAAACGTATCAAAACTCCTCCCTTTGTTTTTGCCTGTACCTCCTTCCCTTAACTCCCTTTTTCTTTTGCCCTTCTTATTATCATCTTTTGTAAATTATGTATTTTAAATTTCAGCTCGTAATTTATGTTTTTTTAAATGATCGATACCATCTACCCTCTGATTGCAAACAGCTATATACGGTATCAAACGTTATGATCAATATCACTTGTCTGTTTTTAGATGATTGGAAGATATTGCTTTTTAGCAATAAGCTCGCCAATGTACCTATTTCTTTTCTGTACATAAGGTTTAAATAAATAAATAATTAAAATACGATCACCTGACTATACAAATATTTGGACTGACTGAATAAAGTGTTACGTAATATACTACCCACTTAATGAGTGCCAATAAAACACACGACCCCTAAATTTATCCTACAGAAAGAACTCTAAAAGTTCAATAAATGTAGTTCTTGCGTGACCTCAAGTGAGCAGTGTTACAAGTCGTAAATCATTATACCGCTCGTGAGTTGTAGCGTTGTTATACTAATTGAAATAGCCAACAGGAAACAGATAATGTATTCAGCCATCAACACCCCATATTTTATCAGTAAGCTGCCACGAGTAGTTCGAATTCAGGGAATTCAATCATTTTCTTCTAGCGTCGACTTTAAAAAGCGATAAGCGTAAGCAACAGTTTTAGTTTTTGCATATTAAAAAGTATTGAGTTTATAAAATTTTAAGGATTAATGTTTATTATTTGACGTGTTCGGGTTTCGTTTAAAAGATATGTGCTTTAAATTTCATAGTTCTTATATCAGAAAATATACGTATTTATACAATAAATTAACTACCATAAGGTTTTTTCCACATACATTTGACCAGCAGCCGGGTTTCATCGTTACCGACATCACCAGGCTATTAAGATTTATAATAAAATTATATGAAATCATTCTTAAAATCCTAACCATAATTTATGTGTACGAGTAATTATTATTGAAATACACTGCCCAAATTCTCTTAAATTAATTTCATTTTGTCAGTTTTATTAAATATCATGATTTTCAATCCCTGATTTGTTGTGAATATGACAATTTTGTCTAGCCTCCCACCGGTCTGATGATGTCAGTAACGACGAATCTTAGTTGCTGGTCACTTGTGGAAAAAACTTTATCGTTCATATTATTTTATGACATCTCAACATAGATGGAGTAGATTATGAAAGTCTAGGCAATAACAGAAATAAAATGAGAAAGAACTCCTGTAATTGGAGATGATCCAGATTTGTGAACAAGTATTTGGACACACTCAAAATGTTGTTAATTTTATATTATTAATATAAAATATTTCATTCATTCAAACCCTTATCCGCACTCCAATGGTGCATAGGGCACTGCATCATATAAACACAGTGATATCTTGATCGTTAACACATGAAGGAAATGTGATCAGCCCTCCGCTATAGGTACCAGTCCAGGGTAATATTAAATAAATATTATAATGAAAAAATCACTTAAATTTATTTGAGCTCCCCTGGGAATCGAACCCATGACCATTGCACTATGGAGGAGGACAAAATATAGTTTCACCAAAGAAATGTCATTTAATATACACATGTGAAATCGGAACAGTCAATAACTAGGAGAAGGGTGTCAACAATTCACCTGTTTACCCTGTGTAGGTACCTAAATAAATGTTTCATCACACCAATAAAGATACGAATCGAATTACTTGAAAGCTTTTTTTATTTAAATGTCCGAAAAAATGCAAATGTTTGAGTTTCGTAGACTATTGACGCTCGTCGAGTTGACAATTTCGGGATCGATTTTTAGCGGATTCGCGAACATGTCCCGAATAACGCTTGCGTAGTATTTGCATTCAGAGTACCCGACGAATTCTGGTGAATTTCGTTTTAATGAATTCAATCGTGTGAACTGTGCTGGAAATATTCAGATACAATAGAGTAAATTTCTTTATGAATTATTAATTTCTCGATTTGAATTTCATTGAAAACAGCGGGATTACATGCCCATAAAAAGGATTATGTTTATTTAAAATTATGTAAAAAAAACATTATGACAAATAAAATATTACAAAATGGATTAAAAAATGGCGTCTGCTTAATTAATCCAATGCAAAATATATATTTAAATATATATATACATATATATATATATATATATATATATATATATATATATATATATATATATATATATATATATATATATATATATATATATATGTATATATAATTTATTATTAGATTAAAACCAATATTTTTAGCTTTTTCACTTTTTTTTATTTGACCAGCGACCGGGTTTCGTCGTTACCGACATCATCAGACTGGTGAGAGGCTATACAAATTGTTATGTTATATATAAAAGAAGGCAGGAGTTGATAACCATGATTTGATATATAAAATCATGGTTATCAACTCCTGCCTTGTTTTATATATAACATAACAATTTGTATAGCCTCCCACCAGTCTGATGATGTCGGTAACGACGAAACCCGGTCGCTGGTCAAATAAAAAAAATAAAAAGTGGAAAAGCTAAAAATATTGGTTTTAATCTAATAATAAATTAAAAATGCAATTCCATCACGAAGTGTTAGTGGATAATATAAATCTATTAACAAATATATATATATATATATATATATATATATATATATATATATATATATATATATATATATATATATATATATATATATATATATGTATCCTTCTCTCTCTTTCTCTTTCTCTCTCTCTCTCACTCTTAAGGTCCCAGATGGCAGCGCCAGGCAGATCTGTTGAATGTAATAGCAACACACGCAATATTAAATGTAGCTACTAGTGGATGGCGTGTTTATTGACAGCTGCTGTCCCTTATTAATTTAAATGCTCCGTGTTACATTGTTGTTTTACAGATTTTCAATATTTTCAGTGCTTCAAGTATTTAAGAAATAAAACATGGAAAAAAATGAAAAAAACATTTTACCAGTCTGAGCCATAACGATGCGCGCTTTAGAGCCAGTATTCTATAAGAATGAAAGATTTAACTATGTAAAATTCATGCAAACTATTTGATATGCAGATTAGTTTCTACTAAAATTTATGATAAAAGTTTCATTTTAAAGAAAATTTTATGGAAAAGTAAATCCAAAAAAAAATCAATATTTTGTTGGTGGCGTTGATTTTTTGAGTTTTTTTCAAACATGTACGTAATGAAATTTTAACTAAGTACTTACGTTAAAACCAATTTTCTTCTTTAATAAAAATATTATCGGGAAAATCTTTTAATAAAAGTTGGTAATAAATTTCCTTGCAAAGTTTGGTATTGAATAATTAAGAAAGTATGTTTTAAGGGCAAATTGGATTGCCTTTCTCAATTTTCCTATAAAATGAGCATTTTTTAAAAATTTATAGGGTTAATGAGTGTGCAAAACCTTCGTTAGCACTTTATATTGAAAGCTCATACCGCTTTTTGTCCAATTAAAACTTTTTCGAAATGAGACGCTCTTGAACTGCAGACGACTGCACCTTTTGAGAGATATCCTTCGCTCACTTCTTTCCTCGGAGAAGCCTTCATTAGGGGCGGGAGAGACGGGGTGTCAATTAAAAGACAAATCTCATAAATTGCTGATTAAACCGTTTCTTCAGGTACTCTGAATAAAGCATGCTTTTCCAACTGGAATGCCATTGTACTTTATTTACAAACAAAATCAATTATGACATAAAATGCCTTAAAGAATAATATAGTACGAAAATAAAAATATTTTGCTACTACTACTATTACTGCTTATACTATCAACATGCCGTTTTACTGCAGTGGTAGGCAGAGAGGATGGAAAACTACATTATTCTGTCCTGACAAATACTTCTAGCTTCCTTCAATATACATTTTGTACATAAAAAGCGTTGATAACTTTGTGGTATGGTAATAAAACACTCTCCTTATCATCCATTGTTTTTTTGTGCAATACCACTTTTATAAACACTTATACACGACTACTGGTTTCAGAAAATCATTCAATCATCAGTTCATTGACACCATCAGATTTTTTTTAGCCGTCTTCGTTCTGTTCTCCCGATCACATTTGCCTAATATTCTTTCTTAGTCATCCTATTTTATCCATTCGCTCCACATGTCCATATCACCTTTAAGATCTTTTCTTAATCATTTTAATTATCCCCAGAATTAATTTCAATTAGCCTTACATTCTTTCAAATCGATACCCATAATGATCGAACCTTCACATACTATACATACTATCACGATTTTTTTTTATTCCATTATCTAATCGTTTGTTCGGATGGCATACCATATGTACATATCTTAATAAAACGAAGTAAGTATTGCAACTTCAGCTATATTCTTTTGCTAGATTATGGAAAACACTATTTTATACATTTTGTGGAAAAAACTTAGAAAATTAAAAATTTGACAGATATACCCGTTTGCCATTACACTACCGATATAAACAGTTCGTAAAAAATAAAGGAGTTTGATATGGGGTTCGTCTAGTATATTTATTTTTCTGTCGAAAAACTTGTTGTTACTTTGTGGTCACAACCCGCGATAGCGCAAAGCTCCGCCCAGAAAATGATTGAATTCGGAATTCGTCGAAACTAATTTAGATTTGTTTGACAACTTTGCACAGTTTAGGGGTAAATAAATTGAAAGGGGGCGGTGAGTGAGGTGAGTTGTTCCGTTTCAACCCCTGTGACGTCAAACTGTCAGCTTAGGTCGGAACAAGATAGCGTAAATAGCCAAACTTTTCTTTACCACTGAACTATTCCAAGTCATAAATTCGGTCTGGGCGGAAGGGCTGCTTACAGCGCGCTCGCTCCACAAAAGGTGCCGCGGCGTCGAGCGGAATAAAAACTAACTATTTTAATACCGAGAGCTTCTCTTTGTTACGGCATAAATGAGGAAAAAAGCATTGTTTTAGGCAGAAATATAACCCTGCCAAATTAATAAAACTTTGCGTCAAGTCTTACCTTACAAATTAATGATACGGTTCTATTATGTAATGTAACAAAACAAATGTAATCATCACGTTCATATATTTCATCATAACGCATTGTCCGTCTAGTATGTTGCGTAAACATTTGCAGTTGAGTTTTTAAATTCGAGATTAAATAACAAATCTTCTCGTGACTGCATAAATTACAATAGAGACGTTCTTAAAATATTGCTCAAGTAAGAAAGGATAAAAATAAAAATAATTTTGTTTGAAATAAAAGTCTTTAAGGGCACTCATGAAGCTGCTGTATTAATAAAATGCGATGATTTTAACTGGATGAGGGTAGAATACGCAGGATGAGTTAAAGTTTTTTTGATGTAAGGACTTTTCGGAAAAGGCGAACTTTTAACAGGTTCTTTGAAGGGAAGAAATAAAATGTTTATTCGAGTGGAAAAATCTTTTTTTCAATCAAAACAAACTTAAATAATTACACTGACCTATATACGTATACAATACGTATACAATGCTGTGCAAAAAACAATTAATCAAGAATACAAGCAATTTCCAATCACCTCACATAAAAGCCTTATTAATAGAATATCAAAATGATATAAAATCAAAACTAAATCATTCCCTTTCTTCACGCAGCGTTCACATAACTCATCATCTAAACAAATGTGTCTTTAAGAAAACGGGTTACTTTATTTTAACGTTCAGTGCAGACAATGAATTTTATGCGTTCGCTGTCGGTTGGATTCGTTTGAAATGAAAAGTGCATTTTGGTGAGTTTGTTATGTTTATTCCAGACTCGGTATAACTGGAGCATTTAATGTCGTGCATAATTGTGTTATGCAATAATGTGTGTCTATTCCTGAACATTAATTCTGAAAGTGAACCGAATTAGTCACCTGTATTATTTTATATGCAGGTGAATCAGTTGACTAATGTTTGATTTTCTACGTCTGATAATGTATTGTGCAATTTACATTTTATTTTTTGAACGTCAGTCCATTTAATATTCACATTCGTTTGAAAATGCCATAACTGGGCGAAACAAGTGTCACGATATTAATTTTTATATGTTTTTAATAAAATACTACTTAGTTGACTCAAAAACTCTGCGTTTGATTTAGAAATTAATTCACAAACATTTATATATATTAAATATGTACAATAAAAAAATATTTATTAAAATAATATTTTTTAGCTAGACAAAAAAGGATGAGATAATTTATCTTTAATTTTCTTTAATACGAGATTAGAAAATTCGTAAAATAATTAATACTTCATCCGAATTGAATTTTTTGTTGATCATTAGAACTTAATTACTGCTTCCTTTATACGTATCGTTGTAAGTAAACGTTAGCAACTAAAAGGTTTTGAATTGCGTACGTAGTAAATTATAAGTAACCTTAACTTTACGCACTTACAGCATTGCAAGTCGTGATATACGGCTCATGTAAAGTACCCACCCTCCCTTCTGTTGGACGTTATGTGCCCGTTGTTTATGTGCAGCGCTCGGCGTTCACGCTGGATTTACGATTGTTTCACAACAATGTTCTTCTGCTAATCAACACGGAGTTGTCTCGAACATCCTTGCCTGTGTTCATGCAAACTATGCGCAATGTACAACTACTAAATGTATATTCTACGTATTGTACAATGCTATCTTCTAATTGTCTTTATACACAAGTACAATGTAGATGTTCCTTGTAGGATTCGTTGCTTTATCGATTACCGAATTGGAATCGACACGTAGAAATGTGACTTGGTAACTGTTACTATTTCATTTACCTTTTTAAGATGGTCACTTTTCTCAGTTGTAAACGTGTGTATAACAACTTTTTATTTAAATAATTTTATTTATCACTTTTTGTTGTTGTAAATTGTCTCACTAAAATATACCAAACAGATACTCCCATCGTAAAAACTCTTACGGGAACATTTATATATTTTATTTCAAAACATATTACAATCATACGTCATATATTATATACTTTTCTCGATGTGTAATTTCCATTTTTCATTTTGGTTACATTTACATCGTAAGTTATCAATCTCTTTATAAACTACATGTTCATAAATTTAGTCACACGTTTATATCGAAGTTTTACTGATTTTTTCATAATTTTTTCCTTGTTTTTTCAATATCAAATAAATCACCGCAAAAATAGATTTAAGGGTTGGCAATGATTTGAAGGAAACGAAAATTCGGTGGAGATAACAAACTTCTTAGATTACAGATAAAGCATTAACCCGGAGAGCTGAAGGTCCCATGTTCGATTCCCGGAATAGAAAGGTATTTTTTCTGCTTTGAACATAATAAAAAATATTTTTTGGTAAACTTTAGCATGGTAATCAAATGCTGACTACACTATGGAGGCGGACGAAGTAATGAATGCCGATAATATTAAATCGTAATTAAATTTGTCTATCGTTAAATACTCGTAACTAAGGAAATATCTAAAAAGTCTACGTGATGAAGAAAGCCGATCAAATATCAGGACTTTTGATTTTTCGCTGGAAACGTGAAAGTATTTTTTCCCTTCTCGATAAAGCACATATTTATATATTTAGTTTTTCATACGTTTCCCCCCCTTTCTCTCGCTGAACACTTGAGTCCCGTAATGAGTTTTTGATTGTCATTCTCGAAAGAGTGTAGCCCATTGTATAAAGTATTTATATTTCCTTTTTCCGCTATCGATACGTTATTTATTTTTCTTGACACGAATTTCTTTCATCTTTGTACTACATGAAATTCCAATGAAAGGAAATTCCCCTGAATAAAAAAACTGGCAATATCAATGAACTCGAGAGACAGTGAAAAAAATAGATAGATTATGTATCTACTATAACTACTATTGTAGTACGAGTATTATAACGTATTTTCTTTGCCAGGGGTAGAAAAAGAGGGTGGAACGCCAAACGATTTCAGTTTTTTTTAAACTTCCAAATATACATAGGTATAAAGCAAAGTAGACTGTCATATCGCTCACTTCTTTCAACAACGTCATATACAAAAAAAGATTTTTCAGGAGATCGTTGTATTTAACACATTGTATTAAAAATAAAAGCTACTTATTGAACTTTTTACTGTGCAACAGATCTTTTAAGGTAAAACCTGAATGTTTTTTCTCCATTTGAAAAATATTTTGTACATTAAAAAAAATTAAACAAAACTTTTTCTTCAAAATGCAAAAACAACACTTTCTGCCCTGTAGCTGGTAAATATTATGTGAAAAATATGCCGCTTTTGCTGGGATATAGTACATTTTCTGGGCATTTCGAAAACATGCACAACTGAAAATTGACTGTTTTTGATATATGACGTTGTTGAAAGGAGTAAGCGATATATTTGAAACAGGTTTTTTCATTCTCTCAATATTAACTTATTAAAACGATGTCAAGACAACATTTGAAAACTTGAAAATGTAACTCATGCAGAAATAATTTATATTCATTTATTGACTCAAAAAGTTCATGAACTTTCTAACGATATTTGCACATATGACCAATCACACTGAAGAATAAAAATAAGTGTATGCTCATGTAAATAATTGAATGTTTTTTCTTAAAAAAGGCAACAAATGATAACCTCTAAATTTTCTCCTCGGTCTGAATTTTGAATTTTCTCTGTCCTTGATGGAAAATAAATAAAATACTCTGATATTATTTTTTGACATCTCATCAAAGATGAAGAAGAATATGGAAGTCTGGGCATTTACGGGGCTTACGACCGTCATAGGCTGGTTTAAGTGATCACTTTACACACGTGTAACATTCACCAATTCTACCCATTATTGACAACCACACTACTCAAATTCTTGGAAAAGTGATCACTTAAACCAGCCTATGACGGTCGTAAGCCCCGTAA
Source organism: Brachycentrus maculatus (assembly GCF_059751285.1). Taxonomy (NCBI): domain Eukaryota; kingdom Metazoa; phylum Arthropoda; class Insecta; order Trichoptera; family Brachycentridae; genus Brachycentrus; species Brachycentrus maculatus. The sequence continues at coordinate 1,583,159 of NW_028280841.1, forward strand.
ATGCCCAGACTTCCATATTCTTCTTCATCTTTGATGAGATGTCAAAAAATAATATGAAAATAACTCCTGTAATTGGAGATAATCCAGATTTTGTGAACAAGTATTTGGACACACTCAAAATGTTGTAAAATACTCTGTTTAATTTTACAATGTTCGTTAAGCGATGTAAATATTAAAATCTATGAACAACAATGCAATCGAAAACATTGAATGCTAAGTGATATTTAACAGATGACACCGTCATTGAGGTAAAAAAAGCTGTCACAGGTAAAAACAACAGGGACAAACAAAAAAATGAGCGTATTTGAATGTAACTTATGTCGAAATTTCAATTCAATCGGTGCATGAATTTAGATTTAATAATATAAATAAAGGATAGATAAATATTAACTTGTATTTTTGATACGTTGAAACGATAGAGGAGAAAGAAGATTTAAGTATTAGTATTTACAGGGTTGCTGACCCGTCATAGGCTGGTTAAGTGATCACATTACACACGAGCAACATTCACCATTCTACCCATGATTTACAACCATAATACGCATTTATTTGGAACTCTTACATATTTTTAACAACATTTTGACTGTGTCCAAATACTTGTTCACAAAATCTGGATTATCTCCAATTACAGAAGTTATTTTTGTATTATTTTTTTGACATATCATCAAAGATGAAGAAGAATATGGAAGTATGGGCATTAACGGGGCTAAATGCCCAGAATTCCATATTCTTCTTCATCTTTGATGAGATGTCAAAAAACAATATGATCTTACATAATTTATTATTATCATGATACTATGTGAGTACACAAAAGCTTTCTATGCATTGGATTGAGAAAGCTTTTATGTAGCAGAAACCCTTGTATTTGGATATTTGCAAGATTCGAACCCCAGTTTTTTTACATTCTGGGAAATGCAGTATATTTTTTGACAAAAACAAAATGTGTATTTGTTGTTGTTATTTAGTAACCAAACAATCAAGAAACAGGAAAACAAGAAGTTTTTATCAATCAGTTGTGGAGTTTATTTAGTTTAGTTACAGGTAAATGAGAGAGGCGGACACCATGTTACAAGTCGGCGACGCACGAACGTGTCTGATGTAAGAAATTATTATTTCAGTCTGGATTCACACAACTGGACACTAATTATATTTGACTCTGCCCTAATGACTTCATAAGTTAGTTCGTCACAAATTCCTTTTGACTGTTCACTTTATTCTTTACACCAATTTGTCTAAACTATCTTCTGACGTCACTTGATTCTAATTTTAACATTTAAAGAGTAAAAAAAAGGGTTTAACATTGACAAATGGTGGCCGCATGCGTGTCGTAAATATGTGTAGAAACCAGTACTTGATTATATATTTGAAAAATGATATTTATTAATAATTGAGGGTGAAAAAGCTTTTCAAGATTTAAAAAAAAACTTTTTGTATTAAAAAGTAAAGTTATCGCGTGCTTTTCATATTTACAGAGGGTTAGTAATTTTTTCATCTGATTTTAGTCAGAAATAGAAGAAAATGAAATACCTTACATAAATAAACATCTCAACATAGATGAAGAAGAATATGGAAGTCAAGGGTTTTCCAGAATTCCATATTCTTCTTCATCTGTGAAATGTCAAAAAAATATTTAAAAAAATAACTCCTAATCAGTGGCGTGCACAGAGATTTTCATCAGGATAGGCTACTGCCTACTGGGTTGGGTGAAGATAAGAAATAGTAGAGGCACTAGTCGTTTTTCTATATGGAACGCGAGTAATCCAGGGTAGGCACTGCTTTTCTGCCTATATAGAATGCACGCCTCTGTTCCTAATTGTAGATAATCCAGATTTGTGAACAGGTATTTAAACACACTCAAAATGTTGTAAACAAAAATGGGTACAATATTACTAGTAATGTAAATAAACAACAACACAAAAACAATTGCAAAATTAACGTTTGTTGAACAAAATAAAGTATTGAGAAATAGCGAAAAATCTAAAATGTTATTTTTTGACATCTCATCATAGATGAAGAAAAATATGGAAGTCTGGGCATTTACGGGGCTGACGACCGTCATAGGCTGGTTTAAGTGATCACTTTACACAGGTGTAACATTCACCAATTCTACCCATTATTGACAACCACACTACTCAAATTCTTGGAAGTTATAGAACTTATATAATATATGAACCAATAAACCTTGTTCTTGAATCGCTAGAATTTCACTAGGGACATCTATTGGTGAGATGTAAAGAAGCTTTTTACTAAGCAACTCTTATATTAGTATGAGAGGTCCGAATCCTGGATTATAATCACAAACATGAGAAACGCCAGATAATACCATTTTCATTTTTATTGTTTAAGCTTATAATTTGATCAGATAGTTCTTTAAGCTTATAATTTGATCAGAAGTCTGGGCATTTACGGGGCCCCGTAAATGCCCAGACTTCATATTCTTCTTCATCTTTGATGAGATGTCAAAAAATAATATGAAAATAACTCCTGTAATTGGAGATAATCCAGATTTTGTGAACAAGTATTTGGACACACTCAAAATGTTGTAAAGAAATCTAAAATATTACAAATTTCAATTTATTATTGTTGGAAATTTCATCAAATGTAACAAAACGAGCTGGGGTTTTAATGACATGCGTGAATATAACTATTTTTAATATGTTTAGTTTCACAAGTAAAAATGTCAGATCCGTTAAACTTATTCTGTAGTTTGTATCAATTTACTTGTCATAATTATTAATTCCTTTCTATTTTAACGTAAAATTTTATGTGTTTAACCAAAAAAAATTGCCGAAAAATAGATTCATTTATAATTAACGTGAGAGTAATTACTGGGTCATTAGTTATTGTCACCTTTTTAAAATCACAAGCGTGTAAATTTAACAGCTGAAAATGAAAGATGAACAATGTATACAAAAAATGGACAGGTACATATGTTAAAAATATATAATGCTTAAAGTTACTGAAATTAAAATGTAACTATTGTTTTTAGGTTTTAGGCATTATAAAATGATGAACGTTTATTTATTTGGTGCTTATTATTTAGTTTTTCAAAAAAGTATAATCCTTCGTGCTTAACATCCATAAAAAAGTAGTAAAAAGTTCATAAGTGAAAATTCATGAAAAGAAATAAAGTAAAATTTTCACTCTCATAAATTAAAATTATTACACCTTGTTCCATATATAGGCCAAATTATGAATTATCTTGAAAATTTAGAAATACAAAAAAACCTGAATTCTAATAATAATTTATTAAATAATATATTGTTTAAAAATTCTTCGCCATTGCTTTAAATTTTTCCTTTGTTTTCAAACTCCGTTCCTTGACTAACCCCTTCCCCTTACTTTCCCCTCTCCTTATTTATAGAAAAATTTTATATTTTATATTTTAGTTACTATACAGACCTGAATGATAGAAGTTTAACTTCTGAAACATGTAGTCTATAATAAAACTCAAGTGGTAAAAAACGAAGTGTTTTCTTTAATTATTAAAGTAAAATTTATATTTACTCAAATATTTTTTGCAGATACTTTGTGGCATTGCATCATCATCAGGGTTAAACATGTACATGTTTAATCCTGATGATGACGAGGTTCTTGTCGAAACCGGCTGGAGAAAAATAGTATCAATAAAAACCGGTCAAAAAGTTGTTTTATGTTATAAAGTTTTTAAAATTTACTTGTCTTAATTATTGGACAGAGGTACTAGGTAAATTCCCATGAGGGATTGTAATCAATATATGTTATACCTGTTTAAATATTATCTCAAAAGATCTAGATCTCTAGGTGAAGGTGATCATTTTAAAGATTTACAGGGAATTTATAAGGTAATGTTTGTATATAAAATATACTCAATATGTTTTTAACATGCTTGAAATATTGGTTATAATTAATTGGTATAAGGGTAAAAATGAAAAAAAATTCTGGCGATATCTGCAGGTGAATTAATTTGGTTGAAAGTCCCATCATATTTTAAAGTATAATAAAGGGTTGGACGTGTTGGCAGTATTGCAATTGCCAGATGATCTTCTCACATAATCTCCCCGGAGGTCCCGGGTTCGATTCCCAGGGGGGTTTAATAAATATAAGTGATTTTTTCACTCTAATATTTATTCAATATTACACTGGACTGGTACCTGAAGTGGAGGGCTGATCACCTTTCCTTCATGTGTAAACTATCGAGATAACACTGCATTTATATGAAGCAGTGCCCTATGCACCATTGGGGTGCGGTAAGGGTTTTATTTTATGATTAAATATTTTACCCACCACTTAGTCAAGCTGGAATAAAAAAAAAACGGAATTTTTATTTTTCTAATTTCAAAACAACTGCAGTCAATTAATGAATTAAATTAGTTTTTTTGTTAATAATTTTATTCATAACATGACAAGTTTTAAGATAATTGTATAAATCTTGAATCAATTTATTTAAAAATAAATTATTATGGTTATTTGACTGGGTTATTTTAAGTAAATTAATGTTTGTTAGAATACATTGAAGTGGTACTAAATAATTAATATTAAAACATTCTCCCGAAGTTAAGTGAAGTTGTCTAGTTCCATTAACAAAAGTAGTTAGTAATAATGATAACACCGTGAAGTGGAACTTATAATTAGATCTGTGCGGTGTGCAGAACTGGTTTGGAGGAAGCAGGTTGGAACTAGAGGGTTGGAGGAAGAAGTTAGAAGTTGAGGTCGGAGAATGACAGCCGGAAGACACGAAAAGGACGATCTACTTAATGATTGATGGCAAAACAGACTCTCGACATATCAAAAATGTCGGTTAAAACCAACATCTTGGAAATTTGTGACATTGAAAATTGTTTTATACTCATATTATGCAAGCGTTTTAGTTTTTAATTTTTAATTTTTATATCTCAACATACATGTAAATGAAGAAGAAAATCAAAGTTTGGGCATTTATAGGGCTTACGACCGTCATAGGTTAGGTTAAGTGATCACCTACATGAGTGAAACATTCACTAATTCTACCCGTGATTGATAAGCACACTACTTTTGGTACTCTTAGATATATTGATTGCACTCGTGACACAATACATGTGATTTCACCAGTATATATTTAAATCAAACCACTGACTATCATACTGGTTCACGCAAGGGTAGGCAGGGAGCCGACGATTTTTCCAACTACTGACCTGACCACTTTCAAGTATTTGAAAGTCCTGATCATGCCAAGTGTTCCTTGGTCTTCCTCTGCTATTATTTTCTATTTCACCCCATAAATTTGTTTTACCGTTCTGTCTTCGCTCATTCTTTTCACATGGCCAAAGCATCTCAACACGATTTGCACACTAAAAATGTTGCGAAGAAAATATTTTTATACCTACATTGTCATGTCAATAATTTATTTAATGAATAAGGGAAAATTTAAAGTAAATATGAATAATAACAAAGAAACCTTGTTATTAAATATACCGTATTGTGATGAAGCATCCCGTAAATTTTAATATTTATTATTTCTCAAAATATTAAACCCACAAAACTGACATGAAGTTGAAAAGCTTCCATTGTTCTTTGTCTGAGAGGAAAATTAAACGTATAACGTACGTAACATATTTAGAATTTGGAAATGTATGATATTAAAAATAAAAATGACAGAGGCTTAGTAAAGAAAGCCCCCATCCCCTTCACAGCCCGCCCATACAAAACGTCGGGGGCAGGTATTTTAGGGATGATGAAATAGGAAAATAAGTACAGGTAAAAATCTTTTGTCAAGGAAAAAATGTTGAGTTTGTAAGGGAGGAATACATATATCAACAAAAGTGAAAAGGTTCAACTTTTTTCATTCATAGGGTAAGTTTCTTGTTCTATTACTTTAGAAAGTTAACGAATAGAAAACATTTACGAAAAAGAGTAAAAACTTTCTTTAAATTGTTTTCGGATGGTGAATACCTTTTTTAAAATTTTTAACTCATTTCATAAAGTCACCCATATTACAAAAACAAATTACCCTGGTTATTTTTTTGTCCCTTTGGCGAAGATAGCTAAATCCGATGTGAAAAATGTTTGTGGTACGTTCTGTTTTAGGAGGATTTCAATTTTCACAAAATGCGTGTAACTTAATTGTGATTGTTTAATATAATAATTGTTTTTAACTTCATAATTTTTATTTATTGTTTCGGCATTCACTTTGTGGTAGGACATGATGAAATTCAAAATGAAAAACAAACACGTTAGACCTGAAGATAAGATTCCGAAACTAGTCGTCATAAAATAAACTCAAGTGGTTAAAAAAACATGTGTTTTTCATTTTGAATTTCATAATTTTTTATAGTTTTTGCGTGTTTCCTGACTGTTAAGCCTTGTTGAGTGTCTAGAAACTGAACTTTCTGAATTATAATAAAGAAATACATTTTATTTTATCTAAAGGTACATGTAGTTTATTATCACATGTTAAAATTATCATAAAATTGTTACAACCTTTAAATACAAATAAGCCTTACATGGGGTTAGTAATAATTCCCTTCTATAATTCCTGAAATATAAATAAATTCCAAAACAGAGATTTTTTATATTTTTATTTATTCACTTTGTTTCCCTCTCGTATGTATTTAAAAAATATATGTACGCAACATCTTCGGCGACTTGTATTGTTGAAATAAGTAGGTTTATATCATCAAAAACATTCATGAAATATATGTAAGATTCGTCATAAAGTATTAAAAATATTAAGACACGCCTGAAAATTATTTTTGTTTTTTATTAAACTTTTCACAATATTTTAAGGATGTCTAAATTTTTGTCCACAAATCCAGTATTTGCTCCACTTGGAGTAATTTATACATTTCAAATTTAAGTTTTACTGAGTAAATATCACTCATTCTTAAAATCTATTGTAACACGTGTTTCGATGCATTCCGCATCATTTTCTTACTCCTTATACCTTGTAACGTATTACCACAAAGCGACTACCAAATCAATTAATAAAAGTAATTCACACAAATATAAATAATTTGTGAAAAAAATGTGCATACTCAAAATATTCTATTAAAGACGTCATTCTTCTTCTTATTATCGTTATCCGCACCCAATGGTGCATAGGGCACTGCATCGTATTGACGCAGTAATATCTTGATCGCTACCTATACAAAAGAAAAGTGATCACTCCTATAAAAAAATATTAGAGCTTAAGCTAGGAGTCGTAATAATCAGCGGGTATGTATGAGGAGATGCATGAACGTGTGATGCATGAAGATGCTCGAACGAGATGCATGAATGACAGATGATGTGACGTTCTATTCTCTCTGCCTACCCCTGCGGGGAAGCGGCGTGATGATTAGTTAGTTAGTTAGTTATTAGAGCTTAAAATCACGAATATTTATTTTCACACTTCCCTGGGAATCGAACCCATTACCTCCAGAACGGTAGCCGAGTATGCTGACCATTAAACTACGGAGGTGGACTGTATATCATATACCGTATAGATATTACTACAACTTTGAAGTCATTTGACTACCGAATCAATTGATGAAAGTAATTAATACAGAAAAATAATTTATTAAAAAAAATGTACACACTCAAAATATTGAGAATATTCTATTTAAGACGTTATTACTTCATTACCTTACAAAAAACCCACGTTAAATTTTCAAACAAAATATACACCTACGCTACCTTATTTTATATAGCTAAAATAACAGTATTGAATTTCCTTTTCACAATATTATTCGAGCAAGTGCTTATAAATGAAAATATAAACGTACGTATCCGTGTATTATTACAGCGTGGGAAATCCACAAAGGTTTTCATAATAATAACACACAATAAATCCAGATATTTTACATGTATCAAAATTAAAATCTGTACTCATTATTCCCGTTATGCGTTACACTCGCTTTTGTCCTGATTAATATTTAATATAATATTATATATTGGATAACCTCTGCTGAATTCGATATCAAATTTTGTTGGAAAATTTCCCGAAGCGCCTCCCACGCGGGGAGAGAATTTTAATATTTTACTGCTTCAGGTGGATATGGGAAGAGGAGATTATACATGTACATTAGGGTGTGGCATTTTATTATACATATTTTTGTTCGAGAAAGTGTCAAATATTGTAAAAAATAAGATTATTAAAAACATAGATTTGATTTTATTTATATATTTTTTTTACAAATATGTTAGTAATGTTAGCATATAACCACTCACCATTTAAGAGTTATAATAAGATGTAACATTTTTGTAAAAAAATAATAAAAGTAAATATTACCACTAAATAAATGCTTTAATTTTTATTTTTTAGTTATTGACTTGGCGTTTAATTTGTAGAACTCCATTTTAATTTATGTATTAATTTTAAATCAAACACAGATTTTTTGAGTCTACTAAGTTGTATTTTATAAACAAAAACACATAAAAACTTATATTGTGACAATTGTTTCGCCTTGTTAGGGCATTATCAAACGAATGTGAAGATCAAATGGACTACGGTCCTTATGTAGCTATACAATTCTAAGTGTCAATATGTGTTTTTGTTAATAAAATACAACTTAGTAGACTCAAAAAATCTGTGTTTGATTTAAAATTAATACGTAAATGCTTTAAATATTAATAATATTGAGAAGATTTACTTTTTTCTACCTTTTTGATCCTATATGCAGTCGTTTGGTGCATAGGGCACTGACGCAATGTTTACTTGATGGCAAATAACTTAAAACAAAGTCTTGGGGCGCTTGTGCACTACACGGAATTTTACCATCGTCCAGTTTAAAAAAAATTAAAACGACCACGACAGTTAAGCGTGATCGAATTTATGCGCACCGTGATCACGCACCGATCCGAAGAAAGGCGGCCAAAAGCGCAAGTCCATCCAAGCCAATCATCCGTTTATCATGCTAACTGAAGTATCGGACAGTGAAATTTCATGTAGTGCACTACACGGAATTTTACTGTCCGGAAGAACTACTACGAAGTTTGACAGTTAAGCGTGATCGAGTTCACGTGCAGCGTGATCCCGGCTATTTGGGGTTTCATTTTCGTACACAGACCGGCTCGCGCGACTTGGACAGTGTTAATTTGTATGAGTCTCTTCAAAAATGAGCTTTAATTTTCTTTGTTGCTTCTAAGTTTAATGTGAACAGTTTTGTTTTGGAAATTACCACTTACTGTTCCTACAACTACTACTTTTTATTTATTTACTAAATCTCTACTTTTGTATGTATTGTTTTAAGGATATGTAAATATTCTTGTTAAGGTTAAATAATTTCAAGAGATTTTTCAATAAATTGTAAATTTAACATCTTCCTGAACGGGTGGTTTAAGTGTTGATTTTGTTGGCTTTTTATAGCTGTACATTTTCTGAAATACTTATTATTTTTTCATTAAAACGTGTGTTACACCTTAGTGTGCAGTGGGTGTGAGGATTGGGGAGGATAAGTGATTGATGCCAACCAATGGGAGTCCTTGGACAGAGGACTGGGGGCTATTCTATTCAGAAACCCTTTACAGTTTATTACGGGGATGATTTGCGGAAATTGTGATATATTTCGTGAGTCGCGTACCCATATTTTATATCCTATACGGGACCTTTACAAATGGTCACCTTTTGAAATGCATGAGATACAGGTCACAGGAAAGGTAAATCAATATTTTCCTTTTGGCGAAAATTCAAAACGAAATAAAAATTAGATCTTCAACGAAAATGACAAAATAAAATGATTTGTTAAAATACAGGTTACCTTATCTTTAAAAAAGTAGTGTTAAAATATCAATATTAGGAAATAAAAAATAATACAAGCTGCCAATTTAAAGGCTTGCTTTATAAATAAGTTTAATGGACATTTTAAACATTTCAACACAGATGAAGAAGAATATAGAAGTCTGTGTATATAGAGTTTATGACCTGTTGTAAGCTGGTTAAGTGATTACTTTACACACATGTAAAATTCAACATTCTACCCACGATTGACAACCACACAATTCAAGTTTTTGTAAATTCCTTTTACTTATTTTTTATTGATTTACCTTTACTTCAGTCTTTTGCATCACCCGCTTCTTGGCAAGAGTAGATAGAGTATAATGCCACACCAAACTAATTTTGGAAACAATATTCGCCTCTTCCACATTCACGTATCTCCTCAGAGATACCCGCCGATCATTCCGACTCATGGGCTGACCACTTTCAAATGTTTTAAATACTTGATCATGCCGTGTTTTTCTCTGTCTTCATCGTCTCTTACCAACCATATTGACCTCATAAGTAATTAAAAAAATACAGTCAGTCAAAATCAATAATCTTTTTATAGCTTAAATATAACGTGTATGGGGTTTAAGGCAAACAGTTTCTTCCTTAAGACTAATATATTAGTCTTGAAGAAAAAGCTATAGGCTCAAAAAATGATCAAAGTTTTCGAAAGATATAAATTGATTTTACAACGTAGTTAGTTTTAGTTTTATTTTATAATGTAACCGATTTTTTATATGGAATGTTTAATGGTAAATGATTCTAGGTTCGTTTCTTCAAACGAATATTTCTCTGCTTTTGTAATAACGCTCCGTCTCGTAAAATCAATTTCAGTTTTCTTCGGAGTAGGTCCTTAACAAGGAGCCGTTTGTTAGCTATTCATGAAGGGTGGAGCTTTACAAACATCCCCTATGGATCTACTTTGAGGTCCATTAATTGAATTAAAGGACAGAGAGGGACGCAAAGGACCCTCCAGGACTCAGTCTTGACCATTATGCTTCGGAATTATAATCTAAAGGTCCTCAATTCTAATTTGATAAAGGGTATTTATTTTGAACGACATTTTAGCCTTTTACAACGTATTTAATTTAAAGGTTTTATATTTTGCATATTCAATGACGAATGGGCTTAGAAGACTATGCCTTAAAGCTTTTCATGAAAATTTCATTAAAAAAGGTACAAAACTTGAAATAACCTATAATACAGTAATAATGATAAATAGTAATAATGATTATATAATACACGTCTTTTCTTGGTGAGTACTCATAAAACAACGGAAAAAATAACTAAACAAATTTTATTTTTTTTAAACACTAAACAAATTTCAACCAGCTAGTGGCAGGTCGTAAGATGTATAAATATTTACGCATCTTTTACTATTACCTAGTTAGTGTATAAAAAAATAAATTTGGTTGAAGGGATCTTTATTAATTGAAAAATAATGTGACGTTTCATGAATTTTGGATGGAGTGCAAAAATTGTAAAGTTTCTACATATTTCCATTAGAAGTTTTCTTAAATGTAACAAAACGGAATGGATAAACATTAATTTGAAGTAAATAGGATACAGAAAGATAGTAATTTACTAAAAAAATAATATCTTGAATGTTTATCGCAGATACTTTGTGGCACATTTTATAAACTTTATTAAATAAAACAACTTTGTTTTTAACCACTTTTTTATTGGTACACTTTTTCTCCTACCGGTTTCGACAAGAACCTTGTCATCATCAGGGTTTAACAGGTACTAATTCTTAAACATTTAAATAATAGTTTTAACTACATACAGGTAGGATAGTGGGTGGTGGGCTCGACCAAATCTCGATTTTGAATTTACTTTTCGTTGTGGGTGTACTTTTTTACTGGATTTCCAAATACATATCTAACTGACTTATAGAAACGTAATTTATGGTAAATATATACAACCATATGTACCAAAGAAGAACAGTGAGTAATTTAAATGATGATTTTGACCCGCAAATTGAATGATAGTCAAAGTTGATCGAAGTTCTCGAGAATCGATATGAAATAATACTACTGCAAGTAATTTCGGGATTGATACAATAAGATGGTTGAAATAGTTTTCGACTTGATCACAAAGCGAAGTGTCGAAATCAAAGGGAAGTATTGCGAAGCGTAACTAGAAATAGCCATCTATTTGAAATAGATTCGACACAGTTTCAGTTTGAACCTTTTGAAGTATCGTCAATCATGAATCTGTATTGATGCAGCGACTCGATAGTTTGTTATTGCAACTTTAGTTTACGTATTTATGTGTTCGGAGATAAATCAGGGATCCACAAATGGACGGAAATCTTGGTGTAAACATTGCTTTGGCTAATAGAAATGCCCATACTGATGACTTATCTTCATTTATACACGTAACAAATATATCATAAGAATATAAGTAATGGATTCGTCATTCACTTGTAGTGTGACATGTTGATTATTTAAAAAAAATAAACACATGTATAATACAACTAATTGAGTTTTATTTCATTAGACACGACTAATTTCGAAAACTACAGTTGTTTTCCATGTTTCGCCTCCATAGTATAGTAGTGAGCGCGTTTGGCATCCGTGCTGGAGGTCCTAGGTTCGATTTTTAAAAGGGTAACAATAAATGTATAAGATTTACACTATTATATTTATTTTATTTCTCCCTATACTGGTATAAGAAGCTCTGATATCCATGCCTTCATGCAATTAACAATTAAAATAACAATAAGTAATAAGTAATAATAAGAAATAATCTTCAGTGCCCCATGCACCAAAAAATAATTTGGCCTATAAAGAATGCACCAAAAAATAATAATGCCTATAAAGAATGGAATGAATGATGCTTATTAAGGGAAATTTTAGAGGGTGTATTTAAGAACAATAAAAAACGATGATGTACATTCGTCTATTCGTATTTTTAAGGGGAAATTCGAAATCAGTATGCGTTCGGCAGTCGTCGTCTCTATGCACGATGTAAAAAATATATAAATATTTATATTTGCCTTTTTTTTTAAACACATTTTTAAAAAAAAATCATTATTTTTCAATGCCTTACCTTTCAATAACTATTTTCTTTTCAAAACCATATATTTATATCCACGAAAAACTTTTTTTTTTATAAAAAAACGGTACTTTAAGAAAAAAATATCAGTTACCTCTTAATTACCCTGGATTTAAATTAAGTTAGTAGACAATTAAGTTGCGATTTGGATGGACCTTAATGACTGGATAAAGTAAATATATCCATTGTTATAATGGATGACCACATTGTTTGTGCCAAAAGTGGAAATAATAAATATGATTCAGATTAAACGTAAATGCATCCTTTAATCGGATCGCTCTAAGTGCAGGTTAGGAAATGTTCTCTTTTGTGTAGAAAGTTGGAGATCTTCCAAGACTCGGGTAGACCAGATACGGTCAGGAGAACATTTCCTGGCTCTCGGAGCGCTGACCAGACGAGAAACTGGACCAGTGTGTTATGTGTTACAAATACTTTCGTATGACAGGGAATAAATATCCTTTAAAACGAAAATAATGTACTGATTATTACTAAAAATAAAAAATAAAATTTGTTGAATAAAAATGTATAAATATTTAAAAAAATTATTTAAACTTAAATAATTTTAAGGAGTAAATATGAAAAATAATAAAAAAAAGTTTTTTTTAAATCATGAGAAATGATAAAACAAAACAGAAACATCGTTTAGGATAATAGCACTGAATTATTGGGTAATATATCCAAAATGAAATACGGTTATTGGATTGAATTCTACATTTATTTACATATTTGTGACGCGTTTGGTCTTATTAAGACATTATCAAACACTCACATGCGTTTGATAATGTTTTATTAAGACGAAACGCGTTACATGTTATCAAATATACATATATGTATGCAAATAAAAGTAGAATTCTATCCGATAACCATGTTTAATTTTGGATATATTACCCAACAATTTAAAATGGAATTCAACCAACTGTCTTCAGCTACAATAAATAAATAGCACTGAAATCTGTTTTTTCTTGTATTTTTTTATGTCGAAGTTCAAAAATATGATTGGATTGATCATCGAATCGCTTAGTGTATTGCATTAAATGGAGCGTACTTTGAAGTAGGCTCAATAAACTGTGACGAATACTTGACATTTTGTATTTGATTTGATTATTCCCTTTGCTGATTTGAAATAATGCATATTTTAAATGACAACGGTGAAAGAAGGGAGAGACTTTTGTTAATATACGTGTGATGCTGTAATGAAAATGATTCTTGAAAAGATGTGACCCCTGTATTTCCCGAGACTTTTATATTTTGTCCGTTTAAACTTTCTCAATTTCTCTATAAAAAAAACATGAAAAAGTTGAATGTACTCAAAATATTGTGTGATGAATACGTATCGTTCAATAAAGATGAATTTCAATAAAAAGGAGAGTTTTAAACGAGACTAACTGAAGTTATTAATGATTTCAACAGATATTTACAAAAAATATATATATATACACTTATTACAAATAAAAAAATCAGCAAAACTTAATTTTTCTAACGGTAAATTATGTGTAAGATATTATAATTGACAAATTTTAATATCACTAATTAATTAGGCAGTCATTCTGTGTTATACATACAATTTATTTTTCATGGTTTTTTTTGGTAAAAACCGTAATTTAACAGTGTTATCTTAAAATCGACTGTGAGTCGTGTTTTAATGCATTCGACATTATTATCATCATAATACGGTACATAATAATTCTATGAAATTCAATAGAATGCCTTGAAATACGTGTAATAATGAATTTTAAGAAATAATGGTATTTTAAAATTCTAAAAATTAAAAAAAGGTTATTAAACTGTCTTTAATATAGTACAAAACAAATGCATTTACTACCATTGATAAAAAAAGAAAATTTCTGAAAACTCGACATTAATTCCTTTAATTTTTTATCGTTACAACTCAAATAATGTGACAAGATGAACATATTTGTTTAAACTCAACATTTTAGAAATGATATTAGTTACGCTAGTAATGATTATAATAAATTATATTCAAAATGTACTTAAATGTATTAAAATCATCACCATAGAACTTAAAACTTCAAAATTTTTTATTAATTAAACGCAAAATTACTGTATTCGTCGGCCAACATGAGCCCAGGGTGTCTACCAAAAGAATACCCTTAGTATGTGTTGGTCTTGGGACACACTTATAACGCATGTGAATCGTATTTCGTGTAGGTGTAAGTGTAGTAGTGCTAAATAATGAAATTAAATAAATACATTATTCACTAATTTATATAAATAAAAAAATCCATGAAATAATTACCTTTGACAATGGTGCTCCTGAATTCTACCCCGTACATTTCAATTTGCGAAAAGCATTTTCAGTTCCTACCTGTTATAGATATAAGATAGTTTACTCCTGGGTGATTTCTCATCACGTTCTCGGTCCATATAACTCTAGAAATGGAGGCTCTATCACTTAGGAACCTACTCGGAAGCTTTAGGGGCAGTCAGCTGAACGTAATGACTGGAGGGATGTTATTAATAAAGATTTTTCTGAAACTTTTGGTCTCAAATAGCGACGGTTTAAGTTTTACGATGTTTTTTTTATGAAACTGACTGAATTCAAGATACCGAATTTGCGGTAGGCGTGTTTTATTTTTAATTAAATTATAATAATCGATCATTCGATTCACTGAACTGATAAATTTTATGGAATTTTTTAACCATTAATAACCGCTTTATTCAACTTGGACATTATTTATTTCGTTTTTCATCTTTAAAAATGTTTAGTTTTTAAATGCCGTCAAAATTCATTTATCCAAATGACAAAATTTAATTATTAAAATCCATCTTTTATCAAATGTTATTATTTTATGAATATTATTTTAGAAATAAAGATGTGTTCATAGATACATCAATTTTTTATTGAAAAAAACTTCACGATCAGATTTATCAAATACATACTTAAAAGCGGTCAGGTCAGGGGTTGAAATTATCGTCGTATATTTATGAGGAGATGCATGAATATGGAAGAGGCGAATAATGTTTGCAAAAATAAAGTGGATTGGCGTTCTATTCTCTCTGCCTACCCCCGTGGGGAAGCGGCGTGATTGTCAGTTAGTAAGACGGAAATTTCTATACAATTCAAAACATTTTCATACTCGTATATGATACAATGATTAAAGAAAACACTTCGTTTTTTACCACTTGAGTTTTATTATATACTATATGTTTCAGAAGTTAAACTTCCATCATTCAGGTCTGTATAATAACTAAAAAAAACAACAACATACAACATAACTCTTGTAGTGTAATGGACTTTGTATGTAAGATCTGTATTACAAATTTTCTCGGCTTATCCGAACGTATCCAAATCCGAACAGGCACCAACTCCAGTTATTATACAGACCTGAATGATGGAAGTTTAACTTCTGAAACATGTGGTCCATAATAAAACTCAAGTAGTAAAAAACAAGTGTTTTCTTTAACCATTGTAACATGTCTTACCACAAAGTTAATGCCGAAACAATAAATAAAATACTCGTATATGATAATGTACTTTTCTTTTTACCCTTATCCGCACCCAATAATGCATAGGGCACTGTACCATAAAAACGCAGTGTTATCTTGATCTTTGATACATGAAGGAAAAGTGATCAGTCGTCTGATTCAAGTACCAGTCGAGGGGGTTATTAAATGAATTGTAGAAAATTAAATGAAAAATCATCTTTATTTATATTGGCTGTACTAGGAATCGAACAAGACACCTCCGGTAGCTTTATGCTCTTATTATTATCCTACCGAGGTAGACAGGGATATTTATATGTAAAGGAAGGAATAAACATTTCTATACTCGTATATGAACTAAACATGGAGATGATATTTAAAAATATGAAATGTTTACGTCGTATAAGTATACACAACTTTCGATCATTGTTAATGGTGGGTTAAAAAGTAAAAGCTTTAATTATTAATAATAATTATAAACTCTTTTTTGAGTGCACTGAAAATGTTTAATTCATCGAACTAGAGGACTCACAACCCAATTTTATAGCATTTTGTCCATTTATTGTAGGTTGTAAAATATGTTTTATTATTTTATCTGAATGTAACGATGCAGAATGGCGTAACGCCACGTGTCCGCCAGATTGCTGGATCCACTTCAAAGCTAGATAAGTCGAGTGAAACGGAGACTCGCTCGTCGCCTCGTCGCTCGCGCTGCGGCGACTGGCGCTCGCCACTCGGCGACCCGACTGGAATCAAATTTCAGGCTCGCGTCGAAAAGACCTCATAATGGATTTGGCTGAAAAGCTTCGTAAGTCAAAAATTTACTTAATAAAATTAAACAACTTTGTTTGAACTTTTGTCCGCCTCCGTAGTGTAATGGTCAGCATGCTCGGCTACCATTCTGGAGGCCCCGGGTTCGAACCCCAGTGGAGGGTCAAATAAATATAAGTGATCTTTTCACACTAATATTTATTCAATATTACCCTGGACTGGTACCTGAAGCGGAGGGCTGATCACCTATACACGTAATAATAAGCGAATAAGCGTAAAAAGAAAAGAAAAACAAATTAATATTTTATACTAAGGAGTTATTTTATGAAGATTTATTTTATTAATATCGAACAACGATGATGAAGAATATTGAAAAATTGATAAAGAAATAATTCAGACGTCTTCTTAATAAAAATCAGTTAGTGAAAAATTACTTATTTCAACCATAGACGTTTTTAATTACTTATTTCACCGAAAGTAAAAACAGCAGTTCTTTTTAATTGATGCGTAAATATAACTTCCGAAATTCAAGTAAAACTTCATAAACAAAGTGTAAGAAGTGATAAACTAGCCAATGTAAGGTTTTTAGTCCTAATAACAGCCTAATAAACAAAAAAAAAAAAATTCTTTTCAGTTACTTGGTTTTGTACTAAAACCGACCCACGAATTGTGTATTTATCATTTCGACCACCAGATGTCAGCCTTCGTCTTTGCCTGACATTTTCTGAAGAAGAAATGACGAAACAAAAAGATTCATACAAAAATAACAGGAAATGAAAATCAAAAATAATGAATCTGTCATTTTGGTCGTTGTATGTTATCTCATCATAAATATGATTTTTGCAATTCTGGTTGGCGGGAAAATATAATATAATTGATGGTATGAACACGCAGAATAACGAAACATGAAAAATATTTCTTATAATTTAAAGAGGTGTAATTGAAATTAAATTACACCGAAATTTACTTAACACACAAAAAAAACATTCACTTTTTTCGTCGAAGCTACAAAACGTTTACGCAAAAAAAAAGTGCAGTGATTGGCGTGAAACGTTATTTTTTAGCTTCCATAAATTCATTCGGCACTCACTTTGTGGGAACATGTAACTATCCATTTTTAATTTAAGGTTTACCTGGTAAACACCACTATTTCTTCAAATCAATGTGACACTTATTTTGATGCATTCCGCATCATACGGTGTTTGGAAATGATGCGGAATCCATCGAAACACGTGGCAAAATACATTTTAAGAAAAAGTGACATTTACCAAGTATTTTTAGCTGTTACTTTTTTTATTAAGTACCATATAAGGATAGTATTCGTTACTTTTTCTGGTTTTATATTTTTTCCGGAGCAAGTTTTTGATGACAAATTGTAAAATATATCATATTAGGAGTTAAAATAATGCTATACTAAACTAAATTTGTGTACTGATTGGCAAGATTTGATTAAATGAATGGATACAAAAACCGAATTATGTAACGATTTATTTTAAAAGGTCAATATATCAATCGTATTTTTAAATTCAATAGCCAATATCGACCAATACATGGGTAAATTATTTAAATTTTTTATGTTTTAACATAACTTTCTTATATTTTTCGAGAAACATGGCACACAGTATCATAAAAAGCTGAAAAGACCGAGGTCATATTTGGTTTCACAACCCAAAAGATATTCAGAATTAAATCTAACATAACTGTGTATTTGGATATTCAAAGCACCTCGAAAATATTTAAGAAAAAACACGTCGGTTTTCAATTTAATTTATTTGTTTTATCAATTCATACTATGGCCATTCTATATTTGTTTAATGCTCTGTGATTGAAACTGTTTTATGTGAAATTGTGTCTACATATTTTTTGTCTGAATTCTTTTGTAAAATCGTGTAGTTTGATAATGGTTTTGGCAACTGTCTCCATCCAGACGGATCGAAAACAAAACCATAAATCTTACGAATCGCTAATTTCGTAAAAGCTGTAAGGTTTAAAAAACATACTCCGTATTAAGAAAAGTTTTTACATATAAATATAAAAATAAAACTTTAGTACAATACCACTTTTGAGCTTATTTACGTAAACACAACTAGTTTCGAGAACTACAGATTTTATCTTCAAGAAGTGACAATACTAAACTGTTTTTTTGGTCCTACAGAATTGTTTAACTTTTGTGTTTAAGACATCATTTGTATTATTGTATATTGAAAATCAAATTAATGAGCAATATGTTGTAGTGTACACATATTTTTTTGTTATTTTTTTGCACGGATTTTGAGGCAATGTTATCTTGATCCGAAAAATATAAATGGAAGATTATCAGGATTACACATAATTCTGGTGAATTATTTTAGGTTAATCCGTAAGTTAGTAAAAGGATTCATAAATGTATGAGAAATAGTAATCTGATCATTTCACATTCTAGGAATTGCCTGAAAACATGATGCATTATTTATATATTGAC
The DNA here is from genome assembly GCF_059751285.1 of Brachycentrus maculatus. Classification (NCBI taxonomy): domain Eukaryota; kingdom Metazoa; phylum Arthropoda; class Insecta; order Trichoptera; family Brachycentridae; genus Brachycentrus; species Brachycentrus maculatus. The sequence goes on from NW_028280841.1 coordinate 1,602,595, forward strand.
CGTTTTTAAATTCCTGATTCGATTATAAAAACACATTTAACTTAGACAGCCATCAGCTGGATATAGCTATTTTCATCGGTTGATTTCAATTTTCTTATGATTAAATCAGTTGTTACACTACTGAAGGAAACAGGCATATACAGCTACATGAATATATATATATACAGTTTATTTTTTACTTTAGACGTTTCCGTAGTTTCTACAAGTCGACCAATTACGTGCTTAGAACAATGTTTTCTTTTACATCCAACTGATGTACGATGTTGTAAATTAGAGCGATGACGTATTGTTTAGAGATAATATTTCCAACATGATCTTGTCTGAGCAGACAGTTATTCATAGCAGACAATGGCATGTTTACAATTTTTTATATTCCCCAATGAATCCGGTAGTCTCTCATTTTATTATCTCCGTGAAAGCTATTCTAATATGACCAATAAAACGCGGATAAAGATATTCAGGGGCATCACAAATGTGCGATTAAAAAAAAATTGTTGTTGGTTTTAAATAAATAAATACACATTTTAAATACTATTAATGATTTGAAAAATTGCATTTATAATGTAAAATCCGTACTTTTTTGTAAAACTACGGATTCCAATAGTGTTAAAACTTGAAACAAACTTATACATTTAAATCTTTAAAAAAAAAAAAAGACTATTATATCTTTTATTATATAACATTAAACCACGAGTGTAAGTCCCTCTCCAAGCACAAGAGCACAGTCTCTTTTATGGAAAGGCACAACGAATCAAAAAAAAGTTCTCCATATGTATAAATGATTCAAATGTATTATGTTATAAATAAATATGTAAATATATTAAATGAATAAAAAAAAACTAGCGTTCAGGGTCAAAAATTGAAAACGAACGTTACCTTTTTCGTTGCGTTTTACGTAATTTTCAGTGACAATTATCATAATATTTTTTACTTTTCTTTATACATTTTAATTAAAATGATCGATTTAATGATGATTTAACAAAAGAATCGTACTATTGGATAACTTAAATATAAAAAAAACTTAAAAACTGAAAAAGTCAATATTTTGAGTGTTTGTTAAATTTTTATCACAAAGCTGGAACTCCACTTGATTTAAACTTTACACTTTTCGACGGAAGGACTGCTAACTCGAAATAAGTAGGTAGTGAACATTTCAGTTTAGTAAAACTTAAACTTAGTTTATTAAATCCTATAATAATATATATTTTAAATTGTATATAATTTTTTTACGAAATTCGATTACTAAATTGTCAACTACGTGTAAAATGGTAAATGTTATACAAATTGCTTAAAAAAGTAACCGATAAGTGCCGTTATTACCAATACTATTTTCATCTCAATAACATCTTGACCTATGTCGAGTTACCGATAAAAATCTTGAGAATAATTCCTTTGTGGGGTCGACTCCAGCATTTGTGAATACACTCGACATATTATTCAATTACTTTTCTTTACTATGCAAAACGACTTGAACTATTTGGATAACCCTGCTACGTAATACACGAGTACTTCATTATTTCTCTACTTGGAACCTTTCCAAAGGGGTGGGTGATAAGTGTTGGAGGGAGTATAGTTCAAACGGAGGGGGTTATTAGTAGTAATATGTATGTTTATTTTAATTGATCGTATCAATATGCAGGAGAATCGAAAAAAAATTATTAATAAAAAAGAATTAAAAATAGCTTTTTGACACGGGATTCGAAAAGTTTATCATTAAAAAACTTTATTTTGGTCCTTTGATGGGGAACAATGTAAAGGTATTTTTGAAACATTTTTATTGTTATTGTTGTTTATATAATCCATGTATCTCGATTTTTTTACTGTGCTTATTGATTCATTGTTCATATAAATACAGTAATTTTTTTAAACGTTGATTATTTTAGTATAAAACCAGTCCTACACTAAAAAGCAAACAGCGTTATAAACCACTACCATGACACTATTAGCAAATTTTATATCTGAAAAAAATATGAATCACACGCGTTGTAAGTCTGTCCGAAAACTAACATGAACTCAGAGTTTTGTCAAAAAGAAGTCGAGGATCTTGAAGAGAGAAAACTTGAAACTTGAACAAGTGAACTTGAAAAAGTGAACGGTGACAAGTCTCGTTTTTAAATCAATAATGTCGAGTAAAAAAGAAGAGTAAACTAAAAGTTGATATTATTGTCAATTAAAGGAATTTTATTTTGAGGACCTTTATAAAGAATACGAATGATTTTAATAAAATTCTCTTTTTACCCTTTGTTCTAAGGATTTAATTATTTTTCTCTCTTTTTGTTCTCAAAACGTATTTTGATTCCACAAGGTGATTATTTGAATCGGAGGATTCGCTAAGGCATTAGTTCATTATTCATTATTCATGTAAAAAATAACGTGTTTTTTAGTCGATATTTGATGGCTACAAAATAAACATTTTTTAAAATCCTGATTGAATACTGGGTTTAAAATCCCCAGATTATTACAGATAGACGTCCATAAATAATGTCAAATGCATCTTCACCGATATGCAGTTTGAATCCTAACTCCTTTTCTATATAAACAGTTTGGTAACCATTGCACTATTTACACATGAAATCAAAATATTTGAATATCGGGCATGTTTGCATAGTCCGTATTTAAATCATGTCTATTTCCGTTTGAAATCATCTGTGGATATGAGATTGACATGCGCACATGTTGTCCATTTAACGATGCGCGATAAAATACTAAAATGTGTGTTTAATCTCTCGATGGGCGATGTTATCAAAATAAAGATTTTAAAGTGACCACGAGCCCATAAAATGATATGAAGAATTAACTAAGATTAACGACCAACTAATGAGTGCACAATATTTGACCGATTATTGTTTAAGACTCCCTTTGAACTTTTAAACGTTGATTGTCCTTGAAAAATCTTAAAATTTTTATATGTATTTGTTAACATATTCTTTTGTACGAAGTGTTACTAACTAATACGTTTCCGGTTATCCAATTGGGATTACTTTCCCAATTAGATAACCGGATATTTATGTTTATTTTTCTTTTCAGCTAAAACTTTTAATGTCAAAGATAAAAGCACGTAGAAATATGCAATACACATTCAAATTTGGGAACCAGTTTGCGAAATTAGCATTAGATGCTAAAATAAAATAAAAAAGTATTAATAATTTAGTTTTTTTTTTTTAATTATCAACATTTTTTTTTAAATAATCAAATTTGATCACGTATTTTAATTGGTTATGCTTATCTATATTATTAGTATTCGATTGGATATCGTTCAACGTTCAACGTAACATTAATTAATACGCAACATGTTACGTTGAAATATATATTTATTTATTTATTTATAAGTTAAATTTCCAATGACAATACGTAGAAATTTGGATAAACCACATAATTTTCTTATGTTTCCTTCTGATGAAAAACGTCATATTTTTTGTAAATAAATATATGAATTGATACTGGCAGAAATATCCTTTCACTGGGTGACTGCTAAATAGAATAAAACATTGTAAGCATTTAATTTTAGTTATAAGATTACAATATGCAAGATATCAAGACGTAATGCATTTCAGTTTACATCTTAAAAACGCATAATGCGGTTTCCTGATAAGTCAATACGGAGTAATGCACTCAACCTACATACGATGTAAGGATAGAGTACTAGTACCAGACTGAAAGCAGGTGATGTATGCCACTTGAGGCCTGACGCTGAATGGGCTTTAGCGACGTCATCACACTCGACTCCAAACCCAATGCAAACGGTTACACATCAGGTGCACGAGTCATCTCGGAATGGCATCATTTACACAAATACATTTGGTGACGTATTCAAACGTATTCAAATGCAGCAATAATCCCATTATGTTATAGTTCATGGCTTTATTGTAACACATTGGAAATAATCTGTGAGGGTAAAAAACAAACATAAGGGTCCATAATATTTATTTGTTTCCATCATATACATAATTACAGAGTACAGTTTACAAAAATGTGTCTTCACTGCGTATATGAAAACTTAACTATAATTTATAAACTGTGTTTGATAATGATGCCGAATGCATAGAAACATAAATAATAATTTATTTAAAGATGAAGCGGTCAGGTTAGGAGTCGAAATAATCGGCGGTTATGTATGAGGAAATGTATGGAGGTGGAAGATAATGTTTGGAAAGACAGAGTGGTGGGGTATTCTATTCTCTCTGCTTACCCATACGGGGAAGCGGCGTGATGGTTAGTTAGTCGGTTTGAAGTGGTATTCACAGAGCAATATTGAATATAGAGATATTTGAGTGAAAATGTTTATTAATTAACACAGATAAAAAATAATATGGACGTCTGGGTATTTACAGGGCTTACAAATTTTCAAAGGCTGGTTTAAGTATTCATTTATGAACATATGTAACACTCACCATTCTACCCATGGTTGAACACCACACGTATAAAATTTCGGAACTTGTATTTATCCTTTAATTTTGAAATTTTTTCTACATGCAAATTTTCGGCACCATCTATGGTCAGGTTCGGTATTTTTTTAAGCCTATGACAGGTCGCAATCCTTGTTAATACCCGGACTTCCATATTTTTCAGCATCTTTGTTGAAATATCAATATAAATAACTCTCAAGTGGACAACCCAGATTTTTGAAAAAATATTTGGATAAATTGAATATATTAAATTAATTTTATGTTAGTTATTGTTTTACCTCACAACGTCCGCCTCCGTAGTGTAATGGTCAGCACGCCCGGCTACCGTTCTGGAGGTCCCGGGTTCGATTCCCAAGGGGGGTAAAATAAATATAAGTGATTTTTTCACTGTCATATTTATTCAATATTACCCTGGACTGGTACCTGAAGCGGAGAGCTGATCACCTTTCCTTCATGTGTAAACGATCAAGATAACACTGCATTTATATGACGCAGTGCCCTATGCACCATTGGGGTGCGGATAAGTGTTTTATTATTTTATTTATTATTGTTACCTTGTATTTGTAGAAAAAAGTTTCACGTACTTTGTGTATTTATTAAATAATAATAATAATAATAATACCTCTTTATTCCAGCTTGACTAACACGGTGGGTGCAATACTTAGTCAGCCATTTATGTTTTACAACATTTTTGTTATAAAATGAAATTAAAAATAATAAACAAATAAGAATAAAAATAATGAAAAGAAACAGTGAAAGAAAAAAAATAAATGAAATGAAAAAAAAAAAATTGATTTTTTTTTACAGCAAACCTAAAATCAATTTGGTATGACAACCATATTAAGGGACAGGATTGAATCAAATATGTATGTCCTACTTAATAATATTATGTATATTTGTCGAAAATGATTTATGTGAAAGGTAGCCGAGGGTTGAGGGTATCAATTAAAATAATTAAAATATATTCTTGACATGAAAGAGATATGAATGACACGGCCGAGAGGGCGGGTCGGAGGAGACCTGAATTGAATTGGGACACCCTTAAAGTGGAAAATGTAGGTCAGATGGCACTGTAACTCTAGTGCTAGAAATATAAATGACTTTCGTATGTAGGGAGTGTGTGAAGCGTATGATGCTTCCCTCTACCATTTCAGGATATTTTCAGAACGTTACACTTCTGACTCGACATACATCTGACTATGTCTATATTTACTGAAATAATATCGCACCATCAGTATTGAATACACAGTACAAAATGTGGGTTAGTCAAACGCAGTGATTATTATCATTTAAAATTCTGAAATTAAGAAGTTTGGGATATAAGTATTGACATCCATAGCACTCAAAACATTTTTGTATCTATATGAACACCTGAGCCATTAATGAGTCAAATCCTTGTTATTATTTTATATGGTTAATTATTTTTCGCTAGCCCCTTCTTCTTCTTCTTATCTGCACCACAATGGTGCGTCATATAAACGCAATGTTATCTTGATCGTTGTTAACACATAAAGGAAAATTGATCAGCCCTCCGCTTCAGGTACCAGTCCAGGGTAGCATTGAATAAATATTAGAGCGAAAAAATCACTTATATTATAAAATCACTTATACTAAATAAATCTAAAATAAGACAAATATCTAAAATAAGGTAAATTTGCTTCAAAGATAAAAAAAGGTTTTAAGTCATTTGTTGTATTAATTTAATTAAATCTTATGTTGTTAATTTGTATGAAGGGTGTTCTGTTCAACTTGTTTGACTGTCGCAAACTTACTAAGTATGCAGTGACGTAACGGATGATAGGATCTCAGATGCTGTGTGAAGATGCATCAATATTGGTATTCGGACCATCAAGTTAACAGATTGCGGTTGGCTGGACACTTCTGACTGTAAGCAAATACTCCGATTTATCAAGTGAATATTATAGCAGTACACAATTACATCTTATATAAACATATATTTTTAAAAGTAATTCATATTTATCAATAGTTACAATAAAAATAATAAAATAAATAATCATACTTAGCGGTAAATTTTATAACAAAAGATTGACAACATTTTGAGTGTGTCCAAATACTTGTTCAAACATAAATTTAGTATTTGGACACACTCAAAATGTAAATAAATTATCTGGTCAAATTATAAGCTTAAATAATAAAAATAAAAAATACATTTTCTGGCGTTTCTCATGTGTGTGAATAAAATCCAGGATTCGGACCTCACACACTAATATAAGAGTTTCTGGTTAGTAAAAAAACTTTTTAACATCTATCCAATAGATATTTCTAGTGAAGTTCTAGTGATTCAAGAACAAGGTTTCTAAATTGGTTCATATTTATATATAGAACTTCCAAGAATTTGAGTAGTGTGGTTGTCAATAATGGGTAGAATTGGTGAATGTTACACGTGTGTAAAGTGATCCCTTAAACCAGCCTATGACGGTCATCAGCCCCGTAAATGCATAGACTTCCATATTCTTCTTCATCTTTGATGAGATGTCAAAAAAAGAAACAAAACATTGATTAAAACATCCAGAACTTGCGCTAAGAGAGAAAAATTACCAATGATGTTTCCTATTAGTTTCCTTAGTGCAGTGCTAGCCACTTTGGCTACTTTGATCGAGGGTTTGGATTCAAATTTCTAAGAGTAAAGTAAACATCACAATACAAGTTTATTTCTCACCAATTTTATGTAATATACTCTGCACTACTACATAACGCTCAGGATTTTCCACCGTGATTTCATAGCATTAACGATCAAGGTAACACTGCTTTGATACGATGCAGTACTCTATGCGACTTTAGAGGCAGATAAAGATTAGAAAAAAACTTAAATCAATTTTAATAATACTCAATGGTGTAAACAAAAGCGTAGAAATATAAAGGTTTTCATAAGAATATAATTATAAGGTTTTATTTTATTAATTTGATATAAAATTAATGTCGGTGAAACTGGAACTGGTATAGGAAATGCTACATATAAAAAAAAACATCACAAAATTTATTTTTAAATTATACTTAATATAGACTTTGAAGTTTGAGTTTTACACCAAAAACATTTTTACTATTTTGAAGCATTTAATTTTTTTTAATTATCTACAGTATTTTTGTTTACCATACGAAAAATCGGTTTAATTACATGGTGTTACAAATTTATGTTTTTTTCTATTGAACAATGGTCGTTTTTTAAATGAAACGTGCTTAATATTGTTTTAAAAAAATAATAAACACAAATTTCTTTTTAAGTAACTATTTATCGAAATATAATTAATTTAATTTTATAATGAAATTATTTTTCTGTAAATAATCTGAGGAAGTCGAAATTCCTCGATGTACGAGTATTGTATTTCTTAGATTCAAATAACCGGTAGTCGAGTAAACAACGCAAATTTCTAATTACAATACAAGCCATTCGCACACACATAAAGATGTTGAAAAAATAACGAACCGCGCCGCCTCTGCATTCCGCATTATGCAATGAGCATCATCAGCCGTCGGACAGACCAACTGTTGCGAGCTGGCGAGTTGGTCGGCGACCGACGCCGCGACGCCTGCACTACGCCGCGACGGCCCTCTGCGCGAGTGCGAGCACTTCCGGCGCGTCACGTGACCGCGGATGGAACCTGCCAAGTGACAAGTGACAAGTGCGGAGTCCAGTGGTCCTTGTGACGAGAACCCATGGGATTACTAGTGATACATGCTTGAAAGTTTCCTTAGGATTAGTGATGTGTAATCAATTAAGTTTTAACCGACGCAGACAAACTAAGTTTGATTTTTAAATCATTAAGTAGGTAAATTACATCTCTTCGCACTTAAAATAGAGTTATTAATTATTTACTTGCATTGATAATACGAAAAGGGTGAATAATATAAAAGTTTCACATTACTATGCATAATATCTACTTTGGTTTTTGATATATTTATTGCAAGTATGTATTATCTTTTTCATTCTTAGCAGAATTTATAAAATACGGAAAATAATTTATGTAACAATTTTTTTTCATTATTTTGAATAACGTATTTTATACTATTAAGCACTAAGTTCTTGACCCTAGAGATTATATATCTATTATGACATACATTAATGGTATCCTAACTGAGAAAAAACGTGTGTTTATACAAAGGTAGAAATCTGATCTTTCCAGGGCTTATGACATGGCATTTGGCTGACTTGCATGATCACTTTTATTATTGTGTAACATTCATCATTATGCCCCATATTATTTAACACCCGTGTTGCATTAATTTTGATAGATGCATATGGTTGAAAGTGAAATGTTAAGTAACATTACGGAAGCCCCGAAATGCTCAGATATTCCCTGCGTATAAAAACAATAGATGATTAGTCTCAGTTTAGAAAACCATGCCTTAATGAAAATTGTCGTATTGTAGATACATAAAATAAACAGTAAAGAGCCACTTAACGTTATCAAATAATACCTTGTTTCACAAAGTAAAAACGAATCAAATACATATTAATTTATTATTAGATTAAAACCAATATTTTTAGCTTTTCCACTTTTTTATTTGACCAGCGACCGGGTTTCGTCGTTACCGACATCATCAGACTGGTGATGTCGGTAACGACGAAACCCGGTCGCTGGTCAAATAAAAAAAGTGGAAAAGCTAAAAATATTGGTTTTAATCTAATAATAAATTTAAAATGCAATTCCATCACGAAGTGTCAGTGGATAATATAAATCTATTAAATACATATTACATTTTTTCATAATAAATTTAAATTTATGGCGTTTTCGTAGAATATGAAAATAAGTAATTGAACATTTTTACAGAATGAAAATATTGTCAGAATGAACAACATTAAAGCGCTCTTGAGGTATTATTTTACGAAAATGGCGCTATATAAATTTTCCAAATTTATTTTTATTATTTATTAAATAAAATGTTTTTGTGTATAACTTAATCAACTTAAAGTGTTCATTACGTGCCAACTTATTTAACTTTTTATAATGTTTTTGGATACTAATATAGAACGGTTTCAAATCAAACAGCCTTTTCCTCCATTCTAATTTATTAAGTTCAATCTAAATTATTTGTGAAAGTATTTCAGATTTCATGATGCCAGTTTTGTCGTATTTTCACTAACAGTAAAACGCCGACATACTGTCTGGTTATGTGAGAGAATTGGCTGGAAGGATTGAAGACGTTCATTTTAGTTCAGTTAATTTCACAATTAATATTTTATGAAAACATTTGAAACATTATAAAGGTAGTCGAAACCGGAGCCTTTAGCATGGTAGTCAAACACTATCGTCAAGAAATTAAATTAAAATAGTTTTTATACTGTTAGGTACATATAATGTGTATTTTTTACACGCCTGCATGACCTCGATGATTGCAATAAAATAAAGATAATATTTTTATAGCGATTTGAGCAGCACTTGCATTATTCATTTAGAAAACCACACAAATTGGTATTATATATGATGGAGATAGCAGCAAATTCAGAATTTACCGATGAAGGATTATTGGAGAATTTCAATTTCGCTTTCGATATCCTCATACATGGGATCAATCAAAACAATATTGCTTGTATTCGTGACTCTCGTTTTACTATTCAATTTTAATATTATTGACATAACGTACCCTCGTTATGTCAATTTACAGTTAGCTGATGACTGACTATAGATGTAGAGCTGTGATTTTTCAAGTGCTGTGTGGTACCTGTTAACCTGTTTTTTGATGTATTGAGAGAATAAATATAAAAATAAAATCATAGATTATTGGTAAATAATAAAAAAAAAATATTGAAAAAACTTTAAAAAAATAACATTTGTAAAACATAATTTTGGTTGAAACGTATTTTTTATACATTGTAAGTTATAACCTTAAATTTGACAGCTAAACAAAGGTCTTGTCATGCGTAAAGTGACGTCAATCTTGAACCAACCAATAGAAAAATAAATACACTAGTGACAGTTTATGACATACTTGTATTACAAAGGTAGATAAATATACAAATTATATTTGGAAATGTTTAACGACAGCGGCCTCGTCCTCTTTGGGTTTTTTAGACCACGGGCATTGAGCTCCGGTAATTTACTTCGGAAAATGATGATTTTAAGTGGATGAGATTAGGACACAGGGGGTGAAGATCAATTAGGAATGATTATTTTATTTTTAGTATATACTACGTAGATTTTTATGTATTCATAGATTTTGTAGGTCAAATTTTACACACAATTATGAATAAGGGCAGGTATCGATTTGACATATATCAACTTTTATTGTATTATGATAATATCTTACTTAGTAGGAATTATTCATATTTAATTATGATGTATGAAAAAAAAAAGTTTTCTGTTTGTTAAGTTGACTAGCAACTTTATGAATCGTCAAGACCGTCGAAATAAATTATTAATTTGAATATTGAAAAATAGATGTAATTTGTAAAATCCCATTTTACGTACGAGAACGTACAGTATCGAACAGATTAATTGAAACAAAACTTTTTTTTTGTATTTTCAACACCCTCTAAAAAATGTTTTAAGGGTGTTCCTTGTATTATGGACCAGGACTGCTTCTTTCAGTGACTGAGATGATGAATAGCGAGAAGTATCACCCAATTCTACTAGAAAAGATACTACCAGAGATACAAAAACGAAGATAAAATGGTAATGAAATATTTCAACAGGATTTAACCTGCCACAAATCCAAAAAAAATCACACAAAAACAATGGACTGTATTGGACTGGTCAAGAATTTTGCCAGACATAAACCTAATTAAATAGAACTATCGGCAATCTGTAAGAATCGTCTTTCCAAAATTGATTGCACTACGGTGGAAAAGCTCATTTTGTCCATAATTCAGGTATAGTTTCGAGACGAAAAAATGGCATCCACGTGCCGAAACCTTATATAATAGATGCCAAGAGGAGTAAAATATTTTATTGAGCCCAAATGAGATCATATTGAATATTAATTTGTGATATAACTAATAAACAAAAGATTTTACAAAACTTTTTACGAAAATACAACAAAAAAGTTTTGTTTCAATTAATCTGTCCGATACTGTATAATGTATAATATAAGGTTTTTAGTTTTTTTATTTTAAAATCTTTAGATATAGCATTCAAATTTTTCAATATATATCTAAGGTATCTCGAAAGAGACAAAGCATGTTTCAATACGAAGGGAATATTGTCTAGACAGGGTTTTCGACCTGGCAGTGGCTGGTTTAAATGATCATTTTATACATTGTGAGACGTTCACTATTCTGATAATTATTGCATACATTTTCGTTCTAGGATATTGTCAGTATTTTAATAATCTTCCTCGTATTTAGAACTGCCATCTGCTGAAAATTTTGTAAAATAAGCTTTCCCTCTCATGACCACAGGTGGTAATTCTTTTTGTATCTTGTTATCGTCCTAAGGAATTAAAATAAATTTTATTTTTTAAAAGCATAAAAAAATAAATGAAAGTAGACATTAGTTTGGTAATGCCGTAACAAGGAGAAACAATTGTCAGGATTATTTATTTATTTTTTTATTTTATTTTTTATTTTATTTGGGTAAACAACAGCAACATATGTAAAACAAAATAATTAAAATATATGCATTAAACAAGCCAATTAAAGTTAATTACAGAAACATAAAGATAATTACAAAATATTTAGTGTAGTGTAGATGTATTATTATTTTTATTTAACAAAATGAAATTAACAACTTAGTCAACCCTAAAAGTCAGTGATTTAAATATTTAAATATAAATTTTGAAGTTATAAAAATTAAACGCCAAATCAATAAATATAATTAAATATTTGTTTGTACATACATAAATAATATTGTGCTTTATTTAATTTAATTTTATTTTAGTGTTATAAAGGTATTATTCGAAGAACAGAGAACGGTATAGTTGGTCGGAATCGTTATTCGTTATCTAGACTGATGACTTCAGTCCACGAGTGTTGTGTAATACAGCACTAATTTAGATTACTCGCGACTAAAATTAGATTGTGTTGTCTTAACATTAGATAAATATCAGTTGTTCGATTGACAATGATCAGAGTAAATTTAGTAAGCATAGTATATTCATGATTAAATCAAATAATTACGTTTTATAACAATCAAGTCAATGTTTTAAAAATATTGAGTATTATATTAATAACTCACAAATTAAATTTAATAACTAATTAATATTTTCCCGTATGAAGTTTCATTTTATATCCGTGTAATATTGATGTAACTTTTTTGTATTCATAAATTTTCAGTTAAAATTTACAAAAACGTGTCACTGAAATTTCACAAAACAAATTAACATTTTAGAATGTCTGTTTAATACTCGTAAACAACTCATTTTAAATTAAAATAATAAAAAGTATTTTCCAACATTTTTTCAATCTTTTATTGTGACACGTGTTTTGATACATTCACCATAATTATCAAATACAGTCTTCGATAATCATGCTGAATGTTTCGCAACACGTGTCGCAAAAGAATTTAAGAAAAATGCTATTTATAAAGCAAAATTGAAATGAAAAATAAATACATATTACCACTTAACGACAGTTGAATCACTTAATCAAAACATGGTTATAACTCACTAGTTCGTCATTAGTAATGAAATCAAGAATTACTTGGCCAAATGACACGATATTATTCGTTTCTATCTACCTCAAATAAACATTTAATCATAGTTTTATTAAAAACAGATCAGTAAATTAATTACTTTCGTAAAATCGATAGTAATTACATAATCGTGATGGTATTTTTTTACGAAAATGGCGCTATATAAGTTATCCAAATCTATTATTATAAAAAAATGTTTTTATTTGGGATAAGGTATTGTGATGAAAGATTTATATTATCCACTGACACTTCGTGATATAATTGCATTTTTAATATATTATTAGATTAAAACCAATATTTTTAGCTTTTCACTTTATTTTCATTTGACCAGCGACCGGGTTTCGTCGTTACCGACATCATCAGACTGGTGATGATGTCGGTACCAGTCTGATGATGTCGGTAACGACGAAACCCGGTCGCTGGTCAAATAAAAATAAAGTGGAAAAGCTAAAAATATTGGTTTTAATTTAATAATATATTATTGTGATGATGTTATTCTCAGATTTGATATCGATTCCCCAATTTCGGTTTACAGTATCTTCTTTTAGCATTGCCCACTTAAAATTAAAATTCTTTGTTTAACTATTAAATGAGCTTTTAGACAAAGCACTTAGTTCACAAATAAATTAGTGGGAAAGTAAAACGGAGCTCTTTTTTTATTTGTACAAGTATTGTTCTTCTTACAAGTTATCGGTACAAAGTCAACGTCGGGGAGACCCGACACGACACGTAAAGAAGAAGAAAAATATTTAACTATCACGCCGTTTCCCCGCAGGGGTAGGCAAAGAGAATATAACGATAGAATAGTATTTCTTGAATGTTTTTCGCAGATACTTTGGCACATTTTATAAACTTTATAAAATTAAACAACTTTGCTTTAACCACTTTTTTTATTATTATTTTTTATTACTGAGATTTTTTACGGAGTTTTTGGTAAGGGAATGTAATTAATTATGAGTATTTTAATGTTTTTAATGTTTTAGAATTTAATAAACCCTGATGACAAGGTTCTTGTCGAAACCGGTAAGTTAAAGTGTACTAATAATAAAAAAATGGTTAAAACAAAGTTGTTTAATTATATTAAGTTTATAGAATGGTATGTTTTATTTCGTTCAGTCGCAATTTTGTTAGTAATAAATGCCGCTAAAATAACGTCGCATCATTTCTCGGAAGTACGGATATAGGTATTCGAAACGGTGCAGTATTTTTATGATGACTTACGAGAGAGTGTTGCTATTTCTGTCGGTGGAGAAAATCAGATATTTAAAGTACGACTAATCGCAAACGAGTGACATTTATGGCATATAAATAGTTCACGAGACAGATCAGGCAATGCTCACGTGGCCATTTTAGTCAATCTTTCAGCCGATCCGGTCGTTAAAACCCGCTAGAAATATTTACATCGTTATCTACGAATATTATTTCGGTACTCCTTCATATCTATTTTGAAAATGAGAAAAATATAATTGCACAAACGTGCGGTCACTTCAAATTTGTGTCTTTATGACATAAGTATATTCGGATGATGTATTTTTCGTGCTCGGATATGTGGAACTAATTTATTTTACATGCATTATTAATTCTGGATGCACTAAATTTGTCTACTGAATAAAACAAAATATTTTATGGTATTTTTTTTTTGTATTTGCCGCATATTTTTCCCCAGTTTTGTTTAAAAAAATACTAATAAATTTACTTACCAAATAACTATTACGCCGCTCCTCCACAAAGGTAGTCGGAAAGAATAAAACGCCACGAAACGCATCGTTGCAAGCATTCATCGCTTTTGCCACATTTATGCGTCTCCTTATACCTACCCGGCGATCATTCCGACTTCTGACTCTTCAATTTCAAATATTAAAGGAACTTAATCATGCCAAGTTGTCTTTAATCTTACTTTGCTTTTATTTCAACTACATTCACCTACAATTGTTCATTCACCTCACTCATTTCGTTACATATGATTAAACTATCTCAACACACTCAAATAAGTTTTATCGATAATGCTTATCTCAGCGTTGCATTTTTTTCCTTTTCACAATTCGAAAATCTTTTATACATCGTTTTGCAATTCGTTTGTCTGAGTGATCGCACTAGATTTTTTTGTATATTTTGGATCATCTTCTTCTGATCCTTATTCGCAGTGTTCTTGATCGTTACTTTCACGAAGGCGATGCGATTTAACTACAACAAAGAAATATTAAAATAAATATAAAACTTAGAAGTCACTATTATTTGTTTTGACTGTCCCTGGGAATCGAGCTCGTAGCTTTCAGCAGAGTAGCTTAAGGCGCTTATCATTACACTACTGATAAGGATAATTTGGATTACATTTTTTAAAAATGAAAGCTTATTTGAACAAAGACGTTAGTTATATTTGTATCAGGTGAATATAATATTAGCTTAATGTTTATGCCTCACGAAAAACGTACCTTTCATGTTAAGTTTACTAGACAAAATTAGTTTCTATATACGCACAGCTGTGTCGGTTACTTTACGTGTATAATTCTCTGAGGAAATTATCTTTTTGAAGTCTATAAATATTAAGGAGAATATAAAGAACATGTATTGTAATACTCTTACTTTCACATGTAAATTATATGTTGCAGAGATTCTAGAAGCTTCAATAAATAAAATCATAAAGAAACGTCAGACGCTAGATATTATATTACATTTTTCCTCTTACGAAAAATGGCTGTGTCTCAAATTATATTATATCAAAAATTACTTATACTTACAAATTATATTATATTAAAATTTAATAGGATTCCAAAAAAAACAATTTCTTTCATCCATATAAATAAATATTGTAGGTAAGAGTAATAATAATATGTTTAGATTATAAAATATATCATGATTATATAACTAAACATACATTATTTTTTGTCATCTCAACATAGACGAAGAAGGATATATATATCGATATTTACAGGGCTTCCGACCGACAAAGCCTGGGTTAAGATATTACTTTACACACGTGTAACATTCACCCCATTCTTCTCATGACTGTCAACCACACTATTATTTTTTTTTTAAACTTCTAGATATATTATATTGATCTGACTCGTAACGCAATATGTGCGAGTTTCACAACAGCCATCTATGTTGGAATGAGGAAAGCTTTTTTTTAGTAGTATTGTCGATCATGGATAGAATAGAATGATGAATATAACACGTGTATAAAGTGATCAGTTAACCAGCCTAAGATAGATCATAAGCCTTGTAAATACGCAAATTACCATTTTCTATTTCATCTATGTTGATATATCAAAAAAATCTTTCTTAGATTCATATTGCAATTGGCGAAAATCGAGCCTGCGATATCAGTTTCGCATTCTAGGGTCAATCCAACTATGCCACGGCGCCTATTCAATTTGCCTAGATATTGAAATGTTGTTAGTGAAAAACAAATCAAATATCTTTTTTATGTGTCTAAATAAATATTTTATATATAAAAATAAATTTTTATATTTGCATGTTTTCATATCAAATCTATTCATATTTGATCGGAAAACTGGGGCAAGGACAATCGTATGTATCGTACATATTGATGCGTATACAAAAAATATAGATTTAAAAAAGATAAATTTATATAAAAAATATTTCAGTTAAATTTCAGCGACAGTGAAACCTACACAGCGTACAGCTTCCATCGAGCGTGGCTATTAAAGCTAGGGATAGGTTTCATTTTTCAGGAGGCTTTGAAGGTTTTTGGGGCGGAATAAACTTAATATCCGGTGGCGGGACCTTCTACTGAATTTCAGAACGGCACAAAAACAACCCCGAGCTTTTCAAAAGCAGGGATACTAAAACACAAACAAGCGGCAGCATATTTTTCAAAAGGAAATTATTAATAGGTTTATTGATATTGGAATTTTTGCGAAATGAAATTTAATATGATAAGGGTTGTTTTTGTTTATTCCAACGTATGGTAACTCAACTCAGTATTTCTAAAAACTTTTTATTATTTTTTTTACCTAGTATGGAATATTTTTTAACAACCATAAACTTTTAAACTTTTTTTTAAATCCGTGTAGACAGGTTACTGAATAGTTAAAATGTCATGGTATTTCACTGTATTAAAAAAAATCATATTTCGCCATTTCAGATGTGCGATACATTGATTTAGATAAATATATTTATAAGATAAGTATACCTAATGGTATTTTTGCATATCCCGTCTGCGTGTTTCTCAAGTATACCCAAATAACAAGCTTCTTAATTAAATTTAAAAAATAAGTTTAATTGTGCGTTGAACATTTTCATTATTATACCTTGATTTCATAATTATAACCTGATCCTTATCCTCACCCACTGGATGGTATAGAAGCAGTGTTATCTTGATCGTTAAATACATGAAGGAAATCAGCCTTCCGCATCAGGTACTTGCCCAGGGTCATTTCGAATTAATATTAATCTAAAAAATCACTGATATTTACTTTTAGCCTTTTGGGAATCGAACCTGGGACCTTCAGCATGGTAGCCTAGCACGCTAACCATTACTCTATGTAGGCGGACTTTTCATCATTACGGCCTATTTGGTACCTACATACATTTATGATTATATGGAGCTCTGACTATGTTGCACCATCCACAGCTCTCTGGACCATGCTTGCTAGGTTTTTCAAACTTTAATACGGCATAATGCCTCTATCATTCAATTGCTCTATTTACTTTATTACACCTATTTCTTCCTACATTATATTATTAAAAAGGTAATTAAGATTTAGATTCTTGGAACATTTTTTTCTCAGTAGATCTCACATAGTAACATAAAAATATTTAAAAAAATCTTTTTTTTATAACTTAAAATAATCGGAGGGCTGATCACCTTTTCTTCATGTGTAAACGATCAAGATAACATGACACAGTGCCCTATGCACCATTGGGGTGGGGATAAGGGTTTTACTATATTATTTATTATTATACCTTAAGATAGATGAAAAATAATTCGGAAAACTGGGTGAAGCGTTCTTCTTTATCTATGTTAAGATGTAAAAAAATGTAATCATAACTCCTATGTGGAGAAAATCCAGAATTGTGAACATGTGGTTGGACACAGTCAAAATGTTGTGAATATTATTCAATGTTATTATTACACGGGTATAAACATATTAAATTTTTTTAAATGTCTATTTAAGACACAAATTGCTTTCTAAGCTGTCATTTGAAGTCACATCGGGTGAATTTAAGTTGCGCAGTATGTTATTAAAATTAGTGCACAACAGTGATACTTGGAGATTTAGATGTTTACAAAGTTTGGATATTTGGGAACCTATAAAACATACGAAACAATGTCTGTGTTGAGAAATTCCAAAACATGTTTACGACTTTTTAATAATAATTGTAAGAAAATTGCGGTCATGCATACAGTCGCGTGGGTAGTGAGGGTACGTCTGATTTTGTAATTAGAATGAAAATAAAATCGTCCGAAAATGTTGCGAATTCTAGATTGCGAGTGGTTTCGCGTTTTACTTTGTGAGCATATTTATTATCTTTTTCTGACTTCCATATACAATTTATCTTCAAACCCTCATCCGGACCCGATGGTGCATAGGGCACTGCATCATATAAACGCAGTGTTATCTTGATCGTTAGCACATGAAGGAAAGGTAATCAGCCCTCTATTATACGGAATAAATATTAACGTGAAAAAAATCACTTTTATTTATTTGACCCCATCATGGGAATCGAACCCAGTACGGTGGCCGAGCATGCTGACCATTACACTAAGGAGGCGGACTAAACATTACAATAGAAAATTATAAACAAAACACCTGTTTTTAACCACTTGTGTATTTAATTGTAAAGTTAAATATGCTTTTCTACAGGTTTAAATATGAACTTCAGTTTATAATAAAATCCGTAGTTGATGGCATATTAATTAACTAGTGAAGAAGCTAAGGGCGAAAGACAATACTGGAAGAGGAATAGTATATGGAAAAGGTAGAATATAATGAATAATAAGGGCACTTTCGGTTATATATACGTCTTTGTAAAACCTGATGGAATTTAGACACAGTTTAGAACGAGTTTATTGAAAATAAAATACAAAGTGTATTATTTATTATAATTTTTGAATACTCTTTTATATAAGTGCCTTTTCCTACCTACTGTACCTTCTCAGTTTTCTTTCCAGTAATTTTCTTCTCTTTTACACTCTTTTACCAAAATCATATCACATTTATTTTGATTTTTTTTTTGTATTTCACATGCATTCGTAGTGTAATGCGATGGCAGATAACTATTATTTAAATGTATTAAGAAACAATACAAGTTTGTCTTTAAAATATGTTTTATTCAAAATTTGATTTTATTTAGTTTTATTTTTATTTTATAAAGGTACATTTTTTAATTGTTTGTTTTGCGACATTTTGAGTGTGTCCAAATACTTGTTCAAATACGTGTGTAAAGTGATCACTTTAATCAGCCCATAACGGTCGTCAGCCCCGTAAATGCCCAGACATCCATATTCTTCTTCATCTTTGATGAGATGGCAAAAAATAATATATGTATTACGGTTCTTTATGCATAGTCTGTGTTGAACCAAAATACTTACATGTTAATTTTTTTATTTTTTTAAACTATATTTTACACATTACATACAACACAACAATTTACAGTAGATAGGTTTTACAATAAAATAACTTTACTTAATTCTCTTCTCACCTTGTCTCTTTGATCGTTTAATGCAATAATGTAATATCAAACAAAATTACTGTGAAAAAAAACACAAATATTTATTTTAACCTCTCCCTGGAAATCGAACCCGGAACCTCAAGCATCCTGGATAAATTAGACTCTTTCAACGAGTAATAAATTTAAAGAATGAAACATAGTTAAGAAAAATAATAGTTTAAATAATTCTGTGGAAAGATTGACATGTAAGGTTGATAATTTCCCACCCCTTAATAAAATAACAATATTTAATAACGCCGTAGCTTGTATATTGAGGGAAGGGTGCCCGTTATGCTCGCTTAACGAAAAAATACAACCTTAAAAATGGCTAAACCTTAAATTTATGATGTCTGTTTACCGCTACTTTTTATGTATCAAACACCAATATATTTCCTTCGGTTAAGCCATAAACGTCGCCACTATTTACGTCATATTTCACTATTCGATCTGTTTTTAAAGATCACATAAAAACAACGTTTAAAACTGTTATATTTAAATGCGAGTTATTTACATGCCCGCCTCCGTAGTGTCCATTCTTGTCCGCCTCCATTTTTGTCCGCCTCCGTAGTGTAATGGTCAGCACGCTCGGCTACCGTTCTGGAGGTCCCGGGTTCGATTCCCAAGGGGGGTAAAATAAATATAAGTGATTTTTTCACTGCAATATTTATTCAATATTACCATGGACTGGTACCTGAAGCGGAGGGCTGATCACCTTTCCTTTATGTGTAAACGATCAAGATAACACTGCGTTTATATGACACAGTGCCCTATGCACCATTGGGGTGCGGATAAGGGTTAAAAAAATGTATTTACATGCACAGTCCACTGGTTTTGAAAATCCTTTTATTACAACTTTTTTATTGTTATATTAGTCAAAACATTTTAGAAATTGTTCCCAAAAACCGATATCAAAATATGTATAACGATGTAAATCGAACACTATTTTTTTGTTGTTGTTGTTAAATACAGGGTAGCACAAAATTATTCACCCTATCGAAAAAAGTTATAATTTTTGCAAATGGCGTCGTACGTCAATCATATATAACATTTGTGAACTAGACACCTGTAGTATACAAAAAGATTAAGGGTAGCGCAAAATTAATCATCAATTTTTGTTTTTGAATAGCTTATTACTAAATATTTTGTCTTTATTTTAAGTGATAAAAATCTGTATTTTGACCTTACCAACTTTTTTGTAAAGATTTGTTAGTTTTTGAAAAAAATATGATATCCGTATATATATATATATATATATTTATATATATATATATATATATATATATATATATATATATATATATATATATATATATATATATATATATATATATATATATATATATATATATATATATATAATATATATATATATATATATATATTATATATATATATATATATATATATATATATATATATATATATATATATATATATATATATATATAAATATATATATATATATATATATATATATATATATATATATATATATATATATATATATATATATATATATATAAATATATATATATATATATATATATATATATATATATATATATATATATATATATATATATATAATATATATATATATATATATATATATATATATATATATATATATATATATATATATATATACATGCGATGTATTACATGAAAGTTGTAATGTAATTAGATAGATGCAATTTCACCAAACATCAAAATAATATTTGTCAAAGTAGTTAATCACCGATGTAAATGGATTACACACAAGTTCAAAATAACGCTAAGATATCGCACGAGTCTTTGTGTCATGTGCCAAAACATTTGGCACAATTCCGCTATTATACTATACCAAACCCACATACCTCTACTTACCGATATATATTTACATACGTGATACACATATTCACTTGTCTAGACGCGAAAATAGACACCCACACATAGATAGGCATTTTTATTGGGCACATTTTGATTCATATTTATACCTCAATGAAATTTTAAAATATCATCAACATATCGCGAGAAATGTGAGTTTATTATAGACTCTAAAACAGTGATGACAGACACAAAAATATAAACTTATTTATTTGTGGTGTTCCAAAAGCTTAACATTTTGAGTGTGTTCAAATACTTGTTCGCAAATCTTAATTATCTCCAACTAGCAGTTATTTATTGATTATAAATTTCCACACTTCTATATTTTTCTTCATCTATGTTGAGATGTCAAAAAATAACGTGAAAAATAACTCCTAATTGGAGATAATCAAGATTTGTTAACGAGTATTTGGACACACTCAAAATGCTGTAAATAAATTGATTGATCAAATTATAAGGCAAAATAAAAATAAATAAATGATGTTTTCTAGCGTTTTTCAAGTGTGTGAATATAATCCAGGATTCGGACCTCACATACAAATGAAAGAGTTTCTGCTTCATAAAAGCTTCCTTTATCCAACCAACGATGTCTGTAGTGAAGTCTAGCACACTGTGTTTCGAGTTTGATAATATGATCAATATATCTAGAAGTTTCATGAATTTGAGTAGTGTGGATGTCAATCATGGGTGGAATTGGTGAATGTTACAGGTGTGTAATAAAATGATTGCTTAAACCAACCTATGACGGTCGTAAGCCCTGTAAATGCCCAGACTTCTATATTCTTCTCCATCTTTATTGAGATGTCAAAAAAATAATACTCCCTGTTTAACATTTTTAAGGTAAGGAATGAAAATGTTAAAGTCGTTTATAATAAGGACATAATATTGAAAAAAAGTATTCATAATAATAAAAAATAATAAGCTGCGTCAGTTAAAAATGAGAAATGGATTTAAAAATAATGACTTGAATATGAAAAAGGGAAGATTCTTTGTTGTAAAGGACAGAGTTGACAGTTGAAAAAGATTTTTTATTTTAAGGGTGAAAAACGTCATGTTATTCCACGGTTCTCGATTGTTTTAATTTATGGCTAGATTTTTTTAAACGGGGCTTTAAATCAATCTGCACACTATCAAAAGCCTACTGCCACTACACACTGCCAAAAGCCTACTGCCGCTGCACACTGCCAAAAGCCTACTTGCACACTTTCATAAGTCCAAGAATCACAAATTTCGTAACTACTGGAAAAAAATTCTCGGAATAAAAGTGTATTTATCTTCGTAAGGACCGACACAAATTAGTATGGTAAAATATGGAAATGAATTACGAACCATTATTTTTTTAAGCTTCTAATTGAATTTCTGATAAAATTCAACGAAAAAGAAATCTTGTTGAATTAATGCAGAACAAACAATAAGGAAGAAAAAATACACATCGAATTAGGAAAATTCTTTTATTTACTTAGTGGAGGGTCTAAATACTAAAAATAAATAAGCAATTCTGAATATTTATCAAATGTTGATGGATACATTAACATTTATATTTAAATATCGCGAGCGAAGCTCAACGTTCAAACATCAATATAATTTATTTTTTTCGTTACGATTTGGCAGTCACTTTGTGGTAGAATCTATCCATTTTTAACTAAAGTTTTACTTAGTAAATACCACTTTTTATAAAAATCTACTGTGACACGTGTTTTGATGCATTCCGTATCAGCAACGGTGTTTGAAAATGATGCGGAGTGTATCGATACACGTTGCACAGTAGATTTTAAGAAATAGTGGTATTTACTAAGTAATATTTTCATTTTAATGCTGAAATGTATTTATCTGCCACCATAGTTTACTGGTTACTGCGTTTGACTACCATGCTCGAGAATCATGGTCCAATTTCTAGGAGTTTCAAAATATTTAAAGTATTTTTTCACTCTTTTTCTTCTTGTAACTCTTATCCACACCCAATGCTGCATAGGTCATAGTTTTACACACGTACACGAGGCAGTGTTGAAGAAAAAAACTATATTGTTTGATGATTATTTTAAATATTTTAATTGTGGTCCATTTTTACAGTTGTTTATGATATGGCTTTTACCACATGATACAATTATACGGCTTAATAAAAATAAATAAAAACATGGATTAAACGGAGTTATTTTACCATTTTATAAAACATGCATTCGACAAGGTAAATTCTAAAATAAACTTGTATTTTTGATGGTTAAAGTACATTTTAAAGATGTGAAATGAGTTAGTTGGTGACAGTGAAATGTGTGAAATACTTGTGATTGACGTCATGGGATGCTTCTAACAAGATGTGATAAGAGTCCCATAAGATGATAAGCTGGTTTGTATGTATAAATTTAACTACATGTTAATTTTTAAATGAGTTCACATCCACCCCTTGTGCACATATCGTGGTTATATATACATATATGTTTATTCTAATGTCATATATACCCTAACAGTATTTTGAGAACGTACAAATAATTGTAAACAAAATACTAGATTTTACCCCACAGCGCGCTGTGGGGTAAAATCTAGTATTTTGTTTACTATCTACCGCTGCAGCGGTTAGATAGTAGAATAACAAATATAACATAATGTGATGACTTAAACTAGCCAAAGAAAAATAATAAGCTCTGCAAATACCCATGGCTTTAACGATTCCATACTCTTTGATTGCTTTGTGTAGATAAATATAACCTCACTTATAATACCTAAAAAATAAATATTGATAAAAAAGTTATGCGTTAAAGATCAGAAGTAAACTTGAAGTTATCTTACTACGCTATGCAGTTTAAGCATTAACTTTAGTATGGATCCCACCCCAGACTTCCATGGTCTAATTAAAATATTTTCTTTGATTTTTGTTGTTGTTATATTAATGAAATTATTCAATTATTGATTTCTGTTTTATTTGACTTGTATACTCAATTTTAAACGCCTGTGTAGTGTAATGTTTAGTGCATTTGGCTACCATATTTGTGGTTCCGGGTTATATTTCCAAGGGAATAGAAATATGTGAAATGAAAGGAATTTTTACTTTTTAAATAACAGTATTTCTTAAAATCTAATGTGACATGTGTTTCGATGCATTCCGCAAACAGTACTTGACAGTATCGAAACACGTTTTACATTAGATTTTTAAGAAAAAGTGGTATTTGCCAAATAAAACTCAAATTAAAAATGGATAGATGTTATCACAAAGTGACTGCCAAATCGGTTAAAAAAGATGATTTTGTGTAATGTCAAAGTTCTTTTTATTCAAGGCAACTTTAATGGAAATTTACATCTGCTAGCTAAGGTGATAACTTTATTCACTTTGACAAAGTTTTAGAATGTCCAAAAATAATCGAGTAATTAATTACCTTAT
This sequence comes from Brachycentrus maculatus, assembly GCF_059751285.1. Lineage (NCBI taxonomy): Eukaryota > Metazoa > Arthropoda > Insecta > Trichoptera > Brachycentridae > Brachycentrus > Brachycentrus maculatus. Next base: position 1,627,506 of record NW_028280841.1, read on the forward strand.
TGGTTCGGTACTAAAACCTTTATTTCAAAATACATTTATTTTTAAAATATAGCACGGAGTAAAATGATTGAAAAGATAATTTTATTAATTATACAAAAAACCTCAATTATTTGTTGAGTTTTTAAAAGTAAAAAATATAGAAAAGTTTTTCTGGTAAATATCAAAAGATTTTTTTTAAAGAAGGTTTTCAGTTGACAGGCTATTGAGATGGTATTTGAGAAGTCTATTATGAATTAGTTTCCTTCTGAAAGATGAGTACTTTCCTTAGAAAAGTAATTCTAAAAACGAAATCACGAAATTAAACTTAGGGCATGCTTTCTTCATTTCACAAAATTGAATTGAATAAATGTTAACAAATAATTTAGATAATACTTTCATGAATTAAATGTTAAGAACGTACTTCAATAACCTTAATTACATTTCCCTTACAATTTATCCGTTATAAATTAATTATTCAGAATAAATATTCATCCTTAAAGATACGTTATTTTTAACCAAGTTATAAACAAAAATATTTATAATGAAAATTTAAAAATGTAAATGTTTATGGATATAAATCTACTAAATAGCGAGATAAATATTATGTATTTAAGGCCCGAAATCGATTGTAAAATAGATCTTTATTATCTTAACCCATCTCAAATTAGTAAATAATTTAGAGACTGCTTATTTTTCAACATTAAAATTGGTAATATTTACAAATCGTTTCAGCAATATTTTACCAAGAAAATAAACAATTTTTCATAAAGCGGAAATAAACTTGTCTATATTTAACATAGCGTTGATTTACACAGAGTACAAACCCTCACACGTTTAACACCAAATTTGATTTATGGATAATGTAAAATGTATTATTTTGATTATTACACATTTATACATATATGTCCCCCTCCGTAGGTCAGCACTCTCGGCTCGGTCCCGAGTTCGATTCCCAGGGGGGGGGGTCAAATAAATATAAGTGATTTTTTCACTCTAATATTTATTCAATATTACCCTGGACTGGTACCTGAAGCGGAAGGCTGATCACCTTTCCTTCATGTGTAAACGATCAAGACAACACTGCGTTTATATGACGCAGTGCCCTATACATCTATATATAGATATATACATATATATATATATATATATATATATATATATATATATATATATATATATATATATATATATATATATATTTATATATAAATATATATATACATATATATATATATATATATATATATAGATATATGCACATATATTTATATATATTTCGCTCACTCCTTTCAAGAACGTCATAAATCAAAAATCCTGATTTTTCAGGAGAACGTTTTTAAAGTTCAAAAATATAATACATTGTATTAAAAATAAATATCAAGCCACTTTTTGAACTTTTTACTATGCGACAGATCTTTTTAGGTAAAACCTGAATGTTTTTTCCCCATTAGAAAAATATTTAGTTCATCTAAAAAAATAATCTTCAAAATTACAATTATAAAAATAATCTTCTGTAGCGGGTAAATACTAAGTTTAAAATGTGCCTCTTTTGCTGCGATAAAGTACATTTTCTGGGCAATCCGAAAACGTGCGAAACTGAAAACTGACGATTTTTTATTTATGACCTTGAAAGGAGTGAGCGATATATGTTTATATATAAGTTGGACGTTGTACCTTCTCTATTAGAGAGCATTAATGAAATGTGTTTCAATAAGATGTTTCTCGTCTTCATTCCAGAATGACGATATAGCAGACCAGACGGAGCGGCTGGGAGGAGAAATGGCAGCCGTCAACTCTGTAAGTACAATTTTATGATTTCAATTTCTCATATCACAAGCGTTAAACATAAATACATGCTCATACCAATGAATTCCAGTATCGAACATGCCATTGGAAAGATTTTCTCAATTTGTTATTAAACAGCCTCATCGTACTAAGAAAAATATTTTATATTAAAAGATATTCTATTTGAACATTTTGAGTGTGTTCAAATACTTGCTCACAAAATCTGGATTATCTCCAATTACAGGAGTTATTTTCATATTATTTTTTGTCATCTTATCAAAGACGAAGAAGAATATGGAAGTTATACAAATTATAAGCTTAAATAATAAAAATGAAAATGACATTTTCTGGCGTTTCTCATGTTTGTGATTGTAATCCAGGATTCGGACCTCACATACTAATAAAAGTGTTTCTGCTCAATAAAAAGCTTCCTTTTGTCTCTCCAATGTCTCACCAGATGTCTCTAGTGAAGTTCTAGTGATCCAAGAATAATGTTTCAACCTTCCAAGAATTTGAGTAGTGTGGTTGTCAATAATGGGTAGAATTAGTGAATGTTACACGTATGTAAAGTGATCACTTAAACCAGTCTATGACGGTCGTCAGCCCCGTAAATGCCCAGATTTCCATATTCTTCTTCATCTTTGATGAAGATTTAGATGAAATAAATCATTTTATTTAAAGATATTCTATTAGCCTCAAAGTGTAGTGGTTAGCACATTTAGCTACCATACTGGAAGCTCCGGATTGATTCCCTGGGGGTCAGAAGAAATAACGAAAAAATAAAGCGATTTTTACTCTTATACCTATTTAATATCGCCCTGGACTAGTAACTGAAGCGCAGGACTCATCACATTGCCTTCACGTAATTAATGATCTTGATATCACTGTGTTAATTAGGTGAAGAGCCCTATGCACCATTAGGCGCAGATAAGGGTCAGAACAATAAATACCGATGAAGTTATATGTTTTATTGCCCAGTTAGAATTATATATTATTGCGTTTGACAATTATTCTTTGAAGACTCTTGACAAATAATGTCAGACAGATATAACAACATTAAGTCCAGCATATGAACGGATAATTTTTAGATGATCAAACTGTAAATTACTGTAGTAATCATAAAAAAATAGTCAAATTATCGTAAACTAATTACAAACGCCATCGGATCATATTCGCTGTATCATTATTGTGCAGAGTAGCGCAAACAAATCACTATATTTGAAGATGTTAAAAAAATCCAAACTATTTAATTTATAAATATTAAATATGATGGACGTGCAAAGCTATTTGCAAAAATTACAACATTTTACGATTGGGTGATTAATTTTGCGCCACCCTTTGGTATGTCACCAATTTACCCACCTGGAGCCCAATTTCGTCTGGTGTGGAAGTATTCAAGTTGCTACTCGAAGATGCAAAATAATCGGTTGCCAAAAGTGATAATCCCACAAAATAACTGTGGCAGGATTTTCTTGTGATTCATTTCTTTTAACTTTCATGGACAGCTTTTATAAGTTACTTTAGTATTGCTGGTAACGATAATATCTAAGTCCACAAATTATAGAGATTATTCCTTAAAATAATTGATTATTTTTTAAAGATAAAGAAAATACAAAGTACGTTAATTAAAAATATTAAAATAAAATAAAACACTACTAATAAGACGACTTTTGAGTTTATTTATATAAACAATCAAGAAAAACATATGTTTCGAAGAACAGGTGAAAATACACACTACTATATTGGAAATTCTGTGGTTCTTAAAACTAGTCGTGTTTTCAGAAATAAACTCAAGGATGGTCTTATACAAGTATTTCATTTTCATATTATATTTAAATCATCACGTTATTTCACAAAGTAAATGCCTAATCAAAAAATTCTTGATTTTGAATTAACTTTGCCAAATCACAAAATATTAAGTACGCCTTACCCTAAGGGTGTGTGCCAAAGAGTAAATTTTTGATTATTACGTACATTATAAGCCTTCGAAGGGGTATGATTGATGCAATATTTGTGAAGAAATGTGGTCGGTTCTGTAATTTCCCTCGAGAAATGAAATTTATTAAGTTCTGTTTGTAATGTGTATTGGAAAGGGAGGAATATCCCCTTGTATGTCCTATTCGAGAAATTTTCCCCTTATTTTCATCGGCTTTGTACATCTGGGGTGGGTTTTAAACTAATGAAGTTTCTATTTTTAGATTCGCACAGGATTAAATGATATGAACGAATTTTTGTAAGCAATGTTTGATAGCTTCAAAAAAGTTTTTTTTTTGTAAACATTTGCAAAAGTAGAGATATTTGATAAAGATTCTGTAATTTTGTTTCATACACAAATGGGATAGTTTGAAAAAGTTGAATTAATAATTATAAATTTTTGTTAGTCGATAGTGAAAACATTTTTTGAATGTTCTATCATATTACAAACTTTTTAAACAAAGTTAAATTTATTTCAAGTATAATTTTTAAGTCATCATACTCTTATGGAAAAATTCAAATTTATGAATAATGGTTGTATTAATCTTGTTCTGTAAAACTTAAACTGATTCTATGAGCACCCAGCTTTGTTTTTTTAACTATATCAAAAGATATACGAGTAAAAACCGTTTACTTTCTACGATTGATCATTCAGACATATTTTATTTGGATCTTAATTTTTTTGAAAAACAAACCAACAACTAATTTAAATTTTTCATTAATGTTTCAGTTAGTAAATACCACTATTAGTGTTACTAATGTTTCACTTAGTAAATACCACTATTAGTGTTACTAATGTTTCACTTAGTAAATACCACTAAATAGTGGTATTAACTAAGTGAAACATTAATTAGAAATGGATAGATTTTACCACAAAGTGACTGCGGAATAAAAATAACAATATTGGTTTAATAAAAGTCCCAGATGATGTTGAAGTCATTTTTAAAGTTAATATTGTGAATTTTTACCTTCCGTATGGCATCATAGCCCTGATGAAATAATTCAATTCTACCTTATAATGCACTTAAAGCTCTTTGATGTGTGAAATGATTTTCGTAAAATTGGTCTTTCCGATGTTCTGTCGGGAAGATTACGATGGTAATAATATTTGCTCACTTATATATCGCCATCTATCCAAAATATCGTCTCAAGGACGCATTAAATTTTTCTTTTTTTACTTTATCATATGGTATTTACTTTAAACGATATTAATTACAATTATGTAAATGTAATTTTTTATTGATTTGGCGTTAATTTGTAGTAGAACTTCATGTTTTACATTTAAATTTTTTAAATCAATTGCTGATTTAAATCTACAATACTAAGCTGAAAGGTTTTTTTTCAAACGTAAAAAAATTCTTGATGGTTTTTTTTTCCGTTGTTAGGGCATTATCAAACTACTATGAAGATTTAATGGTTTGGGGGTCCTTATGTATCTAAACAATTCTAGGCACTTAAGTAATAATTAATCAGGCATTACATGTTTAACAACAATTATGGGAAAAATTAGTAGTTAAGGGCAAGCCCAAGTGTTTATTAGGTAATGGGGAATATAGGTACTTGTATTCATTTTCGGGGAAATAAACAATAAAGGAAGAATCCATTGACATACTATTATGAGACAATTAATGTTTTTGGAGCTTTAGCTAATGGTTATGGAAATCATATTGATAATATTATAAAAGGTTAGTGTTATTCGACTCAAACACTTGACGAAATAAATATAAATACAAATTTTATTATTTTTACATCTTTATATAGGTGAAGAAGAATAAACAAGTCTGAGCATTTACAGGGCTTACGACCGTCATAGGCTTGGTTAAGTGATTACTTTACACATGCGTAACATTTACAAATTTGAAACTTTTAGATATATTTATCGAATTCGTAACACACTATGTGCGGGTTCACAACAGCCATCTTTGTTGGGATGAGGAAAGATTTTATTAAGTAGAGACTCTTTCCATTTGTATGTGAGACCGAATCCTGAATTATATTCATATGCTTGAGGAGCGCTTGAAAACATGATTTTCAATTGATGTTAGTTTGTTATTTAATCAGTTAATTTATTTATAACATTTTGAGTGTCTGGATAATCCAGATTTGTGAACAAGTATTTGGAAACACTCAAAATGTTAAATAAATAAATAATAAAGAAATGTAATTTATAAATTACACTTTTTAGAAAAAAGAATGGAGGAATATCGCTTTGAAGGAATAAGGCTTTTAACAATATTACAATATGTAGTCAGATTTGTCGGTTAGTTACCCAAAGTTAAATGTTTGCATAGTTGTGTAAATATGTTCATTATTCTTTGACATGTCGAAGTTTTGTGGATTAACACCCACTTTTCCGTCTCGAATCACTTAACTGCGTAAATATAACGAAATACTTAATACTTTCGGTTTTCTCTCTATCGCCGCGTGTTAAACTTCGAGTCGTTAAGCTGTCAACTCAACTGCCGTTAAAGTAATCCTCGTTTAATCCAGCTGAAACGTGAAGTTTTGGATAAGGTTCCCTCGGAGCTTTCGGCGAACGCTGCAAACTAGCGCAGATCCGGAGATTATCGTAAAAACAGGTTACAGGATTTTTCAATATTCCCTTCATCTCGAATATTATCCAATTAAATACTATTTTAATGCTATTTTATCGTCGATCGATATCGAAATGGCTGAAGCTATCCTAACCTAACCTGATTGAGTTATTCATTCATTCAACCCTTATCTGCACCCGATGGTGTATAGGGCACTACATCGTATACACACAGTGTTATCTTGATCCTTAACACATGAAAGAAAGGCGATAAGACCTCCGTTTCAGGTACCAGTTCAAGGTAATATTTAATAAATATTAGAATTTATTTAACCCCCCCCCTTGGAATCGAACCTGGGCCTTCCAGTATGGTAGTCAAGCGTAATGATCATTATACTACGGAGGCGGACAAGATTGATTGAGTTAACTGAAGCTAATATGGTGCTTTTTCTGATGGTGGTTTTTTTTAAGTATAACATGGTGATTTTTTCTCGTATCACAAAATCACATAATGTTAGAATTCATTTCCCAACACATAACATTTAATGTAATTTAATAATTTAACCACGCTTCAGGTCCCGGGTTCAAATCCAAGGGGAGTCAAAATAAATAAATGTGATTTTTAAAATAATAAACGGGATAATATTTATATAAAACCACCCCGTAGCGCCGGACTCATCACTTTGCCTTCGCGTAATAAACGATCACGATAACACAGGGTCGAAACGTTGCTGTGCGTTTTTTTATTGGGTTCTAATAAAGGCTAGAGAAATACAAGTGATTGTTTAAAATGATCAATTTAATGCATTTTTTTCCTTGTGGCCTATTTTTGAGGTAGATTAGCTTCCTGCGAAGTCGATTTCCAGATGTCAAACCATCTCTTCAACCTCGTCTGCATGGGAATAATCTACTTTGGCTTTTACCGTGCAATGCAATGTGGTGGAGTCTGGATGGTTCCTTTTTTCTCTCATGCACAGTACATTGTATTATTCGTTGTAGCCTTCTGCACCTAACGATATCTTCAATTTCGCATATCACTATTATGCTGGTGTTCCTTATTCTGCCTCGTAGCCTCTTGCCAGGTGATTCTTACAGTCTTCATTTCTGACGCAATTGAATGCAATAAAATAATTGCGTTATTATGTCGGCAACGGATCTTTCATTATAAATATATAAGGTAATCCTTTATATTTATTTTCAGTATGAGTTTGCAGTTGTATTAAGACAAACAAAGCATCATCCTTTCATCTCAAGATGCATTTAAGCGAATCGAGTATTATCTCACAGTTGCATTGCCCCTTTGCAACTACAGCGAATGGACAATGCGTCAACACTTTCTCGTCATACCAAGTTTTTTTGTTCACATTCTTTCCGTTTTAAATTTCTCATTACTCAACACTTACGAGACAGCCAAGAAAAACTGTTTATTTTTGCAATCTTTTGTGAAAATAATGAAATCGTCAAATGAGTGCATTTGAGTCAAACTGTGAATTCACTTGTAGCAAATAACAGAAGGTCTCTCTTGATTTATTTTTATTGCTTTTAAAGTTTTTCACGCGACGCAACGAAATAACGTTGTGTCTGACACCAATCATTGGAAACAATATTGCGATTGTTTGATATAGTATACAAAAGAATCCATGCGACCTTGCGTTAAAATATAACTGCTTTTTAGAAATATAATCGAAGCTTTTATATTCTATTTCAGGGGTCGGAATATCGTGGCCTCCGATCCTTATGGTGATTTCGTAAAAAAATAATTTTTGAATGTAAATTTTAATGATTTCAAATTAACGATTTTCTTAATTATATTATATGAAAAATCCCACAAAAGCATTTCATGTACGTATGTATACAGTATAATTACTAACCAATTGATCATTACACCGCTTCTCCATAACGGTAGGCCGAGAGAATAGAACGCCGTATTCTGTTTTTGACTCCTGATCTGATCACTTTCAAGTCTATGAAATTCTTCTTTATGCAAAGTTTTCCTCGATCTACGTCTGATCATATTTTTTTAGCTATTGTACATTCGCTACATATTTTTTTTAACTGTTTTTTTCTTTACTCATTCGTTCCACATAACCAAACCACCTCCAAAACATCTCAACACACCTCCCTCAATATTATCGATGATGCTTATGCTCAAACATGCAATCTTCACTTATTTTTCAATAAAATAAATTATATTATGTACAATTGTATGAGGCAAATAATAATAATTTATCCAGAAAAAATAGTAAAAATATTATAAATAGTCAAAAAACATGGCGAAAAATTAGCCATCAAATAAAAAAAATTAGTTATGAATGTGGTGCCCTATTCACCATATATCTATTCAAACATACCGGATGTATTTGTGGATATAGATATACATAATTAAATATAATCAATACTTGTAAAAGGCCCTTGAGGTAATATTTTACGATTTTTGGCACTATATAAATTATTATTAAATGTACATTCCAACAACAGTAAAGATATTTTTCTCGACATCCTATTTGGGTCGTGTGCATAAAGCATTTTTGTTTAAGAATAAATTTTCCTGTTTTTTGGTTCACTAAATTAACGCCTAGTAGAAATAGCCGAAGGTCGTTCTGTTGTCATGTTATCCATTTTTTTCATCTTTTTTAGTAGCTTTTGCCAAAATATTATATGGCTACGTGTCTACTGTTTTGTGCATGTGGTATAATATAAAAGTTGACACGCTTATTTGCTACGCAAACACGTTATTTTCATTATTGAATTGAAAGGTTTTTAGAATTTCGTATTTGTTATTATTGATACTTAAACAAAATCACGCTTTAAGAGTTTAATGAATTTGTGTTTGTGATAGTTGTTTCGGGTGAAGGTTCTATCAAATTATGTAGAAAAAATAAGTTAGGTAAAAATTAGGTGAAAAGTATTACAAATCATAATTAATATACTTTTTGGTTAAGTATCTACATACATAGAACTAGAAGATCCAAAACACAGATAAATATCAGAAAAAAAAACATAAATACTTTTTTTGGCAAATTTTTTTCATGATAATCAAAGTTCTTTTAACCAAAAAATGTGTTAGGTTTTCTCTGGTGTTTTTCTGTTTTCAATCTATATATATAACTGTATAATCTGCTTCCATTATCCATTAAGTCATTGAAAATTTCAAACTTAAAAAAATTACGTAAAGAGAACAACAAATGTTTTCATCACCGGGTGAAAATACAAACTGTAGATTTTATCTGTTGGGTAATATTTCCAAAATTAAACACGGTTATTGGATTGAATTCTACTTTTATTTATATATACGATATGTGATATGATAATATGAGATGTGCAATATTATCATATATATGTAAATAAAAGAAGAATTCAATCCAATAACCGTGTTTAATTTTGGATTAATTACCCAAATCTCAATGTGGAATTCTACCAATTGTCTGCAGTTACAATAAATATACATTATCTGTAATCAATTATAATGTAATCATCATATTACAGCAATATAATTGATGACTAACATCGTGAAATTGAATTGTGATTCAGTGCTTTGAAGTTACTCTATAAAGTTATAAATAAAATGATATAAGTGCTTCACTGCTCAGCGTTCAGTTAATCATAATAAATAATTTCATCATATGTGTGTTATATTTTGCTCTCTTAAACCCACACGGTCCTTAGCATCGGAAATAAATGTTTTATATATATAACCGAGTGATGAACAAGTTACTATAATAAGAATTTTAAATTTAATATCGCTGTATGATGAAGTGCGGTTATGTTTGACAGTCAAGATTAACTTCCAGACTGTAAAAAAGATTTATTTCTATTGAATTTAAATTCGTATTTTGTAATTTAATTTATTTTTTAATGCGTTACGATGATCTCCCAAAACACAATTTCTTACTTGACTAATCACAAGTTTTTTGGGGCAATGCGCCTCTCAAAGGTCACCCAATTTCATATCGTAGACTAAAAGAAAAACGCTTCAAATTACAAAATTTTAGAGCTTTTCAGAATTTTCAAGAACTTTTCAGGGTGACTTTTTTATCGGGGATATTATATTTTAAGTTTTATAAGAATAAGTTGGCGTATTTTAGTTTCATAAAAAACAGGGTGCTATCGGAATCCTTGGACTTGTATGACTTCTTCTCCTACAAAGATCGGTTCTGATCTAAAAACACTTTTTTCTCAAACAAATTTTTCTCTAGTTAAAACTAGTTTTATCGAAATCATGCAGACAAATCTCGTTTTCAGTAGGGTAAGTTTTAAGTAGGTGGCATGTATAGATAATACGTTTATATGGTATTTTTGATCATGGTAGAAGTAATTATTATATTTATACACACACATTTTTTTCTCTTGTTTCATTCATTCATTTACGACACTCACTTTGTAGTAATTTCCAATACTGATAAAAATGTACTATCGATTTTTTTATTTAAATTCAACTTCGTAAGTGTCATTGTTTCTTAAAATCCAATGTGACGCGTGTTTTGAATCATTTAACATCATTATCAAACAAAATGACGTTGAATGCATCGAAACACTTGTCAGTATAGATTTTAAAGAAAAATAAAAATAAAAAATGTATTAAGAAATATATGTATATACTGTATATATATATATATATATATATATATATATATATATATATATATATATATATATATATATATATATATATGTAATAAAATAACTAGGTACCTACCTATACATTTTATTAAGTACTTACAAAAAGTACCTACATAAAACAGTTCTACCACCAGATGCCTCATGCGTCGCTCAGAATAAAACAAAAGACTTCCGATAATATTATTAACTGTCAGAATCAGATAGATAGATAGATAGATAGATATAAAAATTATTATAAAGATAAATTAAGAATAAACTTTAATTACAAAGCAACACATTGTTTATTTTATTATTATACACCCAATTTATAAAGAAAAGTATTACCACGTTATAAAACGACAATTTTGTTAATTGGAAATGGATGATGAAACATTAGATGTATTAAAACAATTACTACAATATGTTCGGAGTGAGAGAGAAAAATTAGAAGATGATCAAAGAAAACGATTAGAAGATAATCAAAGAAGACGTGGAAATCTAAGAACTAGTGATAAAATTAAAGATAAAAGTCCATGTAAGATTTGTGAAAATTTAAATAAGGGAACTCGATATCACTCTGAAGCAACGTGCTGGTTTAAAACAAAAGAGGATGATAAGATTAATAATAAAAATGAAGATTTACAAATTACACAGAAACAGTGCTTGAAGAATGAAAATAAAAATAATGTGGAAAAAATTTCTACAAAATATAAAATAAAATATACTCCAGAAAAGAAAAATTTCGAAGCAGATTGTATGAGCAGGAATCCAGTATTAGAATCGAAGGAAAATGCAAATGAACAATTAAAAGTTGTAAATTTGGTTAAATTAGAAGATATTTTAAAAGATCAGAATAAAAATGAAGACATGCAAATAACACAGAAACAGTGCTTGAAGAATGAAAATAAAAATAAAGTAGAAAAAAATACTAAAAAATATAAAACAAAATATACTCCAGGAAAGAAGAATTTAGAAGTAGATTGTCTAAGCAGGAATCCTGTTTTAGAATCGAATGAAAATGCAGATGAACAATTAAAAGTTGTACATTTGGTTATATTAGAAGATACTTTAAGAGATCTGAATAAAAATGAAGGAATTCAAAAGAAAAAAACAAATGGATTGAAAAAAACTGTGTCTACTTTAAAAGGGTCAAGAAAAAAAAAATACAAAAAAAAGAAAGAAAGAAAAAAGAACGGAAAAAAAAGAAAGAAAAAAAAACAAGAAAGAAAAAAAAAAAGAAAAAAAAGAAGGAAAAAAAAGAAAGAAAGAAAAAAAAAAAAAAACATTATCATATCACTAAACTTATACCAGTCCCTTCACTACAAGAAGATGATCCGGAGGACGAGTGAAAATTTTACTATGAATTTTCATCCCCAAGGGGGGAGATGTAATAAAATAACTAGGTACCTACCTATACATTTTATTAAGTACTTACAAAAAGTACCTACATAAAACAGTTCTACCACCAGATGCCTCATGCGTCGCTCAGAATAAAACAAAAGACTTCCGATAATATTATTAACTGTCAGAATCAGATAGATAGATAGATAGATAGATATAAAAATTATTATAAAGATAAATTAAGAATAAACTTTAATTACAAAGCAACACATTGTTTATTTTATTATTATACACCCACTTTACATATTATTTACACTTAATTTTCAAAAAGAAAATATTACCACGTTATATATATATATATATATATATATATATATAGATATAGATATATATATATATATATATATATACATATATATATATATATATATATAATATATATATATATATAAATATATATATATATATAAATATATATATATATATATATATATATATATATATATATATATATATACATATATATATATATATATATATATATATATATATATATATATATATATATATATATATATATATATATATTTATATATATGTATACCTGTGTAATGTACCTGCTGCGAAGGCATAATGGAATAAACAGTTTATCACTCTCGGCGTCAAATTGACAGTTTAAGGAAATAATCCAATTCTTAAAATGTTTCATTTCGCTTCGGGTCGACGTCGCGTCGTTCGGATTTCGCGTGCGATACGTCCAACGACGGGCGATCAGACACCAGACCGTTACTGCGTTCTGGCAGGCTGACAAGTGTGTGGCATATACTCCTTTACTGGCGCGCATTCCGACTCCGAGATCTATTGTACTATAATACAATGCCCAACTTCCTGCTACTAATCGTTAATTCGGGATTGCATCTTCAAAATAAGACAAGACTGACTGAAGGAAACTGAAAAAATCTTAAAAATGCAATCCTTATGTACGTGTAATTACCAATTTTCAATAACAAGAAGTATCTCAATTAGGTGCAGGAGGGTTTCCTGCACCTGAAAATAGGGGAAACGATCGAGGGAACAAACACCCACGCTGCGAATATCTTTGCGACTTATACGAGGACATGGGTTGTTGTATGAGGAGCTGAAGAGGGTCTCAAAAAATAGAGTGGACTGGCAAAGGAGGTGTCATTTGTTGCTGCAGACAAATCGACAGTGAGACCACACAAGAATACCATAAAGTCCAATGAGAGGGTCGACGAGGTGTGGGCAGAAGACAGATCTCCTGGCTCCAGAGTATACGAGATTGGACGGGAATCAGGATTACTAGGCGCTGTTCAGAGCTGCCCAAGACAAGGACAATTACTCTTAAGTAATAGTCGATGTCAGAAGGACTTAACATGACACACACAGAACAGAAGAAGTGATATAAGAGAGATGAAATTGATAGTGATTTGGCCGGATGTTGAGTGATGGATACCCGGCTGGCTCACAAATCGGATGGTAGTACATGTACATCCGGCAGGACTTCTTTTCTATGTTCGATTCGCAACATGTTTATTCTCCTACAGGCTGCATCAACTGTAACTTATAACGCTCATGGTGATACGCTTTGGGATCGTTTCGATGAAATTGTAAATGAAAAAGAGGGCATTGTCAGAATCAAGAGAAAAGCGCAATTGCCAATGAAATTTAACAGTATTTGAAAACTGTTTGTCTCAATATTACTTCTGACCTTCGGTGGTCAGTCTACGACACGATATACAAACTTTAGGAGAATGTACCTTTCAGCTTAATACACTAGGGTTTTTAGTGGAAGGTTGTTTTTTAAGTCGGCCCGCGGCCTTATAATAATGGTATAGAGTAATAGAATTTAAAAGACCAAGTCGCAACTTTATTTTCTCTAAATCTAGGTAACATTTTACGTAAATGAATTTTTCTAAAAACATCGTTTTTGCATTAAAAAATAAGTTTTTTTTTCGAAATAATTATACAATTTTGAAAAGATGAGTCATCTTAAAGTAAGGAATAAAATAAATAAAATAAAATAAAATAAAAATATATTTAAATATATATTTTCTATAAATATTCTAAAAAAAGGAAAAATTATCCGATATAAATTCATTAAAAAAATTCGAGAACTGACGAGGATTCATTTAAAAGGACACGTCGAGCCCTAAGCGCGGCTTAAAGGTAATAATGCCGTGGGACGTTAGCAATTATTTTCAATGTTTCGGTTACAAACTGCACTAAACTTCTAGTCGTAAAAATATTTTTTTGTCGTTTTTGATATTTACCTTTTTTATGTTCGGTACTATTTTTGAAAGTTTTTTTTTAAAGATATCTCTTGACAGCGGGTAAGCAACGAGAGATACCTGTAGTTTTATGTATCAAAAGAAAACTTTTTCTTTCTAAAGAAAAATATATAACAGCTAAATGTTCTAACCGCTACACTATGAAGACGGGGTCTAAGGTCTTGAAGGGACTAAAAAAAGTTTTCTTTGGTGTAGTAAAAAGTAAAGATATGGAATGTCCTTTTTATGCTTTGTCTGTCACCCTCCTTTATCTAACCTTTCCTGACAGGATATTCTTGTCTATCCTTTATCTCGTTTTCTTTTTCAACTGTTTTCCCTTTTTCTATATTCATTATTCGTCTGAAAAAACGCCACAAAATTGATTTTAGAGGACGGAAAAATCCCTTACATACGCCTGTAAAAAAGGGTTTTAAAGGGAACAAGATTTTTTTAATATTCTGACATTACAAAATAGGTAGAAATTGGCGATTTGGCCACGAAATATTTTATGTGTTATTTAGATAGAAATCTTATTAATATTATGGGAGAAATTATAATGTTTGTATTTGGTGATTTTTAGATAATTGTTTGTAATACATAATTGGCAAAATGCATGACAAATACATATCATGATCTTAAAATATTACAACAATAACTGTTCTTATGTGTTTGATATAATTAACGATGTAAAATTATAGGTGTCAGGTATCATATCAGAATAATCGGCGGGTATGTGTGTACGAGGAGATGCACGAATCTGAAGAGGCGAAGAGTGTTTGGAATGATTGTTGTGGCGTTCTATTCTCTCTGCTTAT
The DNA here is from genome assembly GCF_059751285.1 of Brachycentrus maculatus. Lineage (NCBI taxonomy): Eukaryota > Metazoa > Arthropoda > Insecta > Trichoptera > Brachycentridae > Brachycentrus > Brachycentrus maculatus. The sequence continues at coordinate 1,642,820 of NW_028280841.1, forward strand.
CCCTTCGGATCGTTAGCGTGATGGTAAGTTAGTTTGTTAGTTTATCTAATCGATATCAAGGGGGAAGTGTTTTAGTTTTTTTCGACATGTTGAGATAAGTGTTCGTTATATAAAATAGATAGCAAAATGGATGACGAATATCTCGCTAAAAATTATTTTTATCATTTTTATTAAATTGTATTTATTTGTTGTTTTTGTATTGGATCGTAAAACCATAATTGTCTAAAAAACTAATTTTTTATACAGCTCCTAGAAAAAGGAACATCTGCGTCTCTCATATATAATGTATAATCAATAAAAGAGTAATACGCTCGCATTTGTGTTCGCCGAGTTTTACCTTCAGCGTAAATGGAGAGTAAAGATATCGATTGATGCGCCACTTCTGTCAGTGTGCCAAAACACTTAAAGTGATCATTTTTCCTAATAATTATTGGCACTTTAGCGCGGAGAGAACTTCAGCTCCATCGAACGGCGCACATGGGCGAGCGGCTCTGCCACGTGCGAATCGATATTTCAATCCAAGCTTTTTTGTTGATGATTTGTTTACATATATTTTTACATATCAACATTGATAGATGAAGAAGAATGTGGAAGTATGGGTATTTACAGGACTTATGAACTTTTACTGGCTGGTGATCGCTTCACATACGTGCAACATTCACCATTCTACCCGTGATTGACAACAACATAATTCCATATAAAGGCCAAATTATGAATTATCTTGAAAATTTAGAAATCCAAAAAAAACTGAATTCTAATAATCATTTATTAAAATAATATATTGTTTCAAAATTCTTCACCATTGCTTTCCATTTTTCCTTTGTTTTCAAACTCCGTCCCTTGACTAACCCCTTCCCCTTACTTCCCCTCTCCTTATTTATAGAACAATTTTATATTTTATATTTTAGTTATTATACAGACCTGAATGATAGAAGTTTAACTTCTGAAACATGTAGTCTATAATAAAACTCAAGTGGTAAAAAACGGAGTGTTTTCTTTAATCATTGTAACATAATTCCTATTTTCGGAACTCCTAGTTATATTTATCAATCTCATGACACAGTAAATATGAGTTCACAACAGCCATCTATTATATGTTGGATTGAAAAAAGCTTTTATTTAGCAGAGACTCTTTCATTTTGATGTTTGCAAGATCTAAACCGGGTTTTTTTACATACTAAAGAACGCCTAAAAACTTGATATAATTTTTTTACTAAAATTCGAAATATAATAATATTTATTTTTATATCATCCCGAGGAATCGAACCAGCTAATAATCATATATAACGGTGACGAATTGATATATTGATCAATCTCATGATACAGTACATATGATTTTGTAACAGCCAACTATCATGTGCTGGATTGAGAAAAATTATTACCCTTTAATTTGTATGCAAGATCCGAGCCCCGGATTATTTTAACACGAATCTTTGTTATTATTATTATACTTACTTATTTATTTTTAATTGCAGTTATAATTATTATGCACAACATTATGGGTGTGTCCAAAAACAACACTTGTTCACAAGATTCACCGGATTTTTGAAACTATTTGGATACACTCAAAATGTTATTAAATAATTCCTTGATATACCTGGTATACATTTATACCATATATGGACTTAGTGCATATTTCTCTCTAAAGCAAAAGTGTGCTAAGTAAAACTTAAATAAAACTACTAAACTCTATTTTTTTTAAACTCAGTTTCCATATTATCATTTGGTACGTGTAATACAATGGGGAATATCATTATATTACTATCAGTATTTCACTAGACATAGAACTAATTAGTGTAGCTTAGAAAATTAATGTCAACGGATTGCGTTCGTCCTATTGTGTTTTAATTACTGCTGAAATTGATGGTTACCTCGATAGGTCAGTGTTTTAATATGGCAGTTAAATGAATATTGTTCAATCGCGGTGTGCCAAGATCTCGCGTTGGGTATAGAGTAATACTTGGCTGGGAGGCCAAATTACGTCTGCGCTTGTCTGCTCCCCGGGTGACTCACTTACAACCACTTTTAATGTCTTACGGCATGTTTGAGTGTTGGAATATGTTGTTTTTACACTGAAAACGTGGCGTATATTAAATTTCCTGAGAACGTAATAAAACGTTCACTTTTTAATTCTATTTTGAGAGATTCGTTTTTAACCAGTCGCGTGTTCCATTATCTTATGCTGTGCGAGATCTTATATCACACAATGAGATTGAAAGAGGGATGTTAAATTAGTATAATAAAAATCAGTTTATTTATGTTATTTTTAACAATATGCACAACAGAGAGAGGAGAAGTAAATTTCCTCATATCGTGTGTTTGAAGTGGCAAAGAAAGTAAAGGACGATATCCTTAGAAAACAACAAATTACTTACTGAACTAAAACGTCTCCTGACTGGTAAAAAGTGAATTCACCTACAACTGTACGCGATCTCTTGATGTTGATTTTTATTTTCATAACTAACAGATACTATTTTCATCTTGTTTAAAAAGAGTTATGATAAACATTTTAAAACTTACGTCGATTGAATTTGATGCTAAAAATTTCGTTAACATGAAAGTTAGTTTTAAAAAAACACGATAAAACATGCATAAAAGATTCAACCATGGATTATGACATTTTTTAAAGGTTCATTGAAACTATAATCTTTTATGTGAAAATAAGATTTTAATATTTTTGCTAGCACCCCATCTGACTGTGAAAAGAATTTTAAAATATGTATTCTGAATAAGTAATCATTGATACGATGAAAATACTAACATCCTTAACCATTTCCATACAGTACCTATATTATAAATAAACGATATATATATTTATACACTTTAACAAAGTTTTTAAATTTCTAGAGAAACCGATTTCACAGATGAATAATCAAGCAGGTGCAACGAGAAAATATTAAAATATTTCGTTAATCATAAGTTGTGCGTCTGTGAGACAAATTGTCTGCCAATACTGTAACAATTCAAACAGGAAGTTTGGTTATCTCCGTCATCTCTGGGGAACTTAAATTAGAACTGTCTATTGCAGATACAAACGCAGGAATCTCCACAAAACTTTGGCGAGTAGAACGAACTTAAAATAAGTTTGTATTTCGCAATAAATATATATATATATATATATATATATATATATATATATATATATATATATATATATATATATATATATATATATATATATATATATATATATATATATATATATATATATATATATATATATATATTTATATATATATATATATATATATATATATATATATATATATATATATATATATGTATATATATATATATATATATATATACTATATATATATATATATATATATATATATATATATATATATATATATATATATATATATATATATATATACACATATATATATAAATATTTATATATATATATATATATATATATATATATATATGTATATATATATATATATATATATATATATATATATATATATATATATATATATATATATATATATTTATATATATATATATATATATATATATATATATATATATATATATATATATATATATTATTTTTTGACATCTCATCAAAGATGAAGAAGAATATGGAAGTCTGGGCATTTACGGGGCTTACGACCGTCATAGGCTGGTTTGAGTGATCACTTTACACACGTGTAACATTCACCAATTCTACCCATTATTGACAACCACACTACTCAAATTCTTGGAATTTCTATATATATGAACCAATTTAGAAACCTCACTAGAGACATCTATTGGTGAGATGTAAAGAAGCTTTTTATTAAGCAGAAACTCTTATATTATTATGTGAGATCCGAATCCCGGATTATAATCACACACATGAGAAACGCCAGAAAATACCATTTTCATTTTTATTATTAAGCTTATAATTTGACCAGATAATTTATTTACAACATTTTGAGTGTGTCCAAATATATATATATTTAATGTTATATATATTTATATATATATATATATATATATAAATATATATTTACATATACATATATATATATATATATATATATATATATATATATATATATATATATATATATATATATATATATATATATATATATATATATATATATATATATTTTTTTTTGTTGATACATTTCATTGTATTCTTATACTTAAAAAACGATCTTCTGAAAAATCAAGTTTTTTTCATATATGACGTTGTTGAAAGGAGTGAGTGATATATGTACTTTACTTTCCACTATGATTTTTCTGTTATTAATTTATTTGGGATTGCGGAAAAGGTAGATGTCTCCAAAAGAACGTCAACAAAATATGATCCAAAATGTAATAATACACGAGAACGCTGATTGCTTTAAAATATGTGCAGATTTTCCTCTGGAAATGGCATTACAGGGTTTTGGGAGTGGTGGTTTCGTAATGAAATCCGCCCCTTCCCTCAGTCGCTCGCGATTCAATTAGGATCGCTTTATTTCGCGATTCGGAATTATTTTTTAAACTCGCTGTTTTATTTCTTTGTTTTCGAATCTCGGCTAATTCCTTTCCATTAGGACTGATTCAGGAATACAATTTTGTTACGGAAGAAACCAAGTCTGGTTGAAACCCTAGTATGAAAATATAATAAGGAAGAAAGACAGTAGAAAAGGTACGAATTTTTGTGAAAATTGGTACAACCATTTTGACATCTCAACAGAAATAAAGAAGAATATTGAAGTCTAGGTATTAACAGGGTTTATGTCCTGTCATAAACTGGTTAAATGATCATTATACTCACGTGTAACATTTACTATTCTACCCAAGATTGACAACCCCACTACTCAAATTTTATTTTTTCATCTCAACAAAGATGAAGAAGAATATAGATTTCAGGGTATTTACAGGGCTTATGACCTTTAAAATAACTTGTAAGTGGAAAAAACCTAGACTTATGAACAATTTTTGGACACACTCAATACGTTGGGGTACTATCATGTTTACAACAACAACAGAAATATCGATGTACATTTATTTTTATTTTTACCTCATAATTCTCAAAATGTTAACAAATTATGCGAGTGTAAAAACACAACATTTTGTTTGTATAAATAATGTACATAAAATACTGAGAATAAGAAGTGGTAAGGGAGTGTAGAGATGAAAGATGAGTAATGAAGAGGTGGAGCTGCAATAAGCTGTGGAAACAGAAGACAACTAATCACCTCGTTTTAAGTGCATCGTATTAAGTATGCACTTAAATATGGCCCATTGCAATTATAGTCACGTCCAAAAACCATAAAATGTACTAACTTATATTCATAAACAAGATATATATCTTTCTTCCACCTAGATTCTAGATGACAAGTCGTCGTAATAATTAATGAAATTTAATAGGGAAATAATAATACAAACGGATTCGAAACGCAGACAGGATATAAATACGAAATATAGTCATTAGGTCGTTTAAATTTGAAAACTAGATCATTGAGACAAAAAGCTTAATCGGATTTCTACCGCGTTTGCCAACAACTGATAAAAATATATCCTGACGGGTGCCAAAAATGACGGCGCGGAAAAATGCTTTATTACCTTAGGAATTAATTAAACACACAATAGACGATGCGTCTTTTTTGTCGGACGGCGGAACAATGTAACGCAAGATGCGGCTCGTTTGAAAGAAAAAGAATGTCAAAAAATGTCGTCATTCGAAAATAGAACGGCCCTCGCGCCCCATTGGCCGAGAGCGCGCCCGACTTAAGTGATGTCCAACAGGTGTCGCCAGTGGCATACAAATAAATACATCTGACAGTTGTTATTCTAGTATTGTAGTGTTATTATTATTGCGGCGCTATCCGAATGCCCGCGATGCCCTGACGGAATCGGAGCGGCGCACAGTGGGTGCTATTCTGTAACCGCTTCGTTTTCTCAAAACTATAAAATCACAGCGGCACAATATATGTTGTATTATGGAGTTCTATAAATCAGTGTTCCGCAATTTTTTTTCTATTTAAAAATTTACACCTACCAAATTAAGAAATTTCAGAGGTGCGTATTTACCATATTATGGTAACATATTAAACATATTGTGTTAAATGCAAAATGTGAGTCTACTTAACTGAGCACAGACAAAAAAATTGGAAAAATTGTGTTATTCTTACAAAATTAGACATTTTCCGTGGCACACCGACTAATCACCACGGTACACCAGTGTGCCGCGGCACTGGCATTCCCGCCAAGTGAAAAATAAATTTAAGAAAGATTTATTTCCAATCGGTCTTGGTGTTTGTGATGTATTTTTTTACATTTACCTTTCCTTACTAAAATTAAACATAAAATTTCTGTTTGATTTATTCCATAAAATTGTCATTTCGTTTGCAGATTTTCAGAATGCAAATCGAACAACGATTGATTATTATTTTTTTTTTCGACAGCTGGAAAGATTGATAATACTCTAATAAATAAATTAGTGGAATCATGCTTCGTAAATACATATGGGGGAATGTTTATATGTATGTATATGTATATAATAAGCGTAAATCAGCCTTCATACAGAGATATACTAAATTACACCACACATTGACTTTTGATTAAAAAAAATATACAGAATTGCACCCTATGGGGTCATGTTATAGGTCTCAACCTTTAACGTACTAATACTGCAGCGTTATTTTGTTTACGAATTAATATATTTTTAAGATTCATGAAAGAAAAATCGCAAATGTCGTAATATAAAAATCTGCCATTAAAGCACACAAATCACAATTAACTCCTTATGGTAACGTATGTAGAACGACAAGATCCGAAACATGGAAACACATTAAACAAAACACATACCTCTTTTGGCCGCGCGAGGGGCCAGACGTGTCTCTACGCAACATAAATATATAGAATTTTTTTAAAGAACATATATTAAAATTTTATTCATCATTTCTTTTTATCTCCTTACCTTAAATATCTTCTTCCTTTTCAGTACAATATATATTTATTACAACAACAACATAAAAACATATTTTTTCAATACGTTTATGTTTCTTTTAATACGTTTAAGAGAAATATTGTCTATTTTACTAGTTGATAAAGAAAATTTATATTATTTGATAAAAACAAGTCATGTAAGTTATACTTTTATGTACATGACAGTTTATTTTTATTTTAAGATTACTTATAAGAAAACCGCTAATTGGAATGCTATTTTTAAAATTTTATTATTTGATGTTATTTTTGTTAAATATTCTGTTGGTTTTCGAATAAATAAAAATTTAAATTTAAATTAAAAAAAAACTAAAAATGTCGTTTTAAGTAAAAATTCAATTCTGTTAAATGTTACCCCGGTTCAAAGACAATTGAGTTGCCACTTATCATACATCGGGCCCTAAATTATACCTTCATCAAAGGAAAATTCATAAAAACTTGTAATTATGTATATGATGCAATAAATAAATCAATATAAAAAAATAAGAGATTTTTATATTTACAAATTTGCTTTTTAATTTTTAAATAAATTGTTTCATTGACAAATAAAAATGAGTATTTTTGAAAGGGACACGCTAATTAATATTTTATTGTTGAATTTGGTTATTATTTTTTGACATTTCATCAAAGATGAAGAAGAATATGGAAGTCTGGGCATTTACGGGGCTTACGACCGTCATAGGCTGGTTTGAGTGATCATTTTACACACGTGTAATATTCACCAATTCTACCCATTATTGACAACCACACTACTCAAATTCTTCGAAGTTCTATATATATGAACCAATTTAGAAACTTTGTTCTTGAATCACTAGAACTTCACTAGAGACATCTATTGGTGAGATGTAAAGAAGCTTTTTTATTAAGCAGAAACTCTTATATTATATCTGCTTAATAAAAAAGCTTCTTTACATCTCACCAATAGATGTCTCTAGTGAAGTTCTAGTGATTCAAGAACAAAGTTTCTAAATTGGTTCATATATATAGAACTTCGAAGAATTTGAGTAGTGTGGTTGTCAATAATGGGTAGAATTGGTGAATGTTACACGTGTGTAAAGTGATCACTCAAACCAGCCTATGACGGTCGTAAGCCCCGTAAATGCCCAGACTTCCATATTCTTCTTCATCTTTGATGAAATGTCAAAAAATAATATGAAAATAACTCCTGTAATTGGAGATAATCCAGATTTTGTGAACAAGTATTTGGACACACTCAAAATGTTGAATTTGGTTGTTGACAAATAATTTGTAAGCAATGTTTTTGGGAATGTGACAATAACCGCACAAACACGTGTAAGCCGTTTGCTTTAAATCTGTCACCGACGCCTCACCAACAAATCTATGTAGTTGACCGCAAAATATGTTCATCTGGTATATAAATATCTTGGTCTTGTGCACACTGATCTATATTATGATCTATATATCAATTCTTTTAAGTTGTGATTAAGTTTTTTCTCGTTTGAAACGGATGGAGTATTTTGTATCAATATGAATATTTCGCTGGATCTTCCGGCGACAAATTTTAAGGTAAGCGAACAATTTTCAGCTCTTAAGTAGATTTGAGTTGTTGTCGAATTTTCGCTCACTAAAATTTGATTTCCATTTTGAGATTTATTATTATTTCCTTTGACAAATAGAATCCGAATTCGGTCTATTAAGATTAATTACATTATTTTTTAAATACTTATAAACAGAGTATATAATGTTAGCTACTAGCTGTATCCGGTCAAGCGATGTGGCTTAGTATGGTTAAATGGAAGAGAAAGAAAATGGAATATACAGATATCTTAAATGTTTAATTTTGAAGAGTTTACAAAGAAAATATTGAGGAACCTTTGAAATAACTTCTTCTTCTTCAAATCCTTATCCAAACCCCAATGGTGCATAGGACCTGCATCATATAAACGCAGTGTTATCTTGATCGTTAACACATTAAGTGATCAGCCCTCCGCTTCGGATACCAGTCCAGGGTGATATTGAATAAATATTGGAGTGAAAAAATCACTTTTATTTATTTGACCCACCCTGGGAATCGAACCCGGGACCTCCAGAACGGTAGCCGAGCGTACTGACCATTACATTACGGAGGCGGATAAAATTTTATAAAGTTTGAAATAATAATGAAATAAAAACTTTGAAAATAGTTAATATTTCTGCTAATATAAACAAAAAATTGTATGTTTTTTTATTCATACATATTCAATTGGTATTTACTTAAACCTTCATAGTTATTACAGATTTTTAAAGGAGATTTAAGATTTTGAACAAACAAACACACGTTTTTTAATTTATACAAATATATTTGTGTGTAGGTATACATGAAAATGTATCCTGCCTTTTTTCTGCCTTATCTTTCTTCACATAAATTTGTTGAAGAGTCTTTCATCTTACCATGTTGCTCAAAAAAACGTTTTATAAACTCTTTGCATATAGAAAGAAAGTCGCTTTTTTTTAAAGTGGCCTTCTTTGTTAGTTTAAAACAACAAAATTCACGAACAAAATGTAAACGTGAATTTGGGCCCGTTTACAATTTATAAAAGCTATTCTTTTCATTTCGGAAACTTGAACAAAGTTTTTTTTTAAACTAGTTTCCATTACTTTATACTAGCATTATTTTTATATTGAAAAAGTTGAATTTTTACAAAACAATAGTTCTTTATTCAGTCTTTTTACATGATTTGAAATTTGAAAAAAAAAATATGTCCCCTCACCCTAACTATGATGTTTTACGAAAAGGTTGCTACGCATGTATTTTTTATTTTTACTCTTAAAGTCATACTCATTAAAAAAAATCCTAGAAGGTATTTTTTTTAATATTTAAAAAATGAAAAAATAATAAGTATTATCATATACAGCTATTTATGGTATATTATTTACCAATCCAAAATTTATTTATACTACGTTTCTTCTTCTTTTATTAGCATATGATTGTGCATAGGGTACTGCATCGTATCGACGCAGTGTTTTCGTGACCGTTAATTGCGTAAAGGCAAGGTGATCAGTCCTTAAGTTCCTGTCTTGTACTTGTTGTTAAATAAATATGATTGTGAAAATCACTTGCATATTTATTTCATGATGTATATTTTGACTCCCCGGGGTTCCACAATCTTCTTTTCCCCCAAGTCCATCCCAGTGAAGCGCCCTTGGCGTAGTATTTTACGAAAATTACGCTATGTAAATTATGTAAAAATTACTATCCTTAATCATTATAACTATAATTAATCTTTATTCTTAAAGGAATACAATTTATCGATGTTATTTCTACATCAAATTCTATAGACAATACTACAATAAAAGTGTTGAAAAAATACCTCGATTTGTGACATTTATGGTTAATTATCGTGTTAATTTTTTTCGTGCATATTTTTTCGGGTAGTTAGCAACAGGGCTTTCGAGAAATAGATCCCCACCCCTCTGTTACATTATCTTAAAATAATAATCATAAATTACGTCATGTATCTCGAAGTTGAATACAAAAATTGTATGGAGGCACTTGTATTTTTTATTATAATTCATTTGCAAATGAAACAACGTTATAATACCCCATTGTTCATGAAAATATCATCGCTAATATGTATACAAAAAGTTATTTTTTTTTGCTTTTCGTTATTACGTTGTGCGTCCACCATTAGGCCGATATAATTCTCCCGAGTAAGTTCTTCTGTCGCGTGTGGGAGTTGTATTTCGTTTCGTATGGCATGTGGGTAGTGCCGGTCACGTACATATTATGTATATTATTATTATGTTATGTTATTTTGGACAGATGACTACTGTTCTCTGAGTAAGCGGCGCTTATTTAACGAAAGTTTGCGTTTTACCAAAAAACTGGAAGACATTTCGTGGCACCCTAAAATTGAAAGACGTATATGCTCCATAGAGTCCATTAAATGTGCCTTCTTTAAAATGCTTAGAAGTTTTTAAACGTGATATGATAAAATAATTAATATAAAGAAAAAACTCCCAATTTTAATGAATTGATAAAATAAGAAGGCAAACTCAAGTTAGAGAGATTACTCTTTTTTTCGAAATTTCAATTTCAAAAATAAAGTACTAAAAAATGTTTCATATTAAAAATGTTCCAATGGTAGAGTCCCGGGAGCACAGACCAGAAACAAAAACTTATTTAAAATCCCTAAAATGCACACCAAGTCCTACCAAAATTCATTTTTAAATCGAGCCTGCGATATGTGCAATGAAATGCTTAATGAAATAGACATCAATAATGTTTCTTTTAATAAGTTTAAAAGAAATATTGTTAATGTCTATTTGACCAGTTGAAAAAAAATTTTTCTATATAGTTATACTTTTATGACAGTTTATTATTTTTATTTTTAGATTACTAAGGTGGAAACCTATAATTGGAATAGTTTTTTTTTTTGCATTTTCATATTATGTTATTTTTGTCGAAATATTCTGTTAGTTTCCTAATAAAAAAAATTAAATAAAAAAATTAAATACAAAGGACTCTCGACCTTTTTTCATATTATGAAATGTTTTTTTTTAATCAATCAAGGTCTCTTGCGGTCGATGCAAACAGTATTCTTACTATATCATCGGCAAACTGGCGACGGTGGAGCAACCCGCATATCCTTCTCCTGTGTATCATGTCAGGTCCTCTTGACGTCGACTATCACTCAAATAATTGTCCTTGTCTTAGGCAGCTCTAAACAGCGCCTCGACGGTCCTGATCCCCATACAATATCGTATATTCCGGAGTCAGGAGATCTGTCTTCTGCGCACACCTCGTCGACCTTCTATTTTTTAGGTGGAAAATCTCGTACTTGTCTCCTCTCAGCACATGCCCCAGACAGGACACCTTCCGGACCTTGATATCAGTCAGCAACTGTCTCCCTGTTTTTGCTTTTTGTAGCACATTTGCGTTGCTGATCATATCGGGCCATGAATGCGTAGCATTACACACCCACCCTCACATACACTTACACACACCTACGCTGTCTACTCTTTTCTCTCTTAATTTACAAAGAAAAAGTATTTATAACATATATTTGGAAATATTAATTTGGCTTTCATTATAGCCGAATTATTTATTGATATTTTCATTAAATAATTCGGCTGTCACTTTGTGGTAAAATCTTTCCATATTTAATAAATGTTTTACTTGGTAAATACCACTATTTCTTAGAATCTACTGTGACACGTGTTTCGATGCATTCCGCATAATTCTGCATCATTCGGTGTTTGAAAATGATGCGGAATGCATCGAAACACGTGTCACGTGATTTTAATAAATAGTTGCGTTTACTAAGTAAAACATTTAATATTTTGATATTTTTTAAAAGTTCAATTCCAAAACAACAAAAATAACACATTTTCTTTTTTATTAAGATCTCCCAATGTATGCTTACATTAAATCGGTAGGCCTTTCTCCTTCGGACGTCCATTGGAGAGCATTACATATATCGAAGTCCGTTTGGCAAGTTTACCAGAAACTAAACAACTGGTCTAAAGAGCAGACCTGTGGGTTGACTCCAGTAGATTTTATTACTTAATTTATTTATATGCAAAATGCGCTAATTACGCCTTGATTCCGAAAACATTTCAGCTCGATCATTAATCGGACAGTAACCAATTTTCCGTTTCGCTTTTTAATGGGATTCGTTCTATTTTAATGTCCGTTGCATTAATTTATTTGTAAGCATAGACAACGTGGAATATTTTCTTCGTTTTTCTTTGAACGTTTTAACAGAACGCGGCTCTAATTAATTAAAGCGCCGTGAGTCCTTTGACTGGAATCCACGAGTACTCCTACGCTATACAAGAATCGATATAAAGGAGACGGCTTGGGAACGTTGAAAAAAATTAATGTAATGTAAACATGATTATATTCGCTTTGTACATATTTGTGAACATAGATTTACGAGTAAAGATATTGTGTGTGTAGAGATACGTGCCATTATTTTATATTTTGTAAGTATATTAAAACAATTAAAATTTATTTATATCACCCTGGACTCATACAAGAAGCGCAGAGCTGATCACCTTGCTTTCATACAATTAACTATTAAGATAACGCTGCGTCGTTACGATGCAGTGCCTTATGCACCATTGGGTGTAGATAAGGTTTAAGAAATATATATAGCTCTCTCTTTTTAATTCATCTTTCACTTTGTGTATTACTTTTTAAGTGGTTTAGTTGGTTATTTAAATTTTACTTCAACTCCACTTCAAAAATATTCCATTTTTGATTCATTGGTCTTCTTTTTCTCTTTCAAAGTTTTATTCTTGTATAAATGTCAGACCGTAATAATTTCATTTTAATGACCTGATGATGGAATGATTAAATGTGGCCGGTAGTCACGAATTAATGTTTTATTAATGTCTTCAAGTGGTTAATGTTTTATTACGTCTTCAAGTGGTTAATGTTTTATTACGAATTAATGTTTTATTAATGTCTTCAAGTGTCTTCAAGTGGTACCAATTAATGTCCAGTGTGTGGGAAGAAGAGCGATGCCCTAGAGACTGGGTAAATGGGGAGATTACCGTGTTACATAAGAAGGGTGATCCACTCAACTGTGACAACTACCGCGGCATTACGCTACTCAGCGTACCTGGGAAGGTGCTTGCCCACGTGATCTTGCAGAGAATCCGAGCCCCCATTATGCAGGTGCTCAGAGAAAACCAGGCAGGGTTTCTGCCTGGCAGGTCCTGTGCGGATCAAATCCATAATATTCGCCACATTCTACAGCAGAGCCAGGAATTTAACAGTTCTCTGGCGATGTGTTTTGTAGACTATGAGAAAGCGTTTGATAGTCCGCACAGGCCCACGCTCTGGAAAGTACTGGAAGCTTATGGGGTGCCTGCGAAATTAGTGGAGCTAATTAAGTCCCTTCACCTCAATAGTGAATGCCGAATGAGAGTTGACGATGTTGTCACGGATTGGTTTGGGGTCTCTACCGGAGTCAGACAAGGCTGCGTCCTTGCACCGTTTCTCTTCATCATCCTCATGGATTTCATTCTTCGAAAGTCATTACCATCTGACCGAGGTATATCCATCTCCCCCTCCCGGAAACTCTGCGACCTAGAGTACGCAGATGATGCTGTTTTAATTGATGACTCCGTCGAGGGTCTTCAATTGATCGTCGACAGGGTAAATAGGTACTCTACGCACATGGGGCTTACAATAAATGTTGCAAAAACCCATGTGTTGTGCAACAGCTCATGCCTAGATGCCCAACAACCCTTGACGTTGAGTAACCAGCGCATCGAAAGGGTCGAGAGTTTCAAGTACTTGGGAGTGTACGCGACTGAAAATGGCAGCCTTCAAAAGGAACTGGGAGTGCGATTAGGACTCGCTGGGTCCGCATTCAACAGTATGAAGGCTGTCTGGAGATCGGATTTATACTCGGTGAAAACCAAATGCCGCCTATACAATGCCTGCATTGCTCCTGTTCTCTTATACGGCTGTGAAACATGGCACCTTACAAGGGCCCAAAGCAGCCGTGTACTAAGCTTTGAGAACAGGTGTTTGCGGAGAATCTTAGGCGTGCGGTGGTTTGACTTTGTGAGGAATGAAGAGATAAGGCGTAGGACGCAGCAAATCTTGGTCACAACTGTCGTCAAAAAAAGGCGATTCAGTTGGCTTGGCCACGTACTCCGCATGCCTCCTGAGAGCCTTAATCAAGCTTGCCTCTTTTACAAGGCATCAGGTTCGCGCCGCCCAGGACGACCATTGCTGACAATTCGTCGGCAGTTCTCGTCAGAACTTCGCGACGCGGATCTGACTTGGGAGGATGCAAGGGAGCTGGCAGCCGACAGAAAAGCCTGGAGACAGTTTGTGGACTCCATATGCTCCACCTAGGGAGCGGATATGGTTATTATTTACTTCAAGTGGTATTTACACAAAGTGAACGACGAACGATAATGAGAGTTATATGAATAAACATAAACATGTTTAAGTTCACATATCGCTCACTCCTTTCAACAACGTCCTATTTCAAAAATCGACAATTTTCAGTTGTGCATGTTTTTGGAATGCCCATAAAATGTACTATATCCCAGAAAAAGTGACATATTTTTAACTTAATATTTACCCTCTACAGGGCAGAAAGTGTTGTTTTTGCATTTTGAAGGAAATGTACTGTTTAAGCATTTTTTAAAAATAAACTGAATATTATTCAAAAGGAGAAAAAAACCTTCAGGTTTTACCTAAAAAGATCTGTTGCACAATAAAAAGTTTAATAAGTGGCTTATATATATTATATTCTTAAACTTTAAAAACGATCTACTGAAAAATCAAGTTTTTTGATAAATGACTTTGTTTAAAGGAGTGAGCGATATATTCAAATATACATTATACACGTATTAGAATATTAGTGATATGAATCTTTGGTATACGTAGTATTGGGAGAGATGAGTTAATGTAAACTAAAATAATTTCAAAGAATAACTTCAAATGTGAAGATGATAAATTTAAGAAAACTCAACAGTGCTGTCACCGCAAAGGGCATTGACGTAATCCCGGTCCGTAAGTCCGGTCATTGTGCATTCCTAAGGAAGAAGTTAGTGATGTGCCAAAAGTATTCTATCCGCGACAGTGAACGATGATATGATAATATGAATATGATATATATTTAGATTTGACTGTACCAGCCACGCGTTGCTGTGGCTTAGTCTGGTTAAATGGAAAAGAAATAAAATATAGAAAGTACACATTTTTAATATGTTTGATTTCACGATTTAAGTTGGGTACTAACATTTCTCGGTGGAGCTGCATTTTATTTAATAAAACAGTATTTTTTTATTTTTTTATTCAATTAATAGTTATTTAATAAAAAGTACAGTACCAGATCGCTAATCCGAATGTTAATCGTGTAGTGGGTAGTTCGGATTAGGAAATCGATCGGATTACTGGGTGTTCTGAGAAAAATAAGAGAATAATAATTTATTTTGGTTTATGAAAATACTCTTTGTTTAACAACATTTTGAGTATGTCCAATTACTTGTTCACAAATCTGGATTATCTCCAATTATAGGACTTATTTATCATATTATTTTTAATAACGGGTTGCTTAGGCCTGTGGAAAAATTATTAAAATTTTAAACTCATTTATATAACAAGGACACAGTATTGAAAAAATATTCATTCTTACAATAAAAATATAACTTTTTTAAAATCACCATAAATGATTTATTATAACTTTACTATCGTCTACTTGTCTCACTAACTTGTCTAACTCGTCTACCGGTTTCAAAGCTAACCGCTTCTTTTTCAACACTGATTTATACTAAAACACTATCTACTTAACAAAATTCAAAATATTTTGGCCGATAGGCAAAAGAGCTTGGATAGATGTCAAGTGCCCAAAATATTTTAAATTGTGTTAAGTAGATAGTGTTTTAGTATTAATCAGTCTTGAAAAGAAGCCGTTAGCTTCGAAACCGGTAGACATTATAATTAATTTTTAATGAAAAAAATATTTATAGTCATTTTAAAACAAGGTTATATCTTAGTTATACCATAAAATGGAGAATCACAAAGTTATTACTCCAAATTTAAATTATAAAAAAAAACACAAAGCAACGTCATTTAAAAATAAAGAATGGATTTAAAATAACGACTTGAATATGGAAAAGGGAAGACTCTTTGTTGTAAAGGACAAAGTTGACAGTTGAAAAAGATTTTTTATTTTAAGGATGAAAAATGTCATCTCCGTAATTATTCCACTGTTTTAGATCGTTTAATTTACAGCTTGAATTTTTTAAGCCGGTGCTTTGAATCAATCTACACACTATCACTTATATTTGCCAGTCCTCTGTCTTCGCCGAAAGCTCTGCATAATATATCATTGTTCCACCGGAATAGTTTGGAAAACCAATGTCAAACACTTTTCTTGGCCACGCTTAAGCTACAGGAGGCCTACTTTTGTAACCGTGTTAGTTTTTTTTACAAAACTTCTGACGCAAGAACACATCTGAAACATTCGTGTAAGGGAGACATTATTCAGACATAAAATTAAATACCATTGATCTTTTAAGATATTCATGTGAGAGTCATATAATATTACATTTACATATATATATATATATATATATATATATATATATATATATATATATATATATATATATATATATATATACATAAATATATATATATATATATATATATATATATATATATATATATATATATATATATATATATATATATATATATATATATATATATATATATATATATATATATAAATCGAAAGTAACGCTGGCAAAATCAAAAGTCAGTTTTTTTTCAAATGATAATACATTGACAATATATCAACATAAGTGTGACCAAATCTTTATTGACATATTTTCAATCTAAATATTATGAATAAAATTACTGATCTTAACAAGTTTAAGAAGAAAACTCATCAATTAACTGTCATGCCGCTTCGCCGCAGGGTAGGCAGAGAGATTAAAACGCCACACCAACTAGTCTTAACAAACAATCTTCCTCATACATACCCGCCGATTATTCCGACTCTTGAACTGACCATATATGTTTATTTTATCAAATTAGTTTAATATAATAAAAATTTAAGACATTTTCTTGCGATTTCTAATATGTAAAAAAAAATAGGAAAATAATCTTACTTGCAATGTAAGTTTGTGGAAACTAGGAAATGTAAGATGTTTTTTTTCTGAAAAAATTACATTGTATTTTTAACATAAAAATTAACTTTTTAGAAGTTCGAGTAATATATCTTTTTTATCACAAACTGCTTTTTTGACTGAAATGTCAGCGCCATCTGTAGAGCGTAAAATTAACACACACAATAATAAACCTTGCTCGTGGCGGACAACGTGCTTCTTGACAACTGTTGTTATTTAGCGTTTTCTATACTTACGATCGCATTGTTGATTCATTGATTTTGAATATTTTCATTGCTTGACAAGCATTGTCAAATCGAAGAAAGAATGTGTTGATTTTTTTTTCATTTCACCTGTCTGAGGCATAGCAACTAGATTAAAATATTATAAGATCTTACTTTGGATCTATTAGTGTAAAGTTTTATGTTCGGCTATATGTGGAGGAATTTTAAAATTGAAAAGAAAATCTAGTAGGAGAAGTGAAACTATGTTTATTTATGTAAATATCAAGAAAAAATAATGAAAAATGGCGATGATATCTCATCCAACGCACTGGTCGGAAAATAAAAGCTATTTTCTCCCGCGCTTCTTCAGATGTCGACATTTTAATTACTTTTCTAATAATATCGTTGAAATTTAAACTTGTTTTTGTCAACGGCTGGAAGAATGAAACAGAATCTAAAATAAGCAATACTCGGGACGTTTCCTACTCGGACCCTGAGATTGTTCAACAAGTTCCTCTTTTATTTTCTCATCTTTGCCACACCCACGCTCATTTCTATCTCTAGAGATCTAAACACGTGACAGCTGTTTCGCCTTGCGGTGGCATTGTCAAACTGTGTCGGAAAAAATAATTGACGTAAACATATGTGTATACCAAATTTGTAAGGGTTGTCGACAGTTAATAGTGACTCTTTTCATAGAGTATTTTTTTACTAAAAGGTCAAGGGAGCTTGCATACCTTATGTCACTGCGACCAAATTAGGTCTATTGTGAACTCCCTCTGTATCATAGCCATCATAGCTATCATAGCAAGACCTACGTGAGTCATGTAGCTCACGACCTGTCTTGGTGGTAAGAGCTTCACCTTCTCGGAGTCTAGTAGCGGTCCTCTAAGGATGTGACTTCGTTTGCGAGCGAGTGCTAGAAGTTTTGAACTTGCATCTTAATCAGACGATTTGAAAAAAAACTCAACACTGAGCCAAGTGTACGAGTGTTTTCATTTTTTTTTTTGTTTTTGTAAACCTGCAATTTCTTTCATAGATATTTTGGCAGTATCTGTCATACCACTAATTGTATGCAGTCAGTAGCATGACTACAATATGGGGATGTGTCACAGAGAACACATTGTGAGTAAGAATCATAATTTCGAGGTAAAACAAAATGAAACATTCAACGGTGTGACAGGAGGAAAATATATTTCGTAAGAGACTCATATTTGAAACCTTGAATGCATTTAAAATATTTGAATTCTTACGAGCTTTTAAAAGCTAGTGTATATTAGCAACTTCGAGGAAGTAAACCAATCAAAAATACTTTTATTATTATATGTTATTTAGGTTTTGTAAGTTTGATTATCATGCGTTTATTTTTTATTAAGTCAAAGAACTTTTTTTAAAGAAACATACTTTTTAAAAAGCAGTGACAATTATCTTTTTCAAACTAATCAATGGATTAAAAAAAGTATGCGAAAATTGATTTAGACGATAATCATGAAATGTTATTATTTAGGAAGATATAAATACAGTTCGGAGTCCTGGTTCCAACTCTAATGTATGGAAGTGAAACATGGAGTTGGCAAAAGAAGGATGAAAGTAGACTGAATGCAGTCGAAATGCGATCTCTCAGAAGAATGTGTAACAAAACGATGCATGATAGATGTGCGAATAGTGAAATAAGGAAGGAATGCAAAGCTGAGATAAGCATTATCGATAAAATTAAGAAAGGTGTGTTGAGATGGTTTGGACATGTAGAACGAATGAGTGAGGAAAGAACGGTAAAACAAATTTATGAGGCGAATGTTAGCGGGAAAAGAAGCAGAGGAAGACCGAGAAAAACATAACACGATCAGGTATGCCAAATACTTGAAAGTGGTCAGGTTAGGAGTCGTAACAATCGGCGGGTATGTATGAGGAGATGCATGAACGTGGAAGAGGCGAAGAATGTTTGCAAGGACAGAGTGGTGTGGCGCTCTATTCTCTCTGCCTACCCCTGCGGGGAAGCGGCGTGATGGTTAGTTAGTTAGTTAAATACAGTTTAGATTTCAGTATTGAAAAATATGCTCTCGGCATGGGAAAACGCAGTGAGTACACATTCTTTAAATTCGTGAATTGTAGTTATGTGTATGGTGAAATATATATATTAATATATATTTTTTTAAACCCCTAATCGTTCATATTAACTATTTTATCGTTGTTTCTTTCTATAAAAAAAACGTAATAAGACTGTATGAGTTATTGTCAAATTTAAACAACTTGTTATTGCTAAGGCATTTCATAGTTCTTTAATTTTTGCAAATATTTTAATAATGCGATTAAAATTAAATTGAATGTTATACGTTTATGATAGGCTATTTAACAAAACATTGAAGTTTTTACGTATTGCTATATTGAGCAAGTTTAAAAATTAAAAGTGTGCTTATTTCTTATATAATTCCTGTTTTCATAATGTCAATAAATCAAAATATTTTACGAAGCTTTCAGTATCACGCGACCCTTTAGAAAATGCTCAATAGGGGGTCCTTCAACGCAGAAGTAAACGGTATCCCAGAAACCCTCCGATTATTAATATTATTATATTAGCAAAAAACTTTTTTTTTCATTTTTATTCAAAAAATATTTTATTTAATAATAAAAATTAAATAAAAAAGCTATTGATACCAAACCCTTTTTTGTCGTTATTTATCGAAAATATGTATAATGAATTTGGTGAAGTAAAAATACCTTTTTTAATACCTGATTATTATTTCTTGAATGTTTTTCGTAAATTTTATAATTTTAAAAAATAAAACCACTTTGGTGTAAACCACTTTTTATTGGTACTTTTAAAGTATAACAAAAAAATAACAAAACGCCATCAATGGTTAGATTGATAAAGCTTTTACTTAGCAGAGATCCTTTTTTTTTGGATATTTGCAAGATCCTTACCGGATTATTTAAAACACCTTAAAACAATATTTTAATTTATGCTAAAATATAATATTATTTATTTTGAAATGACTGGGAATCGAACCAGTCAATTTGCATTAATCACTACTTCACAGTGACGAATTGGTTTCAATATTTTCTTGAATGTATTGCGCAGATACTTTGTGGCACATTTATAAACTTAACAACTAAAAAAACTTTGTTTTTAACCACTTTTTTATTGGTACATTGAACCTTGTCATCATCAACATGTAAACATGTTAAACCCTTATGATGATAATGTTCTTGTCGAAACCGGTTGGAGAAAAAATGTACCAATAAAAAAATGGTTAAAAACAAAGTTGTTTATTTTATAAAGTTATTTCAATATTTTTATCCCGTAAGTTATAGGCCACCGTATACGAGATATAGTATGGTGAAATGAGAACGGGCGCTTCTGCGTTCCTTCTGCCGGGAGCGGGTGTCGGCGCCGCAGGATCCGGCGCTCCTCACTTCGCTTCCCATAAATCATGTTTAATGTTCCAACAGGCTCTATACTACTCCACGGGATCTACACTACTCACGGACTTATCGCGAAGGCCTTCCTTTCCGAGGAAATTAATTAACTTGATATTCCCTCAACCAGAAACTACCACTTACCCGAAAAAATCCTAGGTTTTTTGTGGGACGTAAAAATCTTCTCTCTCTTGAAAAATATCCGACTTTATCACGAGACTAGACAGTCATCTCTAATTTGATATTTACACCGTAACAAAGATGTTCGCCTTCATGGTCTAATGGTTAGCACATTTGGCTTACATGCTGGAGGTTCCGAGTTTGATTTCCAGAAGGGTTAAAATATTGTCGGTGATTTTTTTTACTTATTATTTGAATAGCTAAGGTTTACACTCTGAAAGTTTGAAATTCCCAGATCCAGTAAAGAGATCATGCAAAAAAACTTTTCTCTTTAAAAAATCTTATATCGATATTTTATAAATCATGTAAAGTTTTTCGCGATAAATGATAAAAATAATTACCAATGCTTTCAAAGTCTTAATCACTGTCAGAGCTAAAACGTACAGTTTAATATATTATTAGATTAAAGCTAATATTTTTAGCTTTTCCACTTTATTTTTATTTGCCCAGTGACTGGGTTTCATCGTTTTATCCTTGAACAGTTTAATCCTTGTAATATGCTTTTCGATAACGTAAAATAAAACTAAATAAACAAACGTTGAATATTGATATAAATGACCGATTGATAAGTGTAATGCAAAGCATATTTGGCTACCGCGTTGGAGGTCCAGAGTTTGATTCCCAAAATATTTATAGAATTACCTTTAGTTTTTTAATCATTTATCGTATTTCAAAGAGTTTTACAACCATCCTGTAAAAATAAACATAATGTTACATATATTAATTAACCTGTGAATAAAAGCACCGACCAAAAAACACCCTAAACCCATCTATTACCCAAGGGTAATTGACAGTTGAAGGGTGTAGTAGAATCAAAGGCAGCTTTCTACCGTCATTGCGTTTTGGGGAAAATCATTAAATTTCATTAATTGATTTGGCAGTCACTTTGTGGTAAAATGTATCCATTTTTAATCAATGTTTTACTTAGTAAAATACCACTTTTTCTTAAAATCTACTGTGACACGTGTTTCGGTGCATTTTGCATCATACGGTGTTTGAAAATGATGCGGAATGCATCGAAACACGTGTCACAGTAGATTTTAAGAAAAAGTGGTATTTTACTAAGTAAAACATTAATTAAAAATCATTCAAAACTGATCAATGGGTAAATAAAAGTTGTTCAAATCATTATTGACTGAATTTTATACACTGTTTATATATCTTGAATAAATGAGCAAAAATTGAGAAATAGTGAATCAAAATTTCCGAAGGTTGCTGCCTTTGATTTGGTACCAATGCAGTTGTCTAAATAATTTTTTTTGTGCGGACAAAAAGCTTTTTTTCTCGTTTTTTGACATCCCTTTCAAGCGTAAAGTGTAGCGTAATTCTCATATTATTTCACTCGGATGGAAATGTCTCGGTATTCTCACAATAATTTATTTCTAGGAGTGTATTCTAATATGGGGCGTTCTGTTCGCCGGGAATTAAGTATTTTCATTCTTCACTTTTGAGAAATGACCGCAATGATGATCTGGCACAGTGCTTGGGAGGTAATGGATTTACACTTTTATTGTGTAACAGGATCTCGAGTTAATATTTTGCATTTGTAGAAAATTAATATCTACGTGCTGGAAATTGTTAACGGAAAATATATATTTTTTTTATTATAAATGGAATCTTTCTGTATCTTGTGAAATTTATTTTGTATATATATATATATATATATATATATATATATATATATATATATATATATATATATATATATATATATATATATATATATATATATATATATACGCCGCTTCCCCGTAGAGGTTAGCAGAGAGAATAGAACGTTGCACTACACCGTCTTAAAATATTATTCACTTTTTCCACATTCATGAATTTCATCATACATACCCGCCGATTATTTCTACACCTGACCCGACCTTTTTTCAAGTATTTGACATACCTAATCATGCCAAGTTTTCTTCGAGTTTCCTCTGCTCCTTTTGCCATGTACTCCGCATGCCTCCTGAGAGCCTTAATCAAACTTGCCTCTTTTACAAGGCATCAGGTTCGCGCCGCCCAGGACGACCACTGCTGACAATTTGTCGGCAGTTCTCGTCAGAACTTCGGGACGCGGATCTGACTTGGGAGGATGCAAGGGAGCTGGCAGCCGACAGAAAAGCCTGGAGACAGTTTGTGGACTCCACACGCTCCACCTAGGGAGTGGATATGGTTTAATAATCACTTAAGCCGCAAGTCAAATTAATTCTATATCATTAACTTTTAAAAAAAAACTATTTAAAATCAATTTCGAAATGTCAAATTCAATATCATTTACTATAATTTAAATATTTATTTTTAATAAAACATTATAATAACTCTTCTCTTCAAATGTAAATATTTATACAATCGTATGCCTAGAGTGTAACTCGTGTATGGTGGTAAAATTGAATGGAGTTGATAGAAGAGTGAAAAAAAACTAATGGAAAGAAATGAAAACCGAAAGAGAAATAAGATCCTCTTTAACCTTAAGTAATATTTAAGGTTAAAGAGGAAAAGGAAGGCTAATGAAAATTATATGGAACTTTTTTTTTTGGTTTTAAACATATTGTGTCTAAATCAATTCAGACAATAATATCTCCAATTATAAATTACATAAATCAAGAAACAATTTTAAATAGAGTGTATTTTAGCAGCACGTGTTGGGAGACGTTGTAAAATATGATCGCGTGAATTCGAAGTGTTTAGGTAAATAATTGGCCATTACTTTAATTCGAAAACAAAATTAAATCTAGCGACGGCCATTTTCGCGGCGATAAAGTTCTCCCTTGCGTCGGGGAAATATTCCGATTATTTTTCACTTTCCGTGTGGACAAGAATAAAAGAAACAAAACAATGAGATTACTGCCTGGAACGGAGCCAGATACTGAGATTTTTTAAATATATTTTTTGTGTTAAGTTTTCCGCCACGCTTTGCGCCACCGCGTACAGCGCTGGAGTTAAGAGGACAGTTTATAAAAACTTAACAATGAGTATCTCTAAAAAACATTTTTCAATTCTAAATGAAAAGTTTTTGTAATGATCAAGATTGTTGATTTTATGTTCAAATTAAATAAAAACACTTGCTTAATCTTGCCTCCGAAAAGTGAAAAGACTTACTCAATAGAAATACTCTTTTTGGAATTTATACATTTTTTATTGTATGACACAATACCCATATGAAAGGTGAAAAATGGATTCAAAGACTTTTTTTTAAAATTCTATAATATTGAAAGCATTTTTAAAAAGATTTTATGTGAGAAACTTTTAGGTAAAATGTAGAATTACGAGTAGTTATAGAATAGCGATAATATAATATGTACATAATCTAATATAAATTCAATGAATGCTCGAAGTTTATGAGGGAACATCATCGGATTTCTATCCGATAATATCACAATCGTGATGACACAATTTTTTTTAGCTTCTTCATCCTGCTATATTGGGCCAAACTGAAGGTTTTATTTACAATTATAGTAATTTTAACTTTATTTGCAACCGTTCTAATAAATAGTGACTCACTGTTTTTCTATGATGGATCATAATATTTTGAATGATTCAATATTTTTATGGTAGCTTACGTGAACGTCCTTAGTCGATTTTTTTAGCATAGAGAAACGATATAAAGAAATAACATCGTACAATTCTCAAAAGCAAAATTTGTGAATTAAAATATAAATCCGAAATTTGGATTAATATAAAAAATTAAAAAAACGATCGATTTTGTGATGTGTTTTTATATGTACTGTCCCCTTAATAACGGGTTTACCACCGGTACTAGGTGTCAGGAAAGGTTCAAGGGCGGGAGCGCCTCCCACAAACAGTGATGTACCTTCAATCTCCTTTCATAAAGGGAACCTTCAATCTTACTTATTTCTGTAATAACTTAACCCTGAACAAATATTACTTTCATACAACAAGACCTGGAAATGAAGGCTGTGTGATGTGTGTTATCGTATATTTATTTTCACGGTATTATTTTGATGCCTGAAAAACGCGACTAAGGATGGAAAAAAAGTTATTTTATGTTAGTAAATTGAGGGTGTTAGATAACAAACTACATTCCATTAAAAATGTAAATAATGAAACACAGTTTAAATTTCAAAAATATTCATGAGATGTTTTTACAATTGCTGATGGATTTCTTGAAACTCCCACACTGAAGAATTATATTTCATTTAATTAAACAATTATCTACAAATATATGGTGTAATTAGTAAAATTATAAATATTTTTAAATCTGATCTTTATCCGCACACAATGGTACATAAGGCGCCACATTGTATCGAAGCAAAGTTGATTTAAAGTGGAATATATTATTTGATGCGAAAAGAACATAGTGGAATGGTACTCGGAGTTGCATATCCTTACAACAATATTGTTTTCCCAATTTAATTTCATTTGACCAGTGACCGGGTTTCGTAGTTATCGATATCATCCTACTTGGACTTAAAATTGGGGGACTTAAAAGTGAAAAAAAGATATCGTTACTTGAATTATCCTAACTAAATAAAAGAAAATTTTACAAATAACCTTTTGAAAGCGAGTTATCTCAATCATGTAGTACTATTTAACTTAAATATTTATATTCGTAATGTGTGAATATGTATTTATTCGCGTTCAGATATTCAGTACAAGATCAGTTTGAAAAAGAACACTAATCGAGAAAAAAATGACTTTCACACGACTAAGGATAGTTTTATTTACGTAACAATATGTATGTTCATATATTGTGAGTGTCTTGCATAAATTGACCAAGTTAAAAAATGACTTGAAGAGTCATTACTAAAAAAACATACTTAATTGTATTTAGCACCTTAAATATGAATCTCCAAGCAATATTTTAACATTATTTGAGAAATAAATTTACAAAAATCGCTCCGTTTTTATGTTTTATCCATTTAATTGATCATATGTCATAATTATATGGTTTGGCTTGGTCACTTTTCACAGAATGCAAACGATAAAGTATATTTATTTTATAAAAACGTTATAAAACATGATAAATTGCACTGATAAATGAAATTCCCACCAAACTCCACATGAGTCCCATAAATTAACAAATACAACATTTTTCAACTTTCACTTAAGAAAGATTTATTGAGGAAGCGTGGAATTAAAATATACTCACGCAAAAACCTACACATGAAAATTAAACATAAAAAATACAATTATTAAACGGTACTGGCTACTATTTAATATTTACACAGTCTGCCAAAATACTTAAAAAAACATTGTTATAATGAAATATTTTTGAAAAATAAAACATGAACACAGTTTTAGATAGTTTTATGATAAGTGTTAAATGATACACGATTAGATTTATTTTCAGATTATGAAAGAAGATAAAAAAATAATGATTTATGATTTTTAGCCCACGTATTTTTTTGTATGTATGATAATTGTACTTTCTGGCAATATCTTTCCTTTTTTATTTTTAAATTTAAATTTTACTTGGTGAAACTACTTTTTTTTAACACGTATTTTGATGCATTCTGCATCATTTTCAAATACCGTGTAGTTTTTGAAAATGTTGTGGAATGCACCAAAACATGTAACTAAATTGAATTTTAAGAAAGAGTGATACGTTAGTTTTTCATCGTATATTTGTTGAACCTACTTCAATCAGAGGAAAAAAATATTTTTGACAATATAGTCTTTCTCAATCTACATACACATATGTTTATATATATATATATATATATATATATATATATATATATATATATATATATATATATATATATATATATATATATTTATATATATATATATATATATATATTTATATATATATATATATATATATATATATATATATATATATATATATATATATATATATATATTTATAAATATAAATATATATATATATAAATATATAAATATATATATATATATATATATATATATATATATATATATATATATATATATATATATATAAATATATATATATATATATATATATATATATATATATATATATATATATATATATATATATATATATATATATATATATATATATATATATATATATATATATATATATATATATATATATATATATATATATATATATATATATATATATATATATATATATATATATATATATATATATATATATATATATATATATATATATATATATATATATATATATATATATATATATATATATATATATATATATATATATATATATATATATATATATATATATATATATTTATTTATATAAACATTTATAAAATTTAAAGCATCTTAATATATTAAAAGATCTGCAGAAACTAGTTATTTAATACTGCTGCTGAAAGTGGATTTTGTTGGATAAAGAAATAAACACACTTTAACCAAGTGCGTATAGGTACATATTTTTTTCTTCATTTTTTCCAATTTATAATCCGACAAAGTATAAAGTTAGCACTGATTCGAATGAAATAATAGAAATAGATTGAAGTACGCCGTCTCTCCGCTCAGCGTCTACAATAGAATTTCTAAGGCAGTGGCACGGAAGGTTTCACTCCACCCCCCGCCCCTCCCCTCCCCCCCGCCCTCGCGCTCTCTCATTATTGCCTTTCATCCCCTCCGACCGACATCCCTTTCACAAAACGTTCATTGTTTCATTCCCGTTCATCTCGAATGTTCTTCGCCCTTTTACAATAATTCCCCAATAAAAAACCTTTTCAATGGATTTTTTCCTGAGCCGAGTCAACTTTGGTCGTATTTGGGGCTCTCGCAAATCTGCGTTAAGGCTAAAGTTTATTTTTCTTTTAAATACGCGATAACTTTTCGAACTACCTCGCAAACATTTAAATTTAAAACTGACGTAAACGACAAAAGGGCTTCGACGAAGAATCGCACTTTTGCCTTTTGGAGACTTTGAAATTTTTTTAATAATTCAACACTGCTCTAATGTCATTCTCGCCATAAATTACATTAAACCTTATTACGATTTTATACTCCTTTTCAAGGCTTGCGTTATATATTTACTTTAAATATCCATAACTCGAGTTAATGTTAGTCTTTAGTAAATATAAAGGAGCAACGACTTTACATTTTAATATTCTGGATACAAAATAGCTATAAAACATAAAACGATCATAACTAGCCTTTTAAGTTCCTTTTCAATAAAATTTCATGATCTTTTGTTTGGAAAATATTGAAAATCTTATATTTCAAATCATGAACCAAGAAAAAAGGTACAAACTTATCATACTTTGCAAATATATTTTCTCGTACGATTTAACACAAAGCATTGGTATTTTGTTTGCTTTTATTTAAAATGTATAAATTAGATCACATTTTAAAAATAACATTGAGTATTTTTATTAAATAAAATTTATTTGAACTTAATTTCAAAAAAATAAGAATAAACGAAGTATACGTAGTTGGATCTAATTTAAAAGTTCAAAATACTGTAAAAAGTGTTTTGATTTTTTATATCCTCTCTTTCTGCTAGTACATCATAAACTGGAATCTGGTTATAGCATTTGATGTGATTTAAATAAATCTTTTTTTTTTAATAAAATATATTTTCATTTAAATATATTCGTTCAATCATTCAAACCCTTATCCGCACCCCAATGGTGCATAGGGCACTGCATCATATAAACGCAGTGTTATCTCGATCGTTAACACTTGAAGGAAAGGTGATCAGCCCTCCGCTTCCGGTACCAGTCCAAGGTAATATTGAATAAATATAAGAGTGAAAAAATCACTTATATTTATTTGACCCCCCCTGGGAATCGAACCCGGGACCTCCAGTACGGTAGCCGAGCGTGCTGACCATTACGCTACGGAGGCGGACAAATAATACTGTGTAAGTCACTCCAATCTTAGGACAAGAGCTGGTATCGTTTTTGAAGAGAGCCTTAAAAATAAAATGTGCCCAATTTATTTAATTAAATTAGATTTAATGGGCATGGTTATGAAAGTAATATTAACATAAAATTTAAAGATATTAAAACAAATACAGCATGTTTAACCTCGGCTCGTGATGCATGTCTGTGCTGAAACCCTTTTGCATGTTGGTCTTCGGGTGAACCAAAAATCTCATGTGTTAAACATTTGGTGTATTTTTAAGTATGTAAATGGTGCTCTGGTGGTGATGGGGTGGTATTGTTTACATGCAGTGGTAGTGATTGTCCTGACGAAGAGACGGGTACGTCTCGAAACCGATAGACATAAAAATCTCGGTGAGTGGTTATATACGTATATTATTAACGTTTTTGTAAAAAAGAAATAAGTTAAAATGACTGACCACAAAGTAAATAATAATTAAATTAAATTAATAATATTGAAAATATTAAAATAAATAATTAAAGGAATAATTGTTTTTTTCCAGAGGATTTGGTTTGAACGTTCACATTTCATAAAACTGATTTATAATACTGTATGTCTTTTGTCACCTCCACTTAGATTCACGTTTTGTTCTAAATTTCGCAAACTCAAGATTATTTTGTAAGTTGAATATTTAAATTATGCGACACCCGTATTTCAAAAAGCGAAATTCAATAGAAAATAAACACTTTTTCTTTCTTTATTGATAATTTCAATAAAATAAATACAAAAAATGAATACATCATACATCGAATGAATGAAAAAATGATAAGTAAAACAAATTTATGAGGCAAATGCCGTTGCTTCAGAGGAAGACTGCAGAAAAATTAGCATTTAAATACTTACAAGTCGTCAGGTCAAGAGTCATAATAATTGACGTGTATGTATGAGGAGATTCATGAATGTGGGGGTTTTGCAAAAGCAGATTGGTGTGGCGTTCTATTTTCTCTACCTACCCTTGCGTAGAAGCAGCGAGATGGCTAATTTGATTTTTTTATTTGTATTCTAATAATTACTTATTTTTAAATTATATATGTATTATCACGAAAATTTAAGTGAAAAAAATGCAGTAATTTTTTAGTAAGCGTATAAGTTTTGATTGCCATGCAATTTTTTTATAGAGGCTTCTGCAAACGATGCTTTGCATCTTTTTTGTGTTGCCTGTTTTATGTTTTTTGTATAAAAAATATTAAGAAAGTTCGTTACACGCCAATCGGAGAAGTGTTTATTTTTTGTTGGCACAGATAAATATATTGAGAATTATTATTATGACCATTTGACTCCCTGCGGAAGTTGAGCCCGACGTACCCCCCGGCGCTGTTACAAAGTGGGTACATAATATTTATCTGCTCGCAGAGGAAGGGCATCTCGCATGGAACGTCCTCCTCGATTGATACGTTCAGCGAATGGACGCTTGCCCCGAAATAGCCGGCGATATTTCCTCTTTACAACACACATACGCAACATTCGGCACGCGCACTAAAGGTCGAATAAAATTAACATTTTTAGAATTTTTTTTAAAGATTTCTGCGCTCCCAAGTTTATATATAAGAGCAATAGAAATTAGGTTTCAGAGTTTATTTATAGATACTTGAATTAATAGCTAAGAAAACATATAAAAAATCAATTTTCTCTTGTTAAATACTATATTTTCTATAAATCTATTGTGACATGTGTTTCGATTCATTTTTAGTTATTTTAAAATACCGCGCAATAAAAGTATTTCAAATTCCATTAATAATTTGTTTCACCAATTGATTCGGTAGTTACTTTGTGGTAATATCCAGTCATATTAATTTACGTGTAGCTTGGTAAATACTAATATTTCGTATGGTCTATTATGACACATGATTCGATGCATTCCGAATCATTTTCAAATACCGTATGGTATTTGAAAATGGTACCTTAACACGTGTTACAAAAGATTTTTAGAAAAAGTGGTACCACGTAAAACTTGAATTAAAAATTTAAATTTACTTGGTATACGCCACTTTTAAAAAAATGTAGTGACACATATTTAGATGCATTCCGCATCATTTTCAAACACCGTATTTGGAAAAGTTTCATAATGATACGGAATGCAATTTAATTCGCGTTACAATCAATTTTAAGAAATCTTGTTATTTATCCAATTAAATTTAAACGATAATTGTAAAAATATTATTTCGAAGTGATTGGTTTTAATAACAATATTTAGTTTGCAAAACTTATACGTATGTTTAATGAATGATTTAAAATATTGTACGATACTATAAAATGGAAACAATACTTGATTTTTTAAAAAGAGTAATTTTTAAACAAAAAAGCCAATATTTTCAGAATTTATAACCACATAAAAATATCATTCTGTTTTTTGGAGGAAAAGGTTGTGATCGACTGAGTTAATGGAAGCATTACGAAACAGAAATAAGGAGTATAGTGGAGTCCGCTTATGGTGATAAAAGTAAATGAAAAACATATTTATTTTCAATGTGCCTATTTATATCACGGAATAGAATTTTTTGTGTATCTCCTCCCTTGTAGCCAGTGATTTAGTAGATAAGCACTAAATTGAACAACTCTGCGCGTTACCAGTAGAATAAAGGGTTATAGTTTAGTAGAATATATTGGAATTCTAATGTGTTTTTGTAGTCAAGTACAGTGAATATTATGTAATTTATGAGATTAATAGAAAGAGAGAGTGAAAAATAAAAGTATCAAGGAAAAAATATTTTTTGTATTGTTGTTATTTACTTGGTAAATACCACCATTTAAAATAATATTTAAGTAATAGTAGGTACATTAAATATCATGTAGTGATTGATGAATTTAATAGATTAATTGATATTTAACGTTTCTCATTTCAATTTTTGAAAATTACTGTCAGTTTTCAAGCTTCACTTATTAATTACTCCTAGTTAAAATGATATACAAAAAACGGAATTTACCAAGAAAAACTTAAAATTAAAAATGGATAGATATTACCTTTAAGTGACTGCCGAATCAATTCTAAAGCTAAAAATTTAAAAATATATATATATATATATATATATTTATATATATATATATATATATATTTATATATATATATATATATATATATATATGTATAAATATATATATATATATATATATATATATATATATATATATATATATATATATATATATATATATATATATATATATATATGTATATATATATATATATATATATATATATATATATATATATATATTTATATATATATGTATATATATATAAATATATATATATATACATATCCACCGTTTTTTTTATCACAAATCTCTTTCTTTGTATTTCCTCTCACTCTATTCTCTTCTATTTTCTTTCTATAATAGTCATACCCCAGGATACATCATATCATCTTTCCTTTTATGTATCTACCAGTAGATAAATAATTTAATTCTTACTTATTATCAGGTTACTTAAATCGTGAATATTTATAGTCCTAAAAGTAAAATATGAAAATAGAAGAGTGAAAATGTAATAACAAGAGACATGATACTTAAATAAATAATGTATAAAAAATACGTTGAAAAAACGGTAAAAAAATACATGGAAATAAACAAGAAAATAAAAGTAGACGAATACCAAGGAATACTTGGGATGATGTGTTTCAAATAATTGAATGTAGTCAAAGTCGGGGGGTGTGCATGAGGTGAATGTGAGTGTGAATGAATCAATTACATCTCAGAAAAAAAATATTAACCTACTCTGGGACGCGAACCGGAACTTTGGTTATCAAATGTAATTACTTTGTTACCTCATTAAAAATATAAAATACAGTAAAGGTCGTGAAGTTGTACGAACCATCTTTACAAGCTGAAAATTGATAGAAAAATTTTGGTTAAATATTTGTTTAGTTTTCTATTATTGTCCGATTTATCACATATTTCTTTATTTATTTTTCGATTGTGAGCTTATTTTCAAATCATAATAAAATATAAATAAATACAAATCAAGTCGACAAAATGAAGTTCTTTGCATATAAGGATGTTATCTAGTATTAATGTACCACCCAGAGAACATTAATAAACATAAAGTCAGATTAATTTTAATTTAACATAAATGGATTGGACCGCTTTTGAAAAATAGCGCTCGAAATATGCAAATCATTGCATAATATTCTCAATTCACAAACATGCTTATCCAAACAGATTCGTTAATAAATTGTAATAAATGTCATGGCATATTTACAAAGCTAATAAATATACCATGCAAAGACGAAAACAAACAACGGAAAATGAACGAAACATAAAAGTTTTTCGCGAATACAAACAATCGCTTCTCTATTTCAGCTAAATTATCATCGACTCTCTTTCACACATATTTTTTGGCGGCAAGACTCCGGACCTTAATGGGGAAAGTATTGCCTCCCCTAACCCATTTCCACCCTCTAAATTTAACTCCATATAACCCATTTCTATTCCCCGAATTTACTATATAACCCCATGAGAGAAAAACACCCCGACGCCACAGTTTTCTCGAGAAGCCTTGTACTGCGTATACTAACAAATGTTATCACGTTATAGAGTTTTGGAAATTTGGTGTTTTATTTTTGTTACTTTTGTTTGACCTCTGCAACAAAATGCCAATCTCTTTGGTATTGTTTACTTTATATTCAAGATGAGATTGAAAATAATTGTAATTTTTTTATGATAAAATTAAAATTTTAGTATACTTAAATCAGTGTTTTATTCAAATATTTAAAGTTTAAAAATATATTTGTGTAATGTGTAAACAAAAAAAAGTTTTTATTTTATTTTTATTTTACGGTTGATTGAACACACTCGTATTTATAAAGGAACTCAATTTTTCATTAATGAGTTGACGATTCATTAGGTGATGATATATTCCGGAATAAAAATTTTCAGTAATGGTATTTTTAAAAAAATTCAAAAGGAAATTGTAAATATTTTATTTTCATTGCACTAGGGGTGCAAGAGGTTAACCTATTTCCACCAAATTCACCCTCATTCATCCCTTTTCTCTCTCGTCCTCCCCCCTTTCCAGCCTCCGCCAGCAACAACAATGTCGGACCGGAAGTTCCCGGTTCCGTTCACGAATCTCACGAGAAAGGAGGCAATAGATCTAACAAAGGTTCCGTTTCTATGCCAGGATCATGCCTGCATGTACAAATGTTGTGTTGAGATGATTTTCTTACGTATTATGGTGTTCCCACCCTATTCCCTGTTCTATAAATAAAAAACACTTCTTTGTGTACAAGGCGTATTCTCACCAATAAATTTCTCGCGGTTCATCTTTTTCAAATGCCAAACGAAAAGAATATTTTATAAGTAGGTTTTTTTCGTATTGCCAAACTACGCCTCATGGTTTATCAGACCTTGAATTAAATTTACGTAACGTTTATTTTTATATTTGGGATATTTGTTTAAAAAATCATTGAAAACAACAAAAAAAAATTAGGTAAGAGCTTGTTCCGGATAAAAAATCTAATTATGGATATCTCACTGTAACTTCAGACAGACAGTCAGTCTGCCAAATCTATAATACTTGTATGACAATTCGTCGAGTAGGAATTTAATTTTAAAGTATATTGTTTTTATGTTTTTGTAGTTTGTTTTATTTGAATTATGGAAATAAATCATTTTTGAACTATGAAGTTTAAGGTAATTTTACTTAGTCGTGACAGAGTGAAAGTCGTTTCAAGGTATATACCCAATTGGTTGAAAGTTATCCTAAGGTCCATATATCCTGTTGGTTAAGATTAGGTGTATAGTTGTTTCAGGGTTCATACCATGTTTGTTAAATGGTTGATTTATAGTTGTACCAGAATGCATACCCTGTTTGTTAAGAATGGGTGATAGTTGTTTCATGATACACATTCTGTTGATAAAAGTTGACAGTCGTTCTAAGGTTTTACATTATTGGTAAAGAACGAGTGATTGTTGTACCAGGGTGCATAACCTGTTGTTAAAGGTTGAGTGATAGTTGTACTATGGTGCTTACCCTGTTTATTAAGGATGGGTGATATTTGTTTAATGGTATAACCTCTGTTGGTTGATAGTTGTTCTTGGGTGTATATCTTTTTGGTAAAGGTTGATTGATAGTTGTACCAGAGTGCATAACCTGTTGGTTTAGGATGGGTGTTAGTTGTTTCAAGGTACACTTCTTGTGGGTTGAATTTGATAGTTGCCCTAAGGTTTTGCGCTGCTGGTGAAGGTTGACTGATAGTCGTTTGAGCCGAAGTAGCTACGTCAGCGAGTGTCTCGTCTTGCAGGCCGCCCACTCGCCGCCGGCCGCGGAATTCCTCTCCGTCCGGTGTCCGCAATAAACACATTTGATTCAGTGGTCTGAAATGTTTGCAGTATATTTAGTGTCCGGTGGCAGGCGTCCAATGCGCCAGTGCGCCGACGAGATCCGCAGATCTGACCGATGTTTATTCTACTAGACGGCTCGCTACTCGCTACTCGCTACAGGGCGGACGTGGACTGAGGCAGACCTTGAACCGAATAGATCAGGAATTTCACAATTTCAGATTCACCAATGTCTTTTCTATTCATTACATTCAAAATGCTACTATTTTTATATTTGAAAAATATACATTTTTTATATTACACTCGTAAACATACAAACAATTCATCTTGAATATCATTTTTAAGATTTTTGTTACAGATTGGAACAGTTAAATGACAGCCAAATAATTAATGTATTCATATTTTTTTCATCAGCCAACAATAATTTTGAACGTAAATTTAAAATATTAAAATCAGAAAAAAAATGTCTCATTTTAAAACATTTTAAACAAAATCAAAATGAAGTGCTCGTATTTGTAAAAAGCCTGATATGCGTAAAAAATATTATTTTATGCAAAAATAATATTTATTTATAATACCATAGAACTTCTCAATGTAAAAAAACAACAAGTTTTGATAGCTAAACATGTTCTATTCATAGGTGAAAATATAAAAAGTTTGTATTTTTATGTGTTGATGAGAAAAAATAGTTTTCCAAACTAGTCGTGTATCCATTCATAAACACAAATTTGGTCTTAAACAAGTGTTTTATAGATAAAATTAATAATAGTTATAAAAATTATAATGTAGAAAATAGCTTCAAAAGCTTACAATATTATGATTTAATTAGAATAAACACTGCTTTTTAAACTTACTCACTAAGATTTTAAATTTAAAATTTTGTAAGAACTTCAAATGTACATCTTAATAAATGTAATTTCACAGAAAGTTTTGAAACATGATAAACGAGTTTGTGCAAAGATGTGTAAAATAAACATTTTTTAAATATTTGTAAACTTCATAATTTAATTCATGAAATTACTCATTCTCATATTTCAACAATGTGTATCATTTAGAAGAATTTTTCACCTTCGTTTGGTAGGTACATTTTTACTGAAAGAATGCATTAAAAAACTATTTTTCATGACTATAGACTGTGTACACCTATAGAAAGTTTGTTCAGAGGAAGGAATATAAAACCTAGTGACCTTAAAAGGGTGACCTGCAGTTGAAGACCAGATGCCAGAGGCGAAGGTTGTGGAGGAAGGGGAGGTAGGAGGTCAAAGAGAACCTTCATTCATAGATTTTTTCACCAAAACGTCTTTGAAAAGGCCACACTGAAATTCAGGTTCTTTGATACTGAATACTGACCCTTGTTAGAAAATTTTCATTATATAAAAAGGTGAAAAATGGAAATATAAGAGAAGCTTTTTAACTTTTCTGCGTGCTTCTATTTAATTTCAGAAACAAATTGTATGTGAATTATTATTGCCCACACATAAACAGAAGCATGAATGGTCAAGTTTCTTTTAACTTTTAATAGCTATTTACATAAAAAGGAGGCTGGTGAAAGCTCAAATTAAAACTAATACTCGAAAAATTACTGGAGATATATTGAATGACTGCAATTTCATGATTGAATAAGAAAACAAAACAACAAAATACACGAATACAAGGATTGGATTAGCCTAACAAAATATGTTTAAGATACGATGGGCAGTTAGAGCTCAAAGAAAAGATAATGTGTCTTAAGTTTCTCGAAGGTTTTAAAAATTGAGAATTGTGGTTGTTAATAATGGGTAGAATAGTGAATGTTAGAAGTGTGTAAAATGACCGCTAAAAACCAGTCTATGACGGGTCATAAGCCCTGGCTGCCGTATTCCTCTTTATTTATGTTGTTAAATGATGATGTTTATTTAGAATTTTCATCTCAATTAATTTTAATAGTTTTTTCATATAAATAACTCATAAGTGGGATAAAATCCAAAATGGGTGAACAGTGATCTGGACAAATTAATAAATATATTTTTATTCAAAATATTAAATCTCTGTTGAGAGAAGAAGAGAACCTATAATATTATGTAAATATAAGTTTCTAAAAAAAAAAAATTTCAATTTATTTTCACAATACAGTATGTAGACACGTAGAACAAAGTAGGTATGTAGATAATTGAGTGCATTGTACATGATTTACGAGAGCTTTTACAGTTAAAAACATGTTTTTAGTCCAGTGCCATGTTCCCAAGCGGCCTCATGAAGTCTATGACAAACAGAGCCTTCAACAAAATCAATAAGGCTTCGATGGTGTGAAAACTGAAAACACCCCCCTGAAAGCATCCCGCCTGAAACATCTCCCAGGGTAGTCACGTAGGGTCGTTAGCCCAAGTGTTATTTCATTTGGTGAAATAATAAAAATGTATTTGAGAGATTTCGTGATGTGATGCTTGGTCTAGAGTGCTAGTCCTTTCTAATTCAATGGCCTTCCTTCGAGTTGGAGGAGGAGAGATGTATTCCAATTGAAAATAGTATCCTCGATGTTGCAAACTCTGTTAATGAAATTGGAAAATCGTCATAAAATAATAGGAAAAATAATAAATCTTACTTGAAAATTTTCACCTAAGGTTTTCGAAACAGTTGCATTTAAAAAAAAAAAATATTAATAAAATACAAATGTTATGTAGTTCATAATCTTAAATCTTCCAAAGTTATTCACCGATTGCTTTTGAATTTTGACACAACGTTGTGTCCCCAAATACATGTGTGTTTTTATAGGCCGGTGATAGTTGTTTCTACTTTCAACAGATAAAAATATACAAAAATATAATGTTTTTTTTACCGCGATGATACCGACCAACTTCATTCATTTATCATTTTATCAGTGGATGTTTGTATCCACGGTATTTGTGAATAAAATATTTAAAATCATTTAATAGGATTGGTTGATTTCATGTTAAAATCAACCCAAATATTATTTCACTTTCAAATTTAAAAATAAAAAAGTGTGCATTTAAAATAATAAGGCTGCCTACTTGTGTTGTTGGATTGTTTATGATTTTTTCCCTTTAAAGCGAGTAACGTCGTGTTTCAAGTTCCCGTGAATATCCTCCGTAAACCCTAAAAGGTTCTATTTCTCATGATCACGTAATGACGTCTTGTAAAGCATCTGTACATATGTAACATGTGTGGGTTCTGATATAGGGGAGTGCGTGTTTCTTCCTATGGTAAGGAAGTTATCATAAATCTTCCTGCGTAAATAAATACATGCTTCACGCTAAATGCGTATACAAAATATATTAAATGCTGGGAATCGCAATATACTGGTCATTGAATTTGATTAATGACTACAAAATGATCGTTAATCATTCCTATAAATCATGTAACGATATCATTCATTGAAATTACGGGATCATTTCGGAATTCATATGCGACTTTTATGATTCGACTGTAGTGAAATTAATAAAAAAGAAAATTTTACCAATACGATTTGTTAGTTGCAATTCAAAACTTAAAAACCAGTGGAACCTCAATAATCCATAATTTTTGGGATCGAGTATTAGTCGGAATACAAAAAAATCGATTATCAGATATTATAGAAAAATACGGATTAACGGTAAAATAAACTATCTTCCTCAGCCTCTTTTACTAAATTTAGAATTACTCAATTTGTTTTACTGTTCTTTAAAAAACTTTGGCTCAAAGTTCTTGACACTAACCATGGGACCATAATCCTATGAATTGGGATTATAATTTATGTATACATTAGTTGTATTATGATTTCTTATTGTTATTCTTAATATTCCTTCTTATAGATCCTCGGATATATTTGTTCCGTTATCCATCTCTTGTGATGCGAACTGCCAGCTATCACGCCATCGCTTCGGAGATCTTCCGGGTGATTTTCTTCCGTCTGGGTTCTCTTGAAGATCAATTCAAGCCAGTCTATTTTATTGCATTCTATTGACATGTTGGCATTCCAAAATCGTCCTTGTTGTCTTCCCAATCTGACTTTAACTTCCGTACTGCGCTATTTCAAAAATTGCATGGTGCTTATTTTGTTTCTTAACGTGTTTCCAGTTGAGCACCTCAATGTTCTCATTTCTGAAGTTCTTAGAAAAGATTTGGTCCTCCCTTTTTCTGCTCTGGTCTCTATCTCATATGTGGCAATCGGTCTTACACATGTCTCACATATTTTTACTTTGCTTTCAAATATTCATATGCTTGTTTTGCTATTTTTTTCTTTACTTTCAACATTCACTTTCTCATTGGTTTTATTATACAAAATGTGTTCAATGAGTTAGATTGAATGACTTATTTTTGGGACAGTATTATTAAACATCATATTCATATGGTTCATTTTCTCATGAAAACTTTTATATGGTGTAGTATAAATCTTTTTTATACTATCACATCATAGGAAATTGCAGAGTCAGGAAAATTTCTCGCTCCGATATATCCAACCCGTGTTGGTGGAAAGGGTTGGAGGGGGACGAGGAGAGCTAAGGCGTGACAGTTCCGGAAGTAGGTCTTACCTTCCTGGTGAGAAGTAAACCCAATACTTCCGCCGGATGTGGCGGATAAATTAAACCCAGTGATCGGAGCCAATCCGAAGTCGACTAGAGGACAGTTAACTTGGATTATAAGTTAAGTTTTACGCCGAAAAATAGCCCTCGGATTTAAAATTAATATCATGAACGTGTACTAAAATCTACCATAAAATAGTGATCTTTTAAATGATGAATCTTATTTACGAGTATATTAAAACATTTATTTTGCTATCCCATATTTTTATAAAATTAGTTTGGTATATTCACAGGTACACTTGTAAAATACCACTTCTGAATTTGTTCATGTCACAACTAGTTTCGAGAACAACGGATATTATCCACAACAGGCAAAGAAATAGGCAATATTTTATAATATCATTTGTTTTTTCACGTTTGATGGGAATATCTATTGTTCTCAAAACTTGTGTTTACATTAACAAACTAAAATGTGGTCTCACAATTGTTTTATTTTTATTGGTCAAGCAACATATATTTCCATAAAATTAATGTTTCATTTAAAAATA
Organism: Brachycentrus maculatus; assembly: GCF_059751285.1. Lineage (NCBI taxonomy): Eukaryota > Metazoa > Arthropoda > Insecta > Trichoptera > Brachycentridae > Brachycentrus > Brachycentrus maculatus. The sequence continues at coordinate 1,683,317 of NW_028280841.1, forward strand.
ATAAAGGATATTTAACAAAATCAATTTGTAAGACTATACTTAATTATGCATACATTTTTTTTCTTTTCACATAGCCCGATTTTCACTGATATCATCATCTAAAGATGTCAGCGCACGTTTAAAATATGATTCTAAAAGTGCTTTCAAAATTGCTATTTTTTTATTCACAATTTGGTTGACATTAAAACGACAATCCAGCTTCTCGTCATCCAGTGGGAGTTGTTACAAAAAATACATGTTACAGTAATAATAATTTGGAATCTTCGTATATTTAGCGCTATGCGTCACACGCGAGTTTCAAGTTGATGTTATGCGTTCACGCAAGAATATTTTTTACGGTAATTTAATGGACGGAAGCATGCCTTTAAATTTCAAAGGAGATGACATTCTTAGCTTTATGGAATGGATATGAAATATCGGAATATATCCGATGATTGCATTCGGATGATGTTAAATTACGCTAATCATTGCACAAGTTATACTCGTATTTCCAACTGGTGGTTTTATTTTTTTTACTAAAGTGCAACACTCTTTATGATTTCATTTGGAAGGGACGTTTCAACGTAGTATTGTAGTTTTTTTTTTGTTAATCAAAAACTCATTTCTTACGAATGTACATGTGAAAATGCACTTAACTGAATATACGTGAACTTGCAATATTACAACGCTCTCAACATCATTATCAAACACAGTACGAGTATGTACCTATAATATATTGAGTGCATCGCAACACGTATTATAATATAAATTAATGCTAGCGGGTAATTACCGAGTAAATGTTAAATTACAAGGTGCATGTATATATATTTCAAAGACGTGACTGTGGATTTAATTAATTAATATAAATATTTACTTAATTATGGAGCAAAGCGCCGCTAATATAGACACGCCAATAATAACCCTTAACTGATTCCTGCTAATGCCGGCTGTTTGACCAAAACTGTTTGAAAACCACGGTGTTTGTTATGACCTAATTCCTTTTCCTGTAGTTTCAATCTACTCCTCGTACGTACGTTAAGTACATTCGGAATGTGCATACGTATATTAGAATTACGTATAATGCACTGAAACTGTTCCCGGATGCGCGATGAAACTGCATCGTATAGCGATAACGATATTATTGAACTTTTGTCCGTCGTTCCCATCGCTTCGCAATAAAATATAATGTTGGAATAAACGTAATAAGATTATAAATTCAAGTACAGAATATTAACTCGCTGCATATTTATAATAAGACTGCTACTTATGGTATTTATCAATATAATACTTTTAATAAGAGGGGAATACATTTAAGGTAACAATCATTTTACCGTGCACGTTTTTAATATGGTATAATTTATATAGAATCTACTTTGTAGATCAAATATAAATTATATATTTTCCTAAATATCAGTTATTGTTATTTTTTATTATTTCTTCTCTTCTCTGTATCCTCTTATATACCTACTTTTATTAATGAAATGTATTTTGTTTGTAAGAGCCAAAATCACTGGCAAATGATTGGAGGCCGTAAAAAACAGGTATAATGACCAGAAATCGGCTGGATTAAGTGATCAGTAAATACTCTTGTGTAACATTCACTATTATATCAACGATTGAATAATAATAATGCTTAGCAGTTAAAAATTAACAAATTCATCCAGTAAAATAATCAGTAAAGAAAGGAGATTTTAAATACATGAGAATGCGGCACAGGGGGCTAGGAACTGCTTAATATTTTTAATGCAATTTTCGTTACGATGTGTAATGGAAGTTATAAAGGATTTATGAATATGCATATATAATACACGTTTGAACTGGATATTACAACAAAAACAATAAATACGGAGATACGTATGTATACCGTTATGCTCTGTAAAATTTTACCACTCGGGAGTGTTTTAGAGGTGTAATATTATTAATCTCACATAAAATTTTGATAGTTTAAAGTTTTGGACTAGGGTCGAAATTGCTTTGCAAAGGGGTAAATTTAGAGCGAGAATTCTGTAATAATGAGTTTGTTGTGGATTTCTGGTATCGGGATTTCCATTCCGAGTGGATCCAAATGACAAACTCTGTAATCCATTCGTCATTGTAAATTAGTTTCGTTATCGACCTAAATGGCATCGTTAGTAATAGTTTCAATTCAACGCGTGAATTTCAATTATCGCTGTTCTATTCACAAAAGATTAATTTTAATTACGAAAATAATACACTTGATTAAAACACACCCCTCATCATTCATCTTTTAATATACAAAATACACTTAATTAAGACCACTTTTGACTAAAACGCGACTAGTTTCGAGAAAAATAGGTATTTTAAAATACATTATAACACTGCGTTTATATGATGCCCTGTGTATCATTGGTTTGAATAATGTTTAATAAAGTTGACAAAATGAAACATCGTGTGATACGCCTTCCACTTAAAGAAATATACTTTTAAAACTAACGAAAGGCTTTGAAAACTGCATCACTGCGTCAGTTTGTATTTCGTTAGTCAAAGCCATTAGATTTTCCATTTCGCTGTATGATACGTCCGCAAACAGCCAAATACAAGTTAATGTTTACTTAGTAATACGATACCTTCGTTGAAATAATATTAGTGCACAGGAAAACCATTTGTTCGGTGAATATATCGTGTATTGTGCATAAATGCATAAATTGTCTTATTACGCAATATGTCAGTTGTGACGCAATTGTCGCAGGGTTTGGAAAAATATTTTGATTTATTATTATTAATATTTATAATTGCAATGTATGTTAAGTTTTGTCAAAATTTATTACAAAAGGCATTTTCTAGAATTTAAAACAACGTAATTAGGTTAATTCTACATCAGTTGTAATAACATGTTTAAAAATAAAACACTCGTATACAATTAAGATCACAAGATCACTCACTCTAAGTTTTTGTAAACGCGACTAGTTTGGAGAACTACAGATATTCTATCAACAAATGAAAATACAAACTTTTCACCTGTTAACGAAAACATCCCTAGTTGTCGAAACTAGTCAGTTTTGCATTTATATATTCTAAAGTGATTTTTAACGAGTGTTTTTTTATTTTATCAAAGATTAAGGGAGTCAAAAAATATATATATAAATGATATTTCTCTTTGATATTTATTTCGTATTACCGTTTTAAGTCATATTTATTATAATATTATCTGAAGCGCAGGACTGATCACTTATCTTTTATGTATTTAACTTTCAAGATAATACCGCTTGTATAAGATGCAGTGAAATATGCACTACAGCAAACGGTTTAAAAAGATGTAGAAATAACCTTATTAATGGAAAACATATTTCTTGTTTTCTGTATGATCAAAATCTCCATATCGTTTAAAACTCTTTACTAGGGGATAAAAAAATGCGTTTAAGTTTTTTCTTATAAGTGTATTCTATCAAAAATTATCTTTGTTTCAGGTAAGTACAAACGATGTCTTCCTTGTAAAGTAAGCAAATTACACGCCGCCTGAAGGGTAAACATCCATATAACTATGTATTTACAAGATACACTGTTACTAGAGATCACATATACACATCCGCCACCCTCATATATTCCTGGTAAGATAATTATTTACATACATGTTTGTTTTATTATTTTAAGAATATTTAGTCTTAACGATATGAATCAGGTGTCTGATTACTTAAACCATAGTTCATCAGAAAATATTTTTTGATGTAAAACTATATTTTTATTAATTTCGAAGTACGTTTTGTTGTTAAAAAATTCAGTGATAATCTCTATGTTTTGAATATTGAAAGCATTTACTTTGTGGATCATATTGATATATTATTTCGAGAAATAAAAATACTTTGTGTTTTTATCCACTCACATTTTTATTAACCAACTAGTTTCGGCAACAACCTGTTGCCCTCTTCAGGGTTTAATTTACTTAATTTACCATTTAGTAAATTAAACCCAGAAAAGGGCAACAGGTTGTTGCCGAAACTAGTTCGTCAATAAAAATGTGAGTGGATCAAAACACAAAGAATTTTTATTTCTCGAAATAATATATGATAATCTTTAATTGAAATATTTAAAAAAAATCAAATAATCGGACTAAAATGTTTCATCAAATCACTATTTTACTCCGTTGAAATAAATATTCAAATAGGGATTGAAAAAAGTTTAGATTTAACGAAGGGAATTTGATCATATTTTTTTTTATACATTTGTTTGTTTATTGACATGAATTGTTATTGAAGTTTTATTAATTTAAGCTATTCTACTTATTAACATTTTTTATAATTGAATTACAATTTAACGAGTCACGATTTATTGATATAATAGTAGTACAAAGAGAACTCAAAAAATGGAAATTTAAAAAAAATATTTGTGAAGGGTTAGCTTGGGCCCTTATTCAGGTATTGAGAATAAAAATAACTTATCCTAAGTTCCTTCTTTGTAATTTAAAGTACAGCCCTCAGTTTCAACACGAAACCATTTACTTTGAGCCGAAAATAATAGCACGTGTAGAATAAAATAAATCATTTAGCGTAATAAGTAACAAGAGACGCAAGTCTTGGCTTGGAGGCAGCCCGTGACGTCACTAGACCATCTCAATGAATGACGGAAGATTTTTCTTCAATTTAATATTTTTCTACCTACAAATAGAAATTTACGTAATGTCAAACGTGACGGCGGTGTTTTTTAAATTAAACCTTGAATTTCGAAATCCCGACTAAAAATATGAATGGACGAATGAAAAATACAAATCGTCATAGTAGAATTGGCTTGGACCAAGTCACCTATGAAGCAATGTTGAGTTGGGGCTACATTCGAACACCAAACATGAGATTGCATCTGTCTAAGATTGTGTCCGAAGACTAGACATGAGATTTTCTTCGTCGAGGTCCCGGGTTCGATTCCCAAGTGGGGGTGAAAACAAATCTAAGCGATTTCTTAAAATCTACTACGACACGTGTTTGATCCACTCCGCATCATTTTTAAACACCGTATGTACCGTGAAAATGATGCGGAATGCATCGAAACACGAGTTACAGTAGATTTTAAGAAAAAGTCATATTTACTAAGTAAAACTTTAATTAAAAATGGATAGATTTTACCATAAAGTGACTGCCGAATCAATAAATGAAATATTTGTGATTTTTACACTGCAATGTTAATTTGATATTACCCTGTACTGGTCCTTGAATCGCAGGAGTGATCATCTTGCCTCAATGTAAGTAATGATCAATATAACACTGCTTTAATACGATACAGTGCCCTATGCACCATTGGGTGCAGATAAGGGTGAGAAAAAGACATGAGATTAAGCCAAGGGATATTCTTTAGGTGTTTAATATTAGAGTACCCTTAAGGACTCGAAAATTTGGCCCTTAAAACTGTCATTTGGTTCACTTCCGTGCCAGGATTCTGAATACAGACCGAACTTTGTATCGCAAGTGACTTGGTTCCATCCTATAATACTATGACAAAATATTTGGTACTGTAGCCTAATATTAGACATCAAGATGTCAGGAATACTTTTAACAGAACGTGATGCGTTACGTGTTTCATGAATTTCATTAAATCGTTTACTCGTGTATCTTTTGTTGATCTTAACATGACACATGGGTTCAAATAATACAGCAGGCAGCAACCGTTAAATGATGAGGTAATTTATCAGAATTGTAACAAAATAATAATAAAAAATAAACTGCTAAAAACGAAGTCAAATATATTTTTAGTAGATGTTGATGAATACTATTTCATATGTTTATACATATCGCTCACTCCTTTCAAAAACGTCAATTTTCATGTTTTGTGCATGTTTTCAGAATGCCCAGAAAATGTACTTTATCCCAGCAAAAGCGGCATATTTTTAACTTAATATTTACCCGCTATAGGGCAGAAAGTGTTGTTTTTGCATTTTGAAGAAGAGGTATTGTTTTTTTTTAATATCCTAAATATCTTTCAAATGGAAAAAAAAAACATTCAGGTTCTATCTTAAAAGATCGTGAAAGTGGTGTTTGATAATGTCTTTATAAGACGAAATGAATCAGATAGTATCATATATTATAAATAAATTAGAATTCAATCCAATAACCGTGTTTAATTTTGGATATATTATTACCCAACAATTCAAAATGGAATTCCACCAACTGTCTGCAGTTACTATAAATAAATTAATTACTCTCTTTTTATTATCGATAGGTCCCTTGTCTAAAAAATACTTGTGGTATAATTAAATTGATCCCGATATTTTGTCGGGATGTGAGGAATTGCTGTTTAAAAATATGATTGTAAGAACAATAGCTTTTTGTCACAGATTCGACATCAAGGCATCAATGACTACGCTGAACACAATGAAAGACCGAATAGATGGTAGACATGTAAAAATACGACCAGCTGAACAATAGCTAGCTGTAATAACAAGGGCATCAGGGCACTGCTAATACTAGGGAATCATATTTTTACTGCTTAGGATTAAATTAGATTCACAAGATGTCCAAGGCTTATATTGTAGTTATAATGAAAACAATCTTATAAAAGATTTCACATACTAATAAAAGAGTTTCTGGTAAAAAATAAACTTAATTTCATGTCACCAATAGATGTCTCTAGTGAAATTCTAGTGATTCAAGAACAATGTTTCAAAATCCGTTCATTAATATATAGAACTTTTAAGAATTTGAGTAGTGTGTTTGTCAAAAACGGGTAGAATTGGTGAATGTTACACGTGTGTCACTTAAGTGATCACTTAAATCGGCCTATAACAGTCGTCAGCCCCGTAAATTCCCAGACTTCTATATTATTCTTCATCTTTGATGAGATGTCAACAAAATAATATGAAAAACAATCTAAACGCCGTAAAAAGAGAATATTGGAGTCCGTGTATTTATAAAGCATATGACGTATTATAAACTGGTTAAATGATCAATTAACACAAATGTTTCATTCACCATTCTACCCATGATTGACAACCACACTGCTCAAATTTTTGGATGTCACACATATATCATGTAAACAGAATGTCAGAGGACAGACTTCTACGTTTCGCCCTTCAAGGAAACCCTGAAGGACGTAGACCCTCAGGCAGACCTCTAAAACGGTGGAGAGATAGCTGGAAGTCAACATCCCAAGAGCGACCAGGATCTATAAAAAGAAGAAGGAGAAAAAGACATATTTATCATAAAACTTTATGTTTGAATTCACGGCGGTATCTATGGTTGGTAAGAGCTAACCGCAGCTTATAATTTGACCAGCAATTTTATTCACAACATTTTTGGTGTATCCATAAATCCTTGTTCGCAAATTTAGACAAGGATTTGTTGATACATCCAATATGTTGTAGAGCAGGAGCAATCCTCGTAATTTACTAAATCATTTTACCGTGTTTATTTCCTGAACTAATTTAAAAATTCCAACGTCACGATGAGTGCCATGCGTCGGAGGGTCGCCCCACCCCCTCCCACCATCGCATGTGCATACACCCTATCAGTCAGCCAACATCCAATCTGGCCGTCATGCGTCAGGCGTCATACTGTCATGCTACAAAGGGCCTCATACGGGCTCATACAATGTAGTGTGTTTATTGAATCTGTGCCGCTACTGTACTTTGACTAGATACACGTATATCATATACTTTTTACTCTCGTATACTTTTCCTTTCTTTTCGATACGTTAGTGAGAGGGTAGGGTCGATTTTACTATATATATTTTTTTTGTTTTTCAATATACAGTTACGTTTTTACGATATATACCTTATGTACTTAACCCTTCGCTGCATCGTGTTTCAAATTTGTTACATAGCTAAAAGTTAGTGTTAAAACTGTATCAATATCTCATATGAATAACCGTTGTATGTTGTTGCTATTTGAAACAAGTATTTTTAGATTTTTTCCGTGTTTTTTTTATTTATTTTTCCTCTAATGTTTAGAGTAAGGTACAATAGTTTTTTTTTTTAAATAAAAAAGTCATGATATGAGGGGTAAAGTGTGTACTCTCATTATACAAAGTCAGTACAAGTTGTGCGAGAAGCCACACGGTGAATATATATTAGAATTTTAAATAGTAAATAAAACCTTTTTTACCATTTGAGTAATATATTTATTTTTAACAACTTGTTTCGGACGCAACAGATGCTTCCATCTACTAATATTATTTTTAATATTCATAAAATTTGAAGATGACTTACGTACACATCATAATAATATATATTTACGAAGGTTTTAGAATAGAGGATTTCCTGGGAAGGGTAAGGAAGGCTTTGATTTTGTGCTACTCGAGGGTATTTAATTTGAAGTGAGAGAAGGTTGTAACGTGATATTAAATAGGGGAAATTTTAAGGGATGTTTTGGTGTAATAGTCGACCTGCAAGGCCTCTCGAGGGTTGCTTAAGATTGTTTTAAGGTTATAATTTAATCCTTCCCTTGAAAATTAGTCCAAGGGTTCTTTTCGTTAATAATAATAATATCGAGGCCTAAGGTACCACTTAAATATATTTTTTTCTAATACATATTTTTATTTTATTTCTATGTTTGTCGTCACTGTGTTTTCTCGTGTTGAGAGCATATTTTCAATTCTGGTTTATTAAGTTATTTGTTAGTTATTTTCCTGTTGCGAGTCATGCATTAGATTCTGCATATTCTACTACATTAACTACTATCTCACCGTTTCATTGCGGGGGTAAGCAGATGGGATAGAACGCTACACTGTAAAGTTTTTACAAACAGACCTTGCTTCCTTACCTAGTATTTCCGTATATCTCGTCTACATGTTATTCAACAGTAATATTTTTGCAGAAACCCACCAAGCCACCTTGTGTGTCTCTTCGGTGGTTATCCGATAGTATACGTATAATAATGCTTTATTATTGTTAAAAAAAAAAACTTATGTAACTCACAGCGTTGTAAAAAATAAAATAAAAATAAAAAATTAATTACGTACACTTTATTACATTTTCTTTGGGATAAAGGTAATTTAATACAATCTCCGAGTGCGTATATTTTGTGTAAAATACGTAAGAATTCGTTATTAAAGCCTCTCCTCGGACCACCCCCTATTCCGAAGGTAGGGTAGGTATATCGTGTCTATAGCTTAAAGTACCTAAGTGATTTAGATCCCTCTCTCGATAGGAATTACATGTTATTTTCCGGAACTCATTCTTCGTCCCATCTCTTCCTTCCTCCTTCCGTTTTCGGCAATATTTTACGACGGAAGAGAAAAAATAACGTATATTGTCCAAGTCATCTGACTCAGCTTATTCCGAATTACTGCTTAACTTCGAACTTGAGCATGTTAGATATTGTAGGTCGGACCGAAAATTGAAATATCATCTGATTTTGTATTATATTGGACTGTTTTTGAATTCCATTACTATATGACATCGTAGTTTGATAAGTAATTGAAAATATTTTCATTAAATGATTTGGCAGTCACTTTGTGTTAGTCATATCTATACATTTTTTATGTTAGTTTTATTTGGTACATACTGATACATATTTCTTAAAATCTATTGTAACACGTGTTTTGATGCATTCTGCATCGTTTTCAAATGCCATATGTGAAGCTAACTCTAAATTTTATAGTTGTGTCTCATCATACTCTAACACAGCTCTAAAATTAGATTTAGCTTGATGTACGTTGTTTGAAAATGATGCGGAATGCATCAAACGCGTGTCAAAATAGGTTTAAAGAAATAGTGGTATTTACCAAGTAAAACTTAAATTTTAAATATATTTTAAAAATATCGTTTTTTAAATAGCTACATAGCCACATTAAATGCTTTTAAAAATGTGATATACAAGAACAATCTTAACAAAATGTATATAACGATCTCCATCCCTTCAATTAACCCCAGACATTGTTGTGACGATATTATTTAAATTTTCATTTTGACTGTTAATATAACCGTAATTTTCTTAGATTTAATTCAAGTTATAAATGAATTATTCTTGACCAAATCCGCTAAAAATTGTAATTAAAATAATATTTTTCTCAGTTTACTCATCATTTTGAAAACAAAGCATTTGTTTTGTATTTCGTGATACTTATCTTTGAAATTGATGATATTGAACAAAGCTATGTAAATGCTCATCGAATAGTCGCAGATTATTTATAATTGACGAAAACAGCGGGACGAATTATTTTAATACCAATTACTACCGATTCCATTAAACGACAACTTAAAATGTCGTTATTGAGCTCGTTCAGAAACTTTAAACATTCCTTTATACCCCTATATACGTTAATGAGGGTAATGTCCTTCCCTTAATTCCGAGAACTCGATACAAAAAATAAACCCAGCCCGTGACAAAACAATTCTGTTTATTTTATCTTCAGTCGTCAAAATAATCCGGATGTTCTGTTTTTATTCGTGAAAAAAAATTCCCGATAAATTGGATTATCGACGATTTAAACTCGACAGTCAAAAGGTCGTTCGGGGGATAATTATTTAACAATATTGTCCATTTCTGCTCTGCTTATTCTGCTAAGATAACTTCCATTCGGCGCCGGTTATTTTTATTTGAGTTGACCTTTAACATCGAAAGAAGAATTGGAAAGACCGATAACGTTTTTCTGTATTTTTCCACTCATTTCATCTTCGATAGAATCCTCCGTCTTTTCTGACGAAGTAGATTGACATTCTCTCTAGAATAGTATTTATTTTTGTCTCATTTAATCAACCTTTGTAAGTATATATATTTATATATATATATACATATATATATATATATATATATATATATATATATATATATATATATATATATATATATATATATATATATATATATATATATATATATATATATATATATATATATATATATATACATTTTGGGTCCAAATCCTTGTTTTAAAACCCATATTTGTGAACGAAAGCTGCTTAAATATTGAAAATCACATATTCAGGGGTCTCTCAGTATGTGAAATTATCCAGTTAGGATCTTGAATACGTTTAAATAAAAGGGTCGTTGCTAAACAAACTTTTTCATGTCAATCAGAGATGCTGCCGCAAACTCAAACATGAAGCGACATGACATTTATAATATACTTATGTATGAGTTCCAAAAAATGTAATGATGTGTTTGTCAATCATCGGTAGAATAGTGAACGTTACACGTGTGGTAAAGTGATCACTTTACTAGTCGGTGACAGGTCATACTTCCTGTACCCAGACCTCCATATTCTTCTTCATCCTTGTTGAGATGTCAAAATGTAGATAAATATTATTTTAAAGTTACAGTCTCTCATAAAACTGAATATAGTTATGAATTGCAAAGAACTTATAAAAAAATAAAGAATCGAGTCAAATACTATTGCTTTGCGCTGAAACGCACAGAACTTGATGGTAGGTACCTATGGCAGTATCCGCTTCCAGGTGCCAGCAAAGTTTTCAAGTATGATATTACAAAACACGGTTTTTGAATAGAAGACGTCCAAAAGAGCTAAACTTTTGTCATGTGAACTCGTATAAAGTTCATGTTCTCAGAATTGTAACACAATTAGGATGTCACATTCTCTGTGTGACACTAGGAGTACAACCACCGTGTTCCCATCTCAGCTACTCCCTAACACCCCCCTTTAGAGTTAGGGGTAAGTAACAGCTAAATTAATGTGTCCTGCACGATAGGGTGACCGTATAACGACTATGTACAGATGTAAATACCACATTTAGCATTTCTGTTTTTTGTTAGTTAACAACGATAGTTAATTATTATTGCTTTGTTCTACATTCAACGAAGCAAAAGAAATTCGGAGAAAATTAAGTTTACAGCAATAGCTATTATTTCGGCATTCATTCGGTCAGGGCAGACACACCGAGAACTAAATCTCTTTTATGAACTTCAGAAATGAGGAGATTATGGTGCATAACCGGAAACATGTTACAAACTGAATAGAGAACTGGGAAATAGGAAAATGTGTAGCATGGAGGATATAGTTAGATGAGGAAGACACCGAAGATGATTCTGGAATGCCCATGTCAGTAAAATATAAGAAAATAGACAGGCCCAAATTGCTCTTCGAGAGAACCAAGACAAAAGAATACCACCTGAAAGACCTCCAAAGCGATGGCGTGACAGCTGGCAGTAAACGTCACAAGAGACGTATAACGGAACAAATAGATCCTTGGATCTAAAAGAAGGAAGAAGAAGAGGAAGAAATAATAAATAGTACCTACATTGAAAAACCTGTTAACCTATACACTGTGATGGATATAAACAACTTTTATTACAAATTTAATCCAGTAAGTGCCCTAAATACGCTTCGTCATTATTTTTTTTACTCAACTTTGAGTTCTACAGGTTGCCTTCACAGCCAACCGGGCTACAAATTGTATAACTTGACTCTAAACATCAATAAAGTTGTATCGGTTTTACGAAATTGCTTCCAAACTTTGTAATAACGTAGAAAGTAATTTAAGTTATTGAATATATTTTTGCGAACTCGATTGAAAGGAAAACCCTAAATAGACGTTGCGATATGAATTATTCACCCCGATGTTTTTCAGTCTTGTAACTGAATCAAAAGCCCGGTTTAATAGGCAGAGTTGATTACATTTACCTTATATAGCTTAACTAGCAGTGTACAATGAAGTTCTGGTACTAACCCTTATTCATGGAATTGAAGCGTGGAGACGGCAAATGAAGAAATGGATAGTAAATCAAATCCAAATGCAATCATTTAGACGAGTGTTCGGCAAAACGCTGTAAAATAGATGTTTGAATAGTAAAAAAAGAAAATAATGCAAGGCTGTAATAGGCATTATTGTGCGTTAGGACATGTGGAGGAATGAGTAAGAAATAAAGGGTAAAATAAATATGAGGCGAATGTAGTTAGTGTAGAAAATAAAATGTATAAATATAAATTTATATATATATATATATATATATATATATATATATATATATATATATATATATATAATATATATATATATATATATATATATATATATATATATTATATATATATATATAAATATATATATATATATAATATATATATATATATATATATATATATATATATATATATATATATATATATATATATATATATATATATATATATATATATATATATATATATATATATATATATATATATATATATATATATATAAACTTAAATTTCACAATAAATATGATCTATACTGTGTTAACAAAAATATTACACTAATATAAATTTAGAAAAATTGTGAAAATAATTTTTGCTTTTAAAAACACGTTTTTTACGTCAGACAAACTTTCTAACCACTTTACGTGAAAATGAGTGTCAAGTTAACTGATTTGCAAAGTTTTTATTTATGTATATTTAATAAAGACATTGCTGTAAAGATATTTTCCAGAAAACCACTCGATTTATTTCGAAACCGTATCGCAATCTCAATTGCTTTCCAACTGCTCGAGGTACAGGAGAAAGGATCCGACATCCTACTTAATAATCCTTAAATCAGATTATAAACGAGAAGCTTCTTCAACTGTGAAATCCTTCATCACTAAGAGTCGTAGGCCTCATAACGTAATATTCCATCAGCCATTCTACCACCTTTGTTATTTAATTAATATGCCTTCTTAGTCCGCCATTTTGTCTGCATAACAAAATGGCGGCCGTCCTAAAATGGCGGCGTGATTAAATACATAATTTGGCGCCTGTTTTGGCTTACTTCCGCCACATCTTTGCGCTTTTAATGATACGTTATGTTACAAATTATACCGTTTCCAAGACTTGACTTTGCGTAATATTATTGCTACTGAATTTCACGAAGAAACCGTGTCTCCGAGGAATTTATTTACATGAAGCGAATTAATTTTACGTATGTCATTTACAGATCGAGTACGTCGTTTGTGCTTTGTTTTTGGCTAGTAAATATTTCGTAGTTGGGTTGTCATATTCTAACAAGAGGCAGGTCATTGATCATCCCAACAAGAGGTGTTGAGAAATTCAGTATTTTAATTATATTGAAATACAATTTTATTGAAATATGCACTCTATTATGCAATATCATTGGTTAAAATTAAAATTAAAAATAACATCATTTCTTAACAAGTACTTACTTATGACTCCTATGTTGTTTTAAGACGTTTCTTCACTTGACATTTTTTTCATTAGCTCAAAAATAGCTACGACAATTGAAAATAAATATAACCATATTCAGTACACAAGGTATTTAGCGATTGTTCTCGAGTTAAGACAGTATATTTATTCAAATTCATATTATTTTTTGACATCTCATCAAAGATGAAGAAGAATATGGAAGTCTGGGCATTTACGGGGCTTACGACCGTCATAGGCTGGTTTAAGTGATCACTTTACACACGTGTAACATTCACCAATTCTACCCATTATTGACAACCACACTACTCAAATTCTTGGAAGTTCTATATATATGAACCAATTTAGAAACCTTGTTCATGAATCACTAGAACTTCACTAGAGACATCTATTGGTGAGATGTAAAGAAGCTTTTTTATTAAGCAGAAACTCTTATATTAGTATGTGAGATCCGAATCCTGGATTATAATCACACACATGAGATACGCCAGAAAATACCATTTTCATTTTTATTATTAAGCATATAATTTGACCAGATAATTTATTTACAACATTTTGAGTGTATCCAAATACTTGTTCACAAAATCTGGATTATCTCCAATTACAGGAGTTATTTTCATATTATTTTTTGACATCTCATCAAAGATGAAGAGGAATATGGAAGTCTGGGCATTTACGGGGCTTACGACCAAATTCATGAATTGAGTATTTTCTCGTTTATCCTTTCTGAAGAACTATTCAGAAAATAAACGTGGTTATAAAATGAAATTTGCAATTTTTATCACAGATTACAAATTTGCGGTGCGTATTTTAACTTCTTTTCATTACATCGAAACGATATGAAAAGACTCTATCGTCAATCGGTTCTTTACTTCAGCTTCATGGATATAGAGTGAGTTTGTTTGGTGAAATGTAGATGAAGTAAGTAAATTACCCCATGGAGAAAGATATTCTTGCTATATGGTAAATGAAAGAAGAGAAAAAATAAGTCTTATAAGAGAAAAAAAAATTCTTTGCATAAATGTGCTAAACGAGGTTTTTATTATTTGCCATGGTGAATAATATATAATAATAAAACCTTTATCCGCACCCCAATGGTGCATAGGCCACTGTGTCATATAAACCTAGTGTTATCTTGATCGTTTACACATGAAGGAAAGGTGATCAGCCCTTCGCTTCAGGTACCAGTCCAGGGTAATATTGAATAAATATTGCAGTGAAACAATCACTTATATTTATTTTACTCACCATGAGAATCGAACCCGGGACATCCGGAACGGTAGCCGAGCGTGCTGACTATTACACTATGGAGGCGGACTAAATGGCCATGGTGAATAACATAAATATGTATATACAAACATGTATTTCCAATAAAGATAGGGTACTTTGCTGGTTCATTTGCAAAGCTCGTAAAATATTAAGTACAATATTCACAATATTATCACCGGAATTCTCGGATCCGTAATATAATTATTTGCGTAACGAATTACGAAGGGGCCTGTTTTTATCTCAATACACTAACTCCTATATTGTCGTTAAGCAATATCTCGTAACCCACGTTGCCTTATTATTGCCATCTCCCGCGTACCGCTTGTCCCGTTAGGGAAAGGACGACCCCTTAATAGGAGCCTTAATTCGTAAAGGTCACATTTCACGTAGCAAGAAAACAATGTCCTTTAACCTTAAATTATATCGCACAAGGAACGTTTTAGTGCTACATGACGTTGCGACTTAACAACATCTGAGACCCGTTTGGATATGGGTTAGAAGTGCACAAAAACCTTTTATCTTTGTGTATTAGTTTGGATATACGACACGTATTATTATTGTGTGACCCGAGTTTTTACTGCAGTGTGTAAACCACCCGTGTGGACCTTTTAATAAAACTGAGAAAAACGTTGTTAAATAATGTTTTTGAATTTTTATAAACACTGCATTGAAAAAACTTAATTACCTCGTATTATAGAAATTATTTTCTTTATTTTTAAGAATTTTATTGAGTTTTCTTCTGGTACTTTAACTGAATTTTATGTTATTTTGTCATTTATAAAGTTAGTATTATCTGCGCACGTTAATTATTACTTTTACATATTTGCTATTAAGTGAATAATAAATATTAAATTCAGCTGTAGACTTCAAATACGTATTGTAGTAACGATATTTAATAAAATATCCGTTGATTTTCCTATGCAAATTTAATTTAGTAAAATTTAAAAATTTGAAAGCCACACTGTTACACAGTGTATAAAGTGATCGCACGAAACAGCCTATGACAGGCCGCAATCCCTGTAAATGCCTAGACTCTTATATTCTTCTTTATCTATGTTTAGGTTTCAACAAAAACAAATGTGTAATTAATAATTTCTATGTAGAGGGAATCCAGAATTTGTAAAAAAAAAATAGGACCCGATTAAAACAAAATGTACTTTATTAAATGGTGTGAAAAATATACTTCAAAATTCTTTTTTTATATTGAAACATTTATTTGTAACTATTTATATGAATGAACATTAAAATACATATAAACATTCCATTAAATTTTCATAAACATAATTAATGCTTTTTTTCCAGAGACCCACCAAGCCACCTAGTAGGTATGTCTTGTCGGTGGAGTTCTTTTTACATACATTTTTTATTGTTTTCATCTATTTAACATGATATATACACAAAAAAGGAAGAAAAAAATAAG